>NC_090764.1:62256747-62556747 GCF_036898095.1 Palaemon carinicauda | reverse complement strand
TTCAGGTGAAATCTTCAATAAAATACCAAAAGCATGCGCTAGACTCAAACCAACAACCCCTCTAAAGCCCATATCATGGTCATTGGACTAAGTCTTGCACTAAGCTTTGAATATGAACAATGAGGATTGCACCATAAAGGATCTAACACAAAAAGTGATATTTCTGTTTGCTATAGCCTCAGGGGCTAGATTTAGTGAAATAGTGGCTTTATCCAGGAATGAAGGCAATATTCAGTTCACAGAACCGGGAGAATGGAATTTTTTCCCTGATCCTACCTTTCTCGCCAAACACGAGCTGCCCACCAAAAAGTGGAGTCCTTGGAGAATCTGTCCTCTGAAGGAAGATGTCTCTCTATGCCCAGTAGAGTGTCTTAAGGTCTATCTTCGAAGAACTTCAGACTTCAATGAGGGACAGCTCTTCCGAGGCGAAACCTCAGGATCAAATTTATCCCTAAAACAACTGAGGGCGAAGCTCACCTACTTTATTCGCAGAGCGGATCCTGACAGTACACCCGCAGGTCACAATCCAAGAAAAGTTGCTTCTTCGTTGAACTTCTTTCAACACATGGACTTAGATAGGCTCCGTTCATATATGGGTTGGAAATCATCCAGTCTTCTATAAACATTATGCAAAGCAAGTGCACGAGATAAAACACTTTGTGGTGGCAGTAGATAGTGTCATAAAACCTGTCGTCTAGTGCTGCGATGAACAGTGGACTCTTTTGGGACTCAACAGTGTATCGGGTGAATAGGTGTTAACACCCTCGAGTGTAATACCTTCTAGTGAAAATCACTATGTTGATTAATGGACTGTTCTATATAGGTGCAAAATCTATCCAATAACAAGTGCCATGTGAACATTTGTACACAGTGTTGAAGCATATCCAACATCTAAGTGAAACTAAACAAATTAACTTCACATTATTAAGTGGCATTTTAACAAATGAATTGATATATGTATATTCTTCCCTTTCAAGTCAAAAATATATATATATATAACCATGATGTTCATATACACAGGCTAGATTCCTTCTCATGATTCATTATTATTATTTTGTTTGGCTTATGAAAATAAAAAAGAAAAATGTATCTGCGTCTTCTTTTATCCTCAGTAATAGAATAAAAGATTCCAGAGTTTTTCTATTTTCCTTAAATAGATATCTTGATAGTAATGATTTCCAAAGCACAACCAGGTAATCTCAAAAGTAGTTTCCCTTGTGTCCTTAAGGAAATACAAACTTTGAATCCTTATAGTCGAAGTCGACAATTTCCCTGCAGGGGGCAGGAAGCCCTAAGTTAGTTCCAAGCTTAGTGGATATGACAAATAATGGTAACGTCATATATAAGGGTCTAGAAGACCATATAAGGAACTCATTCAAAGTAAAGGCACTTGTACAAACCCACACATATAGTACTTTCAAGTTAATTCTCTAGTAAGCTTCCATTAGGACGACATGGCCGAGCCCAAAAAACAGATTTTGAGCAAAGTGAAAAATCTATTTTAGGGTGAGATAGCCATGTCGTCCTGATGGACCCACCCTTCTTTCTTAAAATGACCCCTCCCAAAACTACTCTAGCTGTGGCTATTCCTGCTTAAATGCAACTAGGAATGGTAGGCTGTAGTAGTACAGGAAGGGGGTCCACCGGGTACCTTGATAATGGCTCCCCTTTCGTTCGCCACTCTTCCCCCTCAAAGAGTTAAATCTATTCGGGGTGAAGATTGCTATGTGTCGTATAAAAAAATAAGTCCCCTGATATTATGCGATATCCTTAAAGATATATTAAGGATACTCATGCCAGGAGTTAGAATTCTGGAGACCTATGGTTAATTCTCTGGGAGTATCACTGTAGCAAATATCCCTCAGAAAGCTGCCTAAAGGAACCTTCCATCAGGACGACACCTTCCATCAGGACGACATGACTATCTCACCTAAAAATAGATTTTTCACTTAACTCAAAATCCGTTTTACAGTATTTCTAAGTGTGTGTACAATAAGCTAATTTCATTTTAGTTAAATTTAAAGTTTAAGTTACGTTACGTAGTGTTACAAAAGTGTAGCGTACCGAACGTGCTGCCGTCAAGTCTCTCTCCTTCCTTTTCTCTCTCCCTCCTCCTCCGCACACACAGCCGTTAGCCGCTACCGTCTGTCTCAAAGGTAAGAACTCCATAATGATGTCCCATTTTATTGCAGATCATAACCACTACATAGGTATTTGTTATTTTGTGAGGGTAGGTTGTGAATTAGAACAACTAAAAACATGTTTTTCTACTGTAATATAATGTTTTCGGGTGTTTTATAAGAGGGTGGGAACGGATTAATTTTTTTTTTTAGTTATTTTAAATGGGAAAAATTGATCCGAGATACGAGCGAACTGACATAGGAGCTCGGGTCCCGGAACGCATTAAGCTCGTATCTCAAGGTATTACTGTATACAGAAATACCTCAACATATGATTATCCCAACATACGAGAAATTTGAGATACGAGGAAAGTTTCGGGAAAATTTTTGTCCCGAGATACGAGACAAATTTGAGATACGAGGATACAAGACAGTTCCCTATGTGGCCGCTAGGTGGCCGAGTGTGCGAGAGGCTGCTAACGAGGACAGCATCGCTCGCTCTTTCCCGTCGGCTCTCCGTCGTGTAACGTTATCTCCGAGCATCAGCCGCAGTGTTGGCATTTTTTACATGTTTTTTGTGTTAATCAGTACAGAATTAAGTGAATAAGCAATGGGTCCAAAGCGAGTCAGTGCAAACAAGGGTACAAGGGTAGTGGAAAGAAAAAGCGTATGATGACAATCGAGATAAAGCATGAAATAATCGAAAAATATGAGATTGGTGCACGAGTGACTGAGCTGGCTCGCCAATATGAGAGGAGTAAATCAACAATATGTACCATCCTCAAGCAGAAGGATGCTATAAAGAAGGAAATCAGAGACATGTTAGCAAAGTGGCAGTATTTTTCTAATTTTATGGAAAAGAGGCACGCGGACAAGTTGGCGTGTGGTCATGTGTTAGCCTTTTGTGATGACACTTGCGTACGTCATTTTTGTAACATTTTGAAGGGGAGACAAAAGCAAACATCCCTAGATAGGTTCCTTTTAAAAAGGCTGGCAAAAAGTGAAGGTGAAAGCGAGTCAAAAAGCGAGTCAAAAAGACCCAAGTTAGAAGAAGAAAGTAAAAAAATGAAAATGAAAACAAAATTAGAATTAAGTTTACTGATACGTAAGATTAAAATTTATTTTCAAGTGTGTGTACGGTAATTTCATTTAAGTTAAATTTAAAGTTTAAGTTATGTTACGTAGTGTTACAAAAGTGTACCGTACCAAAACGTGTTGCCGTCAAGTCTCTCTCCTCCCCTTTCTCTCTTCCTCCTCCTCCGCACACACCCCTGTTAGCCGCTACCATCTGTCTCTAAGGTAAGAACTCCATAATAATGTCACATTTTATTGCAGATCATAACCAGTACATAGGTATTTGTTATTTTTTGAGCGTAGGTTGTGAATTAGAACAATTAAAAACATGTTTTTCCACTGTAATATACTGTTTATAGGTGTTTTTTCAGAGGGTGGGAACGGATTAATTTTTATTTTTAGTTATTTTAAATGGGAAAAACTGATCCGAGATAGGAGCGAATTGACATACGAGCTCGGGACCCGGAACGCATTAAGCTTGTATCTCAAGGTATTACTGTATACTATCTATATTATATATCATATGTAATATTTATTTCTATTTTTTATGTCAGGTTTTGGTGTATTTTTGTATGATAGTTTTGTCTGGCCTTTGGGTATTTTTTGATATGCTGTTAATTTTTGTTTCAAGTTATATAGACTGCAGAAAAGTTAGTTTAATTATCCTTCCTCTCAGGCATCAGTTTGACCAAGCTTAAGAAAGGGGAAAGTTTGTGCTAAGATTAAAAGACGTGGGGTTTGTTTTATGCATCCCGCACCAATAGGTTACTAGGATCTATACTATAGCTATGATGAGAGAATGTCTTACTCCTCACAATTCCTATAAAACCTAGTCCTTTCCCTGAGCAGAAATGCTAACTAAAAAAAAGTAAGTATTAAATGAAAATGCAATAAAACTTATGTACTCAAGTCATCTGTAATATGATGCAAAAGATCGAATTTAGCTGAAATTTTGTTCAAACTATCAAAATTCAAAGGAATCATCTGAAATGCCAAACCATCCACATAAGTAATACGAGGTTGATTAGGAGCGCTTACTTTAGCACGTGGAAGGATATTGGGATCCAGAATAGCAGCTCTATCTTCTGCCTTACAATTTAATTGTCTAATAGAGTAACTAGGATTGCAGTAAGGGAAGGTGTAGGCAGCAGGATATAAAATAATTAAACAATTTCAGGTTCTATTAGAGGATTTCGAATCTGCAATGTAAAGCAAACTTTCAGAACCCTTACTGAAGGAAACACTATTAACATTAAATTCAATTTGGGAAGTTAGCTTAGGTTTGTTAATGTCATGGATAAGACCTAAATCAGCACTTTTAAAAAAAAAGATTCTCTGGATTTTTTAATTTTATGAAAGAAAGCTAGCAATGTCAAGAGCTGGTGTGGCTTGCCACTATTGAAAGTTGGTTGATTATGCGAATTGTCTAAAGTTGGAGGCATGTCATTATTGTCGCTATCCTCACCATAATCAACTAGCCTAGCTATCCCTGGTTCTTCCACTGAAGTAATAGCAAGTTTCATTTTGTGCTTAGAACATTGAACTTGATTGGAAACCACTGAAACTACTAATCCGCAACACAGACCGTGAGGGAAAAGCACTCTTCACTACTTAAATCACATTATTGCCATGCCCCAATGCACAAAGGGAATGTGGATCATGATCCCCAAAAATCAATTCCTGTGCACACTCCATGCAGTAACTGCTATCAACACCAGGGGAAAACACCTTAATATATCGTAATCAGAAAATAATCTGAACAACATCTGAAAAAGTGGAAGAGACAGAGAATCTGGCACGGAAGTTCTGGGCTTCTTACCACTTACCGCTAGAATGTTCCATCCCTTTGCTAAGGCATGTATTCACTGAAGGGAAAGACAGGAAAATAAAAAAAAGAAATTGGGCAAGAGTTGATTAAACCGAGCTTCTACGGAAGAAGCAAAGTGGAGGTTCATAGAAATAAATCTTTGCCAAATTTTCATTTCCAAAAAGAAAATCAAAATGAATAAAGGTTATGAATCATCCGATCATTTTTCCTTTTTACATGTATGCTAGTATGATCTCGATGTCTTGTAAGAAATGTCCTTGTTGGAATTTGACAATTGAAATTGGTTAATGAATTCTCCATTCCCTCACTCTGGTAGTCAATGTTTAATTAAAATTATTCTTTAAATATTTCATACATATAAATTTAGAGGATAGGCAAAAGACCCTTTCTTATGGGGCCACCTTAGGGCATACGCCTTGAGAATTGTCAGTCCATCAAGATCAGTCAAAGAAGAGTTTCTGAAAAAAGTTCAGAATAATTATGAACATTAGGGAGACTACAACAATGTTTTTTTTATATATTTTGAGACTATATCAATGTTCTTCCATCCACAATTATCTCATAACTTATCTCTTTGTTTTACAGAGTAAACGATGCCCTGCACCCAGCAGGGAACATGTTACGGGTTAGACATCAGAGGAAACAAAAGACTGTGAACAGTTTAACGTAGTGATCTCTGTGTTTCTCCAAAAAAAAACAATCAATTCCTATGGACTAGGAGCAATGTAGAGACTTAAGTATTTCAGAGTGGAAAAAAGGCGATAGTGAGATTACCTACTGAAAATTATGCCAAAGTCAGAGCATCTTTGACTTTGTGCTCTGCTGTGATACTAGAAAATCTGACATATTCCTTTGTGTTTACAGTTAAGCAAGCTTCTTTTTGCCTCTTATCTCTTGCTGGACCACATAGAATTATTGCATAACATTCATTAAAGGCTTAAAGGTTTAAAGGCCACCCATGAATGGCAGAGGCAAGGAACAGTGACATTGCCCTAGCAAGCAGGACAATACCTTAGAGACTGACCATATATACATATGATCAGTACCCAAGACCCTCTCCACCCAAGCTAGGGCCAAGGATGGCCCGGCAATGGCTGCTGATCACTCAACAGATAGACCTGTAGGCTCCCCAAAACACCCCATCCTTAGGTCACAAGGATGGTGAGGTTGCAGCGATCAAAGTAACTAACGAGTTTGAGCGGGACTGGACCCCCAGTCTGGCATTCACCAGTCATGGACGTTACCACATCAGCCACCACAACCCTAGTTATTCCAGTTTCTTATCTCTTATATATGTGGTTACTTATGACTTTATATTGATATAGGAATGCCAAATGTGTAGGCAACTTTTATTTTCTTTCAAATCATAGGGCATTATTTTTTCTAACTATCTTTTTTTCATTTCGAAAAAATTATCATTCTTTTTAACAGTGTTTTCATTATGATTCACCCTACACATAGGGTGACATAATCCTTAGCCCATCATTGTCTACTGCTTTATCTTTGATTTAATCTAACCTGAAATTCTAGCTCTATAGTAATTTCTAAAGAAATTCTCCAAAGTACTTTTATGTATTGCATGGTCGGCGTTCTGACAATAGGCAGTTCACGTGCTACATCCGGCCGCAGTCAGAAAACCTTAACCGACTTGTCACAGATTGACTGAACCTCTTATATTGTATTTGGGTTCCCCTTGTCCAGAATGAAAAAGGGGTGGGGGGCGTGCCCATACAATTTTTATTTTTTTCCCTAATGAATTCTGTGGCCACTGCATGTAGTTGCATGGTAGTGGAATGATGTTGGCATCTTGATAGACCACCCGCAAGTTTTGCCTGTAGCAGACTGTGAACCACTACAACTTGACCTGTCTTTCACCTCACCCAACAACGTCAGTTACCATGAGTGAGAAGGTAAGCTGTCCATCCTCAAAGTCCATTATTTTCCGAGAAAAATTAAAATCAAAATAAGAATGAGTTATCTATCTAGAAAGATAAGAGAAGTTCCAACATGTGGAATCCTAGATGATTTAAATATTTGGAAACATTACCACTCCAATTTCCAGAACCTTAACAAACATTGATCTATTGTAAGCTTAAACCCACATAAACACTATACTATAAAGTTTTCTTCTTTCCCACCATTATAACTACATTATGGAGTAGGTTGTTTGACAGCAGCAGGCATGATTTATAATTTGTCAGAGGCTATTTTCAATTGCATGTCCTTCCAGTCATCAAATACAGTTATTCACAGTGGGGCTGGCCTTTGCCTTGACAGTCCAACTGCAGGCAGCAGTTTAAAGGTTTAAAGGCAGATCATGAATGGCAGAGGCAAGGGACAGTGACATTGCCCTATCAAGCAGGACAATGCCCTAGAGATTGACCATATATACATATGATCAGCGCCAAAGCTCCCTCTCCACCCAAGCTAGGACCAAGGAGGGCCAGGCAATGGCTTCTGATGACTCAACAGATCGACCTATAAGCTCCCCCCAAACACCCCATTCTTAGCTCACAAGGATGGTGAGGTCACAGCTAACAAAGAAACTAAAGAGTTTGAGCGTGACTAAAAAGCAGCCGTCCTTTTAGTCCATTTCTACGATGCGCAGGATGTATGGTGGTAGTATTCTTACACCTCTACCAGAGGGCATAATACCATATTAGATAGTATGCTAGTGTAAGTAGCTTATAATAGAAATAAATGTATAAAAAATGTATCAAATATCTTTTTCTCAAATACTGATGACATTCACTTTTGTTGGTAGTTTATAATATAAAATCAAAAGTACTGTAACTTACGTAAGGAATTTTTCTTAGGGCAAAAATGGTAATATTTGGTTAACAACACACTTACACACAGCTGGTTTGTAAAGTTAAGATATTAATTACATGGGGGTTAGAGAAAAAATGTCATCTATAAGTAGAAAGTGCATTTTCAAACCCCACACGATGAAAAATAGAGAAAACGAAGGTTGAGGCTCTGATGTTGAGTCATTGCTCTGTTTTAATACAAGTCGGTGCAAAATCTTAACAGAAAATCATACAAATAAAAAGGAGAGAGAATTACACAAATAAAAGGGTGAGAGATGCATCTAAAGATTATAAATTATGTTCAAAATTACAACTCTGTCCTAAAAAGGTGCTCAAACTGCAGTGAATGTAAGTAGAACACAAAAGGTAAACTGTGCAGATACAAACATTTACGATATTTATACTTTCTTTTTCCTTTATACTTGCATTAGCCTGAAAAAAATAAATGGCATATTAAAAATACTTGTTTCTCTGTAAAGCAAAGACCAATCAACTACTACACATTGATATCCCTACAATGTGGCATCTTCGTAACAGAGAGCCGAAGTCATTACATCAGTTACCAAGGCAACGGCCAAACTGGTTCAAGCATAAACATTGTTCGGAAGGATCCTCTTGCGGAATGGTTGCTTTCAGCATAATGCAATTGATTTACTACTTTTATGTTGACAAAAATTACACAAAGCCTGTTAAAAAGCATTACAATTCAGATCACAAACTGTCCTTTTCCTATTCAAATGGGATAACAACTGGAAAAGTCATGTTAAAGAATGGCTGTGTTAGAACACTGGCAATTTCTAGGTCTGTGAGTTCCTGAAGTGGTTATTGTGAACCAACATGTGGTAGTTTGACGTCAGACTTCGGCTCCCTATTTTAAAGTGGAATTTCAATAATTGTTTTTTCAAAACCCAACCCTCTAACCTTGTATCAAACAAGTCAAAAGACACAAATAGAATTTATTACTTTTACTAACTAATGATTAATAAAAAAGAACAAAGTTTAAGGAGAAAAACTCTGATGTTTCTACTTTGTTTTAAAATAAATAGTAGTTTAGATGTTATAAAATACTGGATTGAACTTTAGTTACTTCATAGTCTCAGAGCATTTACTTAAGCTGCAAACTCTTATTTTATGAACAAAACTTTATATAAATGACTAAACAATAAAAAAAATGCAGTTACGTAGCTCAAGGAAACAAATCTTGGGTACAATACTTATCATTTCTATAAATGAGTTTGACGAGGTCAAAAAGATATTTCTACATTTTTATGATGTTACGCTTGAATAAATAGTTCCTCAGTGAGAACTGAAAGTAGGGGCAGGATAGTTTTATGAGGGTGGATAATCAAGTAATAAAAAACTTTAATAATAGATGAAAGTGAAAGGTCAAAATTGCGCATATGAGAGAAAAAATCTCTGTAAATTCGTCTTCACTATCTACAGTGTTTTGACACACTAAACTAGGTATTTGAATTATCTATTGAAGATAAAAATACTCACTGGAAGAGGTGTGAAAAAATAGTATGAATTAATCAGGATAATGTATATACAAATCACCTAAAAGCTTTGCAGTATAACATAAGTTAAGATCAAGGGGGAGACAGAGAATTAAATGGTGGGATAAGGTGATGGATAATATGGAGAGAAGAGGTTTAGTGGAAAAAAATACCTTTGATAGAGGGCACTGGAGAGGAAGCATTACGCAACCGACCCCTTAATATAGGGATAGCGGTGTGAAAGATGAATAATGAATTGTGTTATCCACAGGAGGTGTGAGGGAAACAGCAGATCTACATAGGCATATCTATGTAAAACATGAGAGTTCTAACCATGATGATGACAACAGTGATATGTCCTTTCATCCTCCTGTCAGATGAAAGAAATGCCAATCTCTATTGCACCATGCATTTACAGATTGAATACATTGTGATGATAGTCAAATAGGAGCCTACAGAAGGCTTTTCCTCTTAAGATTATAATTTTATCAATTTTGAGTATGTTACGTATTCTTGAACAAATTGATTATTATTGTACAGTAAACATTTTACAAATAAAAAAAAAATGGGTCAAGTTCTACAAATAAAATATGTACTACAGTTAGCCCTCAACATTCAAGGGTTCTAATTTTGTCGATTCGGTCATTGGCTATTCAGAGAACCGTGTAACCTATTCAATATAAAATCACCCATTTACTCTCAAGAGTCAATTTTTTCAAACAGACCTTGTAAAGCAGAACAGCCCAATTTTATAGCTAACTCATGTAAACTATTCAGTGATGAACCTTCTGTACAGCAATTTGTAGGTACAGTAGTAGGTTGGCCAGGACACCAACCACCTGTTGAGATATTACCGCTAGAGTTATTGGATCTTTTGACTAGGTGGACAGTACTGTACTACACTGGACCCCTCACTAAGGTTACGGCTCATTTTTCCTTTGCCTACAGATCCCATGGACTGAGAGAGTGACAAATAAGGAGGTATTGAGATGAGCGAGCCAGGAGAGATCACTTTTAAAAGTGACAAGGAGGAGGCAGATGGAATTTCTGGGACATGTACTAAGAAGAGAAAAGATCAACCTTTTGTGCCTTACACGAAAGATAGAGGGGACAAGAGTAAGAGGCCGGCAAAGGAAAAAGGTTTTGGACAGCTTACTGGAGGATGTAAATGAGAATGTAACAACTGGACAATATATATAGAAAGCTGGAGACACGACCAGGTGGAAGCAATTGACAGCCCACGTCGAGGACATTAATCCAAGACAGTGGAAGACCATGGCACAGAGGCTATGACACTACCCAAGACTAGATATCAAAGGTTTTACAGTTCTCTTGCTTGAGGGTACAGTAGGGCACACTATTCTATTTCATTTTTATTCCTCTTGATTTTTTGAAGTTCTTATAGTTGATATATGAAAGATCTATCTTAAAGTTGTAACTGTTCTTAAATTATTTGATTTTAATTGTTCATTACTTCTTGTAGTTTATATGTTTCCTTTTCTTCATTCCTCACTGGGCTATTTTTCCCTGTTGAAGCCCTTGGGCTTATAGCATCTTGCTTTTGCAAATAGGATTGAAATTTAGCTAGTAATAATAATAATAATAATAATAATAATAATAATAAATAATTATTTCATGGCAAGAATACATGCCAATGATTCATTTGATGTAAATAATGTTGGATTCCTTTGCTTTATTCAGATTTTCTACAAACAAAATATGCGGGTACTATTGTAGTCCCATCTTGACAAAAATATATATTAAACATTTTAAAATCTATCATGATGTGGTTAAGATATACAATACATTATTGAATGGGCCTATAATCACATTTTGAATTATGCCGATATTTGAATGACTTCCCACATTTTAATCTGGAGATATCTATAAATGTATCCCATGTTCTTGTAACATCAGACATAGACACTAATCTCTCAAGCATATCAAGTGCTCAAAATAATCCACCATCAGCATTAGCATACGTGCCATCAGCTAAAACACCTTCCAGAATACCTTCACCAGTCAAAACCGTCTTTCTTGTCAAAAGAAATCACGCTGGAGACGTATCACAAGATGTCAAGACTCAGACTATTCAATTATTATTATTATTATCAATATTATTATCATTACTTGCTAAGCTAAAATCCTAATCGGAAAAACAGGATGCCATAAGCCCAAGGACTCCAACAGGGAAAATAGCCTAGTGAGGAAAGAAAATAAGGAAAAACTACAAAAGCAGTTTAAGAGCAATAACAACATTAAAATAAATCTTTCATATCTAAATTACAAAAACTTGAAAATAACAGGAGGATAAAAATTTCAAAACAACAAGAGGAAGAGAAACAAGATACAGTCATACCTCTCTTCATGAAAGAATCAGCTTACAAAATTTTCAAGCTGCGAAACGAGATGCAAATATTTTTATGACTCACTTTGTGAAAAATGTTTCATTTTAAGAAAAGAGATTTGCCAGCTAGGCTGAGAATAAAATAGTCACCCATTACAAAGAGTTGAAAAAAAGGGTTCAGACAACAGAAAATGTAGCTGTAGTTTATAATAGGGGTAACAATAATAGTACAGTACATATGGAACTACATATTTTGTATATGTACAGTATTGTACGGTATGTATTGTATTATTTTCCATTTATCATTATATTATGTTGTAAAAACTACTTAATTTACAGGTATTAAAAGTTAGTTTAGGTATATTGAATGGTTCAAATGTATCTGGCTGTACAGTATTTCTTTGTGGTTATAATGTAGCTTTATTATAGATTTAATGTGGTGTTTTGTAGGGTTTGGAGCATATTAGGCAATTTGCATGTCGGGAATATCGACCTGATCAATCGAAGTTCCCGCCATTTGACTCCGCCTACGACTACGTCAAATTGGAGGGAGCGGAGAGGACTCGCGGGCGAATGAATGTCGTTCAAGACGAGAATGTTTAGAACCAAAAAGAGAAACCGCCTGGTAGGGGAGGCGCTGAGACTAATGAAATCAATTACTAGTAATTTAAGATTAGGAAAAATAACGTCATTCTATTGTAACATGATAAAAAAATCCAATCTAGAAATTTAGGTTCAGGACAAATCGCGCCAAAAAAGTGACATCGGAGGTTGCAAGGCTTGTTCGCTCTCTTTGATCCGACGTCCCCAATCACAGTAAGTCCTATCTAATTGTTCTCTCTCCCCACCCCTAGTGTACCCAGGACGGTTTCCGTGTAGGTCTTGATAGAGTTATTGTAAAGTTTGTATCTGTTAATATTTTGTCGATCCTTGTGCCAGGGGATCAGTGTTATTGTGTAAAGCACGTCTAAGGGTCTCGATAAGGGGTTTATCGAGATAACTTTATAAATGTTCAATTAATTTTGTTGATATCTTGAGTCCGAAGTGGACATAGTTTTTTTTCGGTCACACATGTTCTTGTATGTCAAGTAAAGGTTAATTTTTCATGTTTCTTTCGTATTAGATTATTATTTTTATAATAAAACTTGTTAAAATATAACCATATTCTATTTACTTCCCCGAGGGTTTTGTGAAGTTTGTCCATAAGACCTTGTGATTCAGCCCAGTACATCGGGCTATTTTGTATAAACCGGTGAAATTTCGCCACATTGCATGTGAAATGTGACTCACAACACGAAAAAATAACTTTACGAAAGGCACTCCAATACGAATTAATTTTGTGTTGAGAGGCATTACTGTAGAATAGTGTACCCAAGTTTACCCTCAAGCAAAAGATCTCTAACCCAAGACTGCAATTAAAAGATTCCCAGGCCACCAAACTTCACTTCAAGTGTAGTCCAGCGACATATTGTGGATAATGAGTGTTGCTAGGAGACCAATGTCTATATGGATAGGGTGGAACTTCATTCTGACCAATGATGTTTTTTGACGACAGAAAGTAGTATACATGGAGAACATCAACTTGCCACCAACAAGGATGGATGTTGTTACAGAAACAATGAAGATATCCCAGCATGTAGTGAGAGAATGTTGTTAGGAGATCATTGTTGTTCACTATGATCTGACTGTGGCAAAATTTGCATTTACAAATACAAGCCATAGAGGCACCTAGATTTGACATTTGGCCTCTTTAACATCTCTCTAGCTTTCTTTGGTGCTTTGGGTTACTTGATTGACAGTTCTGGGGGTCCTGAAATACTGACAGAATCTAATGTATTCAGCTCAGGGTCCCATAATGGTTTTATTTCTGGTCAGCATTGCAACCGGTAAGTGTTAATGATGTGCATAACTGCATGAGTATAGCCTGCTATACTTTCATGGATTCTTATATTGCCATTCCAAGTTAAATTTCCATATTGGTACATAAGAATAGATGAAAATGTGAATTATTTTGCCACTTACCTCCAGATTCTCCAATTCAAGAAGTTCCAGGATGATTGTGGTCCTTTACCAGAAGTACTTGTATCTAACATCACTAGACTCCAGAGTCAGCCATCTCAGACAATTGAAATGTCTCAAAACCTCTGAAACCTTCCTTAAGTTTATGTCCAAATCCTGTAGGTACATTGATGTAACCATCAGCAGGGGCCACAGGAGAACAGCAAGGTTTTGGATGATGTATGTCCAGTTGGTACAGTTATCTTTATTTTACCCGTGCCTGCAGCACCAATGATCTTGATCTACTCACATACTCACTTGGTGAATTGTGTGGCACATTCTTTGCCTGTAATCAACTCAATTATATAAGATGAATGGGGCAATATTATTTGAATTTAGTGAATTGGATGATACACATCCCTAGTGAAACAGGTCCTGGCGAATGGAGTGCGGTCTATTAGAAAAATAGAGAAGTCTTTCTCGAGAACTCCAGTTGACATGACACTAGAGCAAACTGCCATTGCTAATGCAGCATCTTGTCAGACTGGTATTACTACATTCACCACATCAGAGGAAGCAAAACAGTATGAATGATCACCTGGGCAGCAAGAAGTGCCATTATAGGGAGGCTGTTCTTGAAGAACGATTTAAAGTCCACTGTTGGCACAGCAAAAGGACTAAAGCATTATCGGGTTAAAAGGGAAAATGACGATCAGCAGGCCCTTGTGAACAACAGAGGGCAATGTAAACCCATTCAACCTGAAAGATAATAAAAATCTACATTTCCTGATAATTGGGAGAAGTGTACTAGAGGACATCAAGAACAACTTGGTGCAATGCACTGAGACTGGGCAAGTTTGATGTGACTAGTTTGTAAATGGCTGATTTGGAGATCCTTTTAGGTTTGAACAACCAATACCACAACGCAAAATCAAAAACTTTGCATCCATTGTAGTCAAAAGTAAAATCAGCATGGGTATTATGGTTTTGAGTTGAAGGGACACTACACACTGGCTTGGACACCCTCTCTAACTGAGCGCCATCCAGAATGTTGACCTGGAGCTGGTCTTTACTTACCCTCTCACACCCGTTCCTCTTTCATTCACACATGTCGATGGAAGCATCAACAAACCAGATAAGGCCAAGCTCCTTCACAAGATTGAAGGTCTGGTGGACAGCACACCCCCACTCGATGAGATGGATACTACCATAATCTATTGCATGTTCTTGCTGCATACACTGCATAATATACCATCAACATTTGGGCATCTGGCCCAACTAATCTTCTGCCAGATATGCCAGATGTCTTCTCATCGAATACATTTGGTTTGTGACACCTACAACACCCCATCTATTAAAGATGTGGAACACTTAAGATGAGGAAATGGTGATGTAACTAACACCATAGAAGGACTAAAAGAGAAGTATTCGAAAGATTGGCAGAAGTCTTTGCGGTCATCAGCTTTCAAGACAGCATTTTTTTGCCTCCTCCTGGCAGACTGGACCAAACACACTAATACAAATATCCATGCTTGTCACAGAGTCTATCTTGCTCTTAACAAAGCATGGTACCACTTCATTTCCAGGGATAGAAAAAATCTGCTGAAAAGAGATCACAGCTTAACTGTCTCCACGAAGAAACTGATACACGGATTATGTACCATCTACATCACATCTTAGAAGATAACAGATGTTATTCAGTAGTCATCATAAGTTCAGACACAGATGTACAGTATTTAGTTTCCTCCTGTATCAAGCTGCAAATTACACGAATGCCAACAGCTTCACTACATGGATGAATGTTGACCTTTGCTGCAGCAACACCAGTAGACACATTAACATCTCACAAGCCTTGATTGATGCATTACCGGCATCGCATGCCTTTGCTGGTTCAGACTACATATCATCACTCATGAGCAAAGGAAAGCTGAAAGCCTCAGAGTTGATTATCAAGCATGACAGTTTTAAGGAAGCTTTTGCAAACCTTGGGGGTAATGCACTGGTTTCCCTTGAAGGTTTGGCTCTCTTGTGCATTGTATGGTTTACCCTAACTCAGTAGCATCAATGATGCTCAATTACCTCTTTTCCTGTAGAAGTATGTACTGAAGTGGAATGAAGAGTCTTTAGAAAATATTAAAGGTATTAATCTGAGCAGCATGCCATCATGCTCAATAAAATTTACAGAAACAACTATGTTGCTGCCATGTGGAAAAAATGCCAAACTTCCTCAACCATGCACAACTCAAGCTGGGGAACATGGGTGAAAACCAGGCAGCAACTTGTATGCTATTGACTGGTTTGATGGAAGCCGAAATCCACAAAGTGTGGTTCATCTTCTCAGTGATGATACAGAAGCTGACATTAACATGGATGTGACTGATAATCAAACTCGGTTTGACCCAGTGACGAATCTGACTTTGATGTGGGACAGTAAACTTAGTGTTATCATGAGGTAAATAACTTAGTGTGTGACTCACAGTGTATACGGTGCTGATAATATGACACCATAGAAATATAGAGACCAGCATACTAATGGACCAAGGATTATCTAAATATTTCATAATAATGTCAAGTGTAATGCTGTATGATAGTATCAGTAATCATACTCTTATTGGTATAATTCAAAACACAATACTTTGTTTGCATACTTATTTGTCAAATAAGGCTTTCTCATTTGCATTACAGACATCTGAAAATCATGATTTGATAATGTTCAAAATAAACACACTTTAAGAAAGATGGAATAAGTTCTTTCAATTGTAGGTACAACAACATGTCAGCATTTCATTTGTAGAAAATCTGAAGAGACAATTACAGAATTTCACTTCTTCTCAACAAAGCAATCCAACATTAGTCACACCAAATAAATCATAGGCAGGCATGGTCAACATGGAATAATTATTTCGATGTATAATATACATTTAAATTAAAAAAAAATAAGAATTTAAACTGATATGTTTTAAATTGCAACGGGACACAGAGAATGCTCATTTTTACATCAATTTCTGAAGAAATGACTACTGTATCGCTCTTTGTAAGAAATGGATTTTTTAATTTCTGAGAAAATTCTACTACAGAGACAATTGTCAGACCTTTTGTATTCAAACACATAAATAAAACCCTCCAAGCTTTGTGATTACTTTGTCTCTTCAGTATCTCAGTAATATCAGTTCTGATTGGACCTCCTCCAGATTGTTTGCTTGTTACTGAGCATCGAGATGTCTCCATCTGGTTTTCTTAGAAATTACTGCATGGAGTATGCACAGGCATTGCTCCTGGAAGTTCATTATACACAGTCCCTTGGTGTATCATGTCTGGGGTAATACTGTGATTTAAATAACCATTGTGAAAAGTGCATTTCCCTCAT
Source organism: Palaemon carinicauda (assembly GCF_036898095.1). Lineage (NCBI taxonomy): Eukaryota > Metazoa > Arthropoda > Malacostraca > Decapoda > Palaemonidae > Palaemon > Palaemon carinicauda. The sequence continues at coordinate 62,539,707 of NC_090764.1, read as the reverse complement.
GGTACCTCTCAGAGGAAAGCAAGTTTCAATGGCTGCTTATCAAGTTAATAGTTCAAGTGATAAAGGAAACTTGCTGTTGCCTCAGGGACTAAGTCAGAAAAGGCTAGGCTACTTGATTGTAGTAGGGATGACGACGGTAATGATACACCTCAACCTTTACACTTAGTTCACATAATCAGCAAATTTTCGATAGCGATGAGCTTCATAACCTCTTGACGTCGCAAGCTTCTTTTATTAAAGTTGCTAAGTCCAGTAAATCCTCCCTGAAAACAGTATCTCTGGTTCTATTTGCTACATTGCCAACCTAACCTAACTCACCAAGTTGATTCTAGGGTTAATATTGTTTCTTTCAGCAAATGTTCTGAAAGTTCACTGCACATTAAATTCAAAAGGCTCTCACAGAGTCTTGAATTACTTTAGATACTTCTGCTTTTAAACCCTTGCATGCCACAACCCTAGATGTCTAGGCTGAGAGGCAGATGACTGAGTGGGTAGTCTGGATCGTATCCCTTCACTCGCTAAAGTAACCGCCCCTGAATTATACCGCATTACATTCCCTTAAATCTTGTTCAGGTGAACAATGTTTTGACTAAACTCAATCGTTTAAAGCATGACATTTGGTATTGTGTTCTGTTTGCTTGCAGGCTCGGCCACTAGCTCATCACTGGTTAATTCAAGCAGGGTAAATGTAAGCCCTAGTACAATACGAACAAAATGAGTCCTCTGTGCACATGTGCAGCATCTCCCACATTCACTAAAGTTATAAACAAACCAGGAAATCTACTTATTTTCCTTTGGTTCAACCAATAACACAGGAAGATGAAAAGAAAGAAACATGGAGGCAACCTTGAAAGTGAGGGATTTTCTCCTTATCAATACTACATAACTTTATTGCTGAAAAATACCAGAATAAGTTGAGTAAGGCAAGTTTGGTGGCTTCTTATTCTTCCAAATCTGCAAGGAACAGCTTATTCCTCAGTTATCAACTTTGTGGAAGATTGAATTGATAAAGAGTATTGTTGTCTCAGATTCGGAAAAAGGCTAGCAATGTGGTTTCAATTTAGTCATTAAGCCTTCTTTAATGAAGAAATATACTTTACTAACTTAACTTTTACTTTAAGGGCTGCTTATCTGGTTCTGTACAGCAAGGGAACCCTACTCTCTACAGAACCTCCCTGGTGGTTTGTTGATGTTCATTTGGGTGCATTTAACATTTCACAATGTCTATTGCTTATCTAAAGCATATTTATCATATTAGTTTTCAATTTGATTTCCAGTCTTGATCCCATCATTACACTTCATAAACAAGAATCTTTAAATTCACATCTTACAAGTTGGTTGACTTAAGAGATGCTGTTTCTGGATAATAAACTTGGGAGTGTTCTTGAATTAATTTACTTAGCAGTTTTTATATGTGCTTACTGAGTTTTAAAGTTTTAATTGGCTTCCTGCTGGATTAGCTAGCATTCTTGCAAAGGGAAAGAAATTGTTTTAAAATAAATTAAGACCTATCGTCCTTTCAGATTGTGTTAAGTGTTCATTAAGTTTTAAGTTATCTTCCTTTATATGTTTGTTAATTCTTTGCCCAAGGAAAGCACTGGATTTTAAATACTGTTGTGAAGAGTGCAACATCCTAAACAGAACGACTGACACTAGTTTTCATAACAGCCGAGAAAGCAAGCCAAATTAATGATGTGAAGAGAGATTAGTTGTCTTTAGCAAAGTGGATGACAATATGACATACCAATACTGTAATCTATTTTCAGTGAAATTAGTGATGAGTTGTTAGATCTCAACTTACTATTCTCAAATTCCTTTGTTATTTTCAGAAGACCAATTAGTCTTTGCTTGTGTAAACTGAGTCTGACTTCCCTGACCAGTTGTTTAAACTAAGCTAACTTCCATATTTGTATCTAGTGGTCGTAATTAAATAGTGTTGCTTCAGCAAGGGTTCTCAATGTACACTACGCCTTACAAAGTCAAGGTCCTCTCGTAAAGTCTTGTATTCTTCAACTACTTTAGATCCTTCTACTTGTAAACCCTTGCAATTCTGTAAACCTAGTCACTCTATTAGACATCTAGATTGTGAGGCAGAAGATCAAAGGTCATTTGGATCCTTATATCCCTACACTCACTACAGCAAGCACCATTAAGCAACAGTTCTTTTCGAGTTGGTGTTTCAGATCATAGATACTTTCAAAATTTTATTTAGTTGATCTTTATAAACATTTCGTTAAGGGCGTTATATCAACTGAAGATGGGAGATCATATCACCTACCTACTGTGATTGAAGTCCACCATTCTCTTTCCTAAGCTTTGACTGTTCACTTTTTGTATGAATACTAATCTGCAATGCATTACTAATGTCCATTATCCCAACTTGATCTGCAATTTCCCCTAATTTACTATCTTCTTTTCTCTGATTCTTTTAAATCTATTTTAAAATTTTCAGTAGAAACTAATTTGATTTGTTCCATCAGAAGTTTTTCTGGATAATTTTTATTATATCAATGATTCTTACCATCGCTTTAATGATCAAAGTCACAGACTTCCCGATCTCTAACATAAATCAAAATTTTCTACCCCACACTCTCCCCTTCCCCTGTGATGCCCGGTCGACGTAATAGGTTGCATCACAAGGCGCGCACACACACACCAATTGCATATTACTGTACAGCCAAGAACTTCATATAATCTATGTCACCCACTTAGGCTGGCCTTTTTGGATTCAATTTAGTATTTTGAAAATGAGTAATCTAGTTGCAAAACATGAAGGAGTTAAAAGGAATGTTTGTTCGGCTTTCAGATAGATATGTACCAAATTGTTTAAAAATCATGTGGCAGTATGAGTTGAGTTGATACAATAAAAGTTATTGATAATAACCAAGTGGATAGTGGTAACAAACAGGAATGGGATTCATAGTTCCATTGTTAATAAGGTAGATGGTTAGAGGCATATGCTAAGAAAGGGAAGGAGGGTGGAATTAAAATGAAAGAATATGACTAGTGATTTGATAGACTAATCTAGCCTAACAAAGCTTGAACTTGCACAATACACAGGGTGTGAGGAAATAAAATATTGGAGAGAAAATTTGAAGGGTTATATGATATGCTAAATCACATACTGTATGTGAACATGTATGGTAATATATGATTATGAAAAGTAAAATGTCACTTTCTCCAAAGTGGAAAGTATTTAATCAGATGACCCTACCAGTAATAACTTGTGCATCAGAAACTTGGAGCCTTAATAAGCCTTAGAACATAAGCTAGTTACAACTCAAGAGCTTTGGAAAGAATAATGATGTGCATACTAAGAGACAGAGAAAGAGCAACCTGGATACGAGAGCAAACTAAAGTAGAGGATATTTTAACAACATTTAAGAAAAAGAAATGGACATGGGCAGGACATTAATGAGAATATCAGATAATAGACGGACATTAAGAATAACAGAATGGGTCGCTAGAGATTGCAAAAGAAGGAGGAGAAGCCGGGGAAGGAAGAGAAGACGATGGATTGATGAAGGAAGAAAATTTGTAAGTGTGGACTGGCATAGAAAGACCATAAACAGACACAAGTGGAAGAACATGTCTGAGACCTTTGTTCTGCAGTGGACTAATAACGGCAGATAATGACGATGGTAATACACAAAACAATTTCAAAACTACAGTACGTGTTAGTGTTCTGAAATGCAGTTATAGCTTATGATACTATAAGACTGATGACAGGGATAATTACAGGTGACATTTAGCAGCCACTCTTCAAAGAGAATAGAGTATTTTCTAATCAGATCCAAAGCAACTTAAGGAGCTTTCCTACTTGCTGGAATCCAACTTAGCAAGGTCTTACTGTACTTGCAAAAGGACAAGATTAGTAAACTACAACCCGAGTACAATAATAATACATAATGTCTTGTTTCAATCATTTGCACAAGTCTACCCATTCTCTGAACCAGATACATTTTCTCTTATCTTTGGTTCAGGCTTCTTTCATTAAATGCATATTTCATAAAAGAAAACTAAAGGTAGAAAAATCAGACTATGTAGATCTTTGACAGAGTTCTCTTGCTTGAAAGGCACACTATTCTATCTTATTTCTCTCCCTTTGTTTTTTTAGACTTCTATAGTTTAAATATAAAATATATACTTTGATTTTTTTACTGTTCTTGAAATATTCAGTTTTAATTGTTCATTACTTCTCATATAATTTAGTGATTTCCTTATTTCCTTTCTCATAAGGCAATTTTTCCCTGTTGGAGCCCTTGGGCTTCATGCATCCTACTATTCCAACTAAGGTTGTAGCTTAGCTAGTAGTAGTAGTAATAATAATAATAATAATAATAATAATAATAATAATAATAATAATAATACATACAAACATATAATAATAATAATAATAATAATGATAATAATAATAATAATAATAATAATAATAATAATAATGATGATGATAGTAAGGAAAAAAAAACAGAAACATTAATTTGATGCTCTAAAATGTCCTGTGTATTATACACCTCTAATGTTTGTTATTCATAAGTCACAACAGTGTGAAGTAAACGAAATCTCTGCTGCTTAACAGAAAAACATAATCTTACTTGTTTGATGACGGACAAGAAATGTGCAGAAGAGACGTTTCATCCTTTTTATCATAATTAAATAAAACCTGCTACAGTCACTGGGTATGATAATTTGATGAGTGATGACTTCAGCACCTCATCATTAGCATCATCTTTATTATTATTATTATTATTATTATTATTATTATTATTATTATTATAATTATTATCAGCTAAGCTATAACCCTAGTTGGAAAAACTGGATGAAGCCTAAAGGCTCCAAAAGGGAAAAATAGCCCAGTAAGAAAAGGAAACTAGGAAATCAATAAACTGTAAGAGAAGTAATGAACAATCAAAATATTTTAAGAACAGTAACAACATTAGAATAAATCTTTCATATATAAACTAAAAAAACTTACAAAAAAACAAGAGAAAGAGATATAACATAGACTAGTGTGGCCGAGCTGACCCTCAAGCAAGAGAAGAAATGATAAAAATATCTTTGTTATGAGACTTCACCTGTTGAACATTATGATGAAAATTCTTTTAATTAATTTCAATTACTAAATGCTTCCATTTAACATGAAATTATGTACATACTAGACACTAAACAATATTCCAGTAGAAATTCACCCTAAAGCCTATACCACCATCAATCTAAAGCTTCAATTTGATACGTACCTTTCGACGAGTAGACATGGATGCTATGTTAGTAAGAACAACTGCCTGAACTTCACGGTGAGACCGCAAGAGTCTCACCAACGCTCTGGCTACCTGGGACACTTCCGATCTTGGGGCTATGTGCTGATATAGTTGTGCTACTGCTAAAACCACCTGAAAATTAAGCATTGGTTAAAAGGACAGAAAGATAAATAAAAATGCAAACTACTGTATGTATCATAAAAAAAATTTATTCTATCGATGTTATATGTCTTATACAAGGTAACTATTTGAGATTAAGCATGATTTAGAGAACATTATAAAATAATATGGTCTGTATAATAACATGAAAAATTGTTTCAATAATGATATGAGAAATTCAAAGATAATTTGTATTTTTCCCTAACTAATGCAAACCTGTAGTTATTTATTGTGAATTATCTTTCGGCAAAGCTGGAAGGTAGCCATTAGACTACAAGTGCGAGGAGGCAACCCTGCCTAACCACTTAAGGTTGAATACTGGAGTCCAACCTACCAAAACCTTTCCTCAAGAAAGTTAACTGTAGAAGCTCTGAGATTCTTTGATGAAAGGACGTAATCATGCAGTAATGGTGTAGAGGCTGAGTTTGGATTCGTTCGAATTTTAGGGAGACCCACCATCGCACCTCCACAGGGGGATGGGTCTGTGATGATGTGCATGTCCTTATGGCCAAATTGCAGATATTCTGCCCCTGTAGTCAACCTGTCACTTGGTGGGGTTTGTGAACAACACTTGTCCCTTGCAGGAGAAAAACTCTTTGTTTAACTTGGACCACCTGTTCATGAGCTGATGTCCCATGAACGTCGACCCTCAATATCCTAGCGGGAGTTTGGTGAGAGGTTCTGTGCATTCCAGCATTAGAATTCGCTACAGGGGCCGAAGGAGTCCAGCTGGTTGGACGAGTCATGGTTCAAGAAGTGATGAGAGTTCCTAACTTGTAGGAAAGGTATCACAGTTCCTTAGAAGTAAACCTAACTTGTGGACGAGAAAGGTGTTACCCCTAAAGAAAAATGGATGAAGCTTTGGACTTTGCATTCCCTCCACTGGCTAAGCTAACTAAGGTTGAGGGAGAGCATCACTGTCAGCAAGCTGATGAACAAGACCAAGGTCAACCTCTGGGTTGGCTACATTTAGCCTTCCCCAAAAGAGAGCCCAAAGGATGGAGGACTAAAGTTGCTTTGCACAAGTCCTGAGGGAGCTTGGGCCAATGGTGACATGATGACAAGGTGTATTGAGGTGAGTATTACTCGAATCTATGTTTATCATAGTCCATAAACGTAAGCATGAGCCGACTCAATCCCCTAGAAAATTTGGGGATGAAAAAGAATAACCCCAGGGAGTTAAGTCTTACTAGACTGTTGTCCTATGCAGGCATAACGGGGCAAGGAGGAGGAGGAGATCACAAGGAATCAGAACCCAAAACCTTGTAAGCAATCCGACGAGTTCTCTAACTTTTATTCTAAGTTTTATTCCAGCTGTGACCAAGTTGTGGAATGATCTTCCTAATCGGGTGGTTGAATCAGTAGAACTTCAAAAGTTCAAAGTTGGAGCAAATGCTTTTTTGTTGACCAGGCGGACATAGTCTTTTTATAGTTTATTTATGACATATTTGTTTTTGATGTTGTTGATAGTTTATTATATGACATGTCTGTTTTGACGTTGTTTCTTATTTTAGAATGATTTATTGTTAATTTGTTCTCTTCATTTATTTATTTCCTTATTTCCTTTCCTCACTGGGCTATTTTTCCCTGTTGGAGCCCCCGGGCTTATAGCATCTTGCTTTTCCAACTAAGGTTGTAGCTTGGATAGTAATAATAATAATAATAATAATAATAATAACTTGTTGAGAGAAGTTGGAGAAAATAGTCCCAAAGGATTGTTGTTCTCATCCTCGTTCTGAATCGCAGGGGGGGCAGCAGGAGCAAGTGATTGGAGACCTCTATAGCAGCAATCGCTGTGTAGAATTACGTTATACCTTCCTGGTGAGGATCGGCAATGTATGGGCGAGAGCGCATGTGCAACTAACGTATAGATTATCATTCAATTATATGAAGATGTCGACATGTAAGGTAACCATATACCAAAAAACAGTGACCAAAAAAGGTTAAAGACAGGGAGCAGAGGAGAGGACCTAGTCACTAACGCACATGGCACGTCAGCCCACTTGTAGAAGTAGTAGTAGTGGTCTGATGAACTTTTGTGAGTGTCGAATGTTTGTGAACGCCTATGAGAACCGGTGAGCCGATGAAGAAGCTTGTGCATCAGCATGCTCGGGCCCTTTAAACCTCTGCATGACCTCTTGTAATCGTGTCGAAAGCTGAAGCTCATGTAAAGAAGTTCTGATAAGATCTATGCATCGGGAATCCGTTCCCACTGTACTCGAGTGAAAACAACAAGTTTCGAGTGGCGAGTGAGGTATTAAGCCCCAAGGCTGAAAAGTGTGCTGTACCCCTCCTACCATTGGCAAGTGCTGGGTTAGGTTCCATGAAAAGTGTGTGCGTTAAACTCCCTCAACTACATGTTGTGGAAAGCGCTACCAAGTAACACGACTCGTAGAAACCCTAAGTTGAAGTTCTATGTGCTGTCGCCATCAAGAGCACACCGAAGTAGGGCACACCTGTGTGCTAACAGCGGTCCTGAGTGCTAACGTTGATGAGGTAGTGCTAGCTCTTGCTCTGGACAAAGAGTCTAGCGTGTCGCCTAGATGAGGAGACTTACCAGGTGACTCAAAAAGTGATCAATGAAGCAATAGCGTGAGCGCTATTGTGTATGGCGAGTAGAGAAGAAGGGGTCTCGCTGGGAGGAGCAATGCGCTCGCTGCAGTGAGGGTCATAGCCGGTAGTGCTTTACGATCCTCACCAGAGAAGTTTTCTATTGAACAAAGTCGGTAATGACTATCCCGAGAGTGAAGGCCTCCGAAACTTGTTGCTGATTGTCGGCAATTCTACCCGCAGGTGAGAAGACTGCCGTTTGTCAAAGATGGAGGGGAACTTTATCCGGAAGGGAAAGTCGCGAGCTGGGCAGTGCTGTGATACTGTATAGTGGTCACTATTATAGGAGTAATCACAAGCAGACTTGCAGTGGCATGTTGGAAACTGTTGAAAGCAGGAGACTGGTCAAGAGCAGGAATCTGGTCACGAGCTGGTCAGTACTGTCTCGTCGTTAGTCCTGAAGTGCGGCAGTGAACAGGAGGGTAATCACGAGTAGAGGCATCGTCATTTCAGAAACCTGGGAGCGAGCTGACGGGCAATTGCGAGCTGACGGCGATCACGAGCTGATGGTAGATAGCGAGATCACAAGCTAATGGGTGATCATGGGCTGACGGGTGATGGCAAGTTGACGGCTGATCACGGGCTGATGGGCAATCGCAAGCTCACAGGCGATAGCGAGCTAATGGACGATCACAAACTGCAGCAAGAACAAGAGAGGCGTGTCAGCTAGGCAAGACGAGTGAGCTGAGCAAGATAAGCAGCATCATACTTGCTGGTGGCAAGCAACATCAACTTCATGCTCCAAGGGATTAGAGAAAGGCATAAATGAGTCCAAAACTCTCTATTAATTCCCAGTGGCGAAGACTACTCCGGGGAGGACCGAACTCACTTAATGGAAAGCTATCCACCCTGATTAGTAAGAACAAGCTTCGGACTTTGCCCCTCCTCTGCCGGCTGAGTAAGCTCGGAATGAAGGAGAGCGCCATCGTAAGCACGAAGATCAAGAACTGCCGCAGGCACAGGTGATAAAGGGGGAGGAGCAGGAACATGCTTCAGACTTTGTACTTGGTCCGCTGGCTGCCATCACAGAACGATGATGTGCATCATTGCCAACGCTGAAGAAAACCACTTGGGAAAAAACATAACTCGCGAACGGGAAAGGTGTCCCCGGGGGCGCAGGAACATGCTTCAGACTTTGTCCTCCCTCCAATGGCTGACATCGCAAAACGAAGAGTGCATCGTTGTCAGCGTAGAGGAGCAAGACCGAAGTCAAGATCTGTTGCCACCCTCCAACTCGCAGGGTGCAAGCAGCATCTACTTCATACGGTGAAGGAGCATCAACACGGAGAACAACTCCCCTGCGGAAGAGGACCGAGCCACTGCACTAGGGAATGTGGGGGAGTCCTCCAGCCTAAGGGTTGTCTGACATCAAAGGAAAGAGATGGTAAGAAAATGTTTCTCTGCCCTCAAGGAAAAACATGGCACTAAGCTGTCTCCAAAACAGAATCCCTCACACCTGTGAAAAATTTAATAAAACTAAAAGAACCAATTACTCAAAGAAGGTTGGGCGGTGGAGAGACTAATGTCCATTCTCCCCCGAGCCAAAGGCAAAAGTGTCAAGACAACACAGGTGTGTATGTGAGCAAGTTAAGTGGTACTACCCCATACCCCTTGCTAACTAGCGGTGGGGTACTTATGCCTCGCTAAAAGTCTTATGGCTAGTCTTCCAGCTTTGCCAAAAGTATAATTCCTAATAAAGAGCAAAAGGGTTTGTATTTACTGTCGGAACAAATCCAATTTTATGATTATAATCCTATTTATTGCAATGAAGTTCACGTACGGTTCACCTGGATGAATCGCACACACAAGTAAACTGAAGGAAAGAGAATAAATAAACAAGAAGCCTAACCTAAAATTGCTTCAACCAACTTGAAAAGGCTCACCTTAAATTTCCAATACTGTATTTTAAGGCTTCTCACCAAAAGATAAGAGAGATCTCTTTTCATCCTTTCACAATACAGTACAACACAAGTTCTGATTAAAAAAGACTAAATAAACAATTGCCGCGAGGGCGCAAAACAGTACAAACTTCAAAGGATCATAACTGATACAAAACTAGCCTATATACATATCCAAAGCCAACACTAAAACTAAAATATTACCTACATCTACCGTAGGACCTAACATCAGCGATCTTTATAAGAATAAGGTTTTCTTAAATAAGGATAGGCTGAAATTGATTTGGTATGCCACTGACCTGCTGCCAAAATGCTCTCCAAAAGAAAGATTCCTATGAAAATTAAGGAATGTGCCATCACTTTGATGTCTCACAGGAAGTACTATACTAGGTGACAACGGGATGGATGTGAGAGGCAAAAGAGCATGCTAGAAATAAGGATGAATGTCGAGCGGTTGTGATGCAGTTCTGATAAGCCCTGCTGCTACCTCGGCTCGGTCACCTTGATGACTGCCGAGGTACCAGCAATAGGGGAGTCAGCATATGAAACTTCATTTGTGGTTGATATCGGGGGAGGATGAGCAGAGTCCCTTGTCAGGCAGGGAGGAATGCTGAGAAGGAAAATCCCCTTTTGTTTTTTATGTTGGTTACTTCCCAAAATTGGCGGAAGTGTCGTGGTAGATAGACAGAACCTTAACTATGAAATCCCTCATCCTGCTGGAATCTAATTCGATGTGAGCTTCAACTACTGAAGCCTTAATAAGGAAGGACCAATTATTTCAACTTAGCTCACCTGAGGTTCATCTAGTTCCCTCCTGAAAGCTCGCTTGTGCATAAACATCTTAAAAAAATAAGTTTCTCATTTCCCTCATTCCAATAGCCTCACCCACTGATATATGTCAGAATTTCTTTCAGATGGTCTTTCCTATAGTCCACTTTTCCAAATTAGAATAATTTATACCAGCGTTAATAAGCTTAGCTTTATCAGGGATGTCTTTTGCTGGGTTTGAAATGTTTATTGTTTACGTAAGCGAGTGATTAACGATAAAGATCCCCATTCCGGTATTTGTTTACACGACCACGCTCTCCATATACTCCCAAATTATAAGCTATTGCTTTCCTCTATTACTTTTTCATAATTTAAAACAATTTACCATAGGGAAACAAGTTAAAATTATATAACACTTTAGAATCATAGAAAAAAAACCTAGCCTGGTTTCTTCACTAAACAACCTGGAACTGACATCGTCAATATATTCAACCAAATAGAAGTTCGTGATGCCAGCGTATATTGAATATATATTTAAAATATAAACAAAATAAAAAATGGAGTAATTACTCAAAAGTGTTCATAAAATATACAATTCACAAATAGTGACACTTTTGAGTAATTACTCCATTTTTAATTTAATATATATTTTGAATATATATCAAACATATGCTGGCATTATGAACTTCTGTTTGGTTGACTATGTTGACGATGTCAGTTCCAGGTCGTTTAGTGAGGAAACAGCACTAGCTTTTTTCTTATAATTCTATGGTTTTTTATGATTTCAAATTGTTTCCCATATAGCAAATTATTTTAAATTATGAAAAAGTAATAGAAGAAAACAATAGCTTTGCATAATCTGGCAGTCTATGGAGAGCGTGGTTGTGTAAACAAATACCTTCATTCCTTTTGTCACTTGTTGGGGGTAACAGTGCAACATAAAATCATAGATGTTCAGAATACGAGAGATTATCACTCACTCTTATGCAAGAACATGTCAGGCTAATGTTTAAACAGATTCATGAGAAGACTCTTAACGTAAGATAAAAGGAGATTCAAAATCAGAGAATCCCAAGAAGACTAGCCAAGTAGATTTAGGTATCAATGGGAACATTACTGTTCAGGCTATTACCGAACTCTCTGCACTTTGTAAATCTCAGGTGTCTTTATTTATGGAAAAAAGTTTGCTTTGTTAACACAGCCAAAGACACTAAAGGTACTTTGACAGCTGCAGTGTTCCTAGCATAACTTTCCAAGTTTGAGCCCTAGGCTAACTTCTTATGTTTTGCCTAGTGGTTCTGGTGTACCATCTAGTAAGAGTTATGATGGTACTCAGTGAATTATATGGCAAGATAAGGTGAAGGATGATATAGAGAGAAGAGGTTTGGTGGAAGAGGAGGACTTTGATCAAAGGCATTGGAGAGGGCGCTTCAGGCAGCTGACCCCTTAACGTAGGGATAGCAGTTGGAAAGAAGCCAGTGAATTACAGAGTTGACTGCTTGCATGCAAGCCTCGACCACTGAATTTGGTTCAGATCTTTCAATTGCAAAACCCTAACCTTTCCGCAACCCAGTATGCTCTTTCAGACCATCGGATTCAGAGATAGAAGACCAGGTTGGAATTTGGGATCCCCACATCCCTATTCCTGTTGGATCAAACTATAAGCAACTTTTCTGTGCCACATTAATTATACCTCTTGTGCCAGGATCCTTTTAAATAAGCTTTTAGCAGCATCCGCTCAGCATGATAAATGGTAGCAGTGTAATATGATAGGAAGTGGCTAAGTAGCTACTAATACAGGCTTTGCCACTAGCAGTTTTTTAATGTCAAGTAGTGGTGCTAATGCTCAGGTTAGTACACCTAAGGAGACTAACATGTCTCTTTTTATATTCTATTTATTTAAGATCTATTCTAATGTTGCTACTGTTCTTAAAATGTTATTCTAATTGTTCATTACCTTTCTTGTAGTTTATTTATTTCCTTGTTTCCTTTCCTCACTAGGCTAATTTTCCTGTTTGAGTTCTTGGCCTTTTGGTATCCTCCTTTTCCAACTACTAGTAGTATTATTAATAATAATAATAATAATAATAATAATAATAATAATGATAATAATAATAATAATAATAATAATAATAAGAAACAGGCTTTGTAATGAGTAATCAACTTTATGTTTCACACAGGTGCAGGAGATTGCTCTGCTAGTATAAAAAAGGGAAAGTTTTAAGGGATGAATCCTTTATGATATCAGGATGAGAAGAAAGACGAGGAGGATAATGATTACCAAGACGGATGATGAATCCCAACTTCGGGCTTTGATGAAATTCTGTTGAAATGTTCTTAGAAAAATTACTTTGGGTTAGTTCTCCCTTCCCGTTTCTTCGATGTCATCTTACACTTCTGCGCTATCAAGAACGACTTATACACGGCAATATTAGAGTGTCTTATAAGAAAAAGAGATATATTGTTATCTCATACTGTATTGTAGAGAGATTAACTAATGCTATTTCTCATTTACTGTTGAAACTTAGTCTCCAAGGGAGGTGGATGTCATTCATGAAACAGGTCACTTGCCAGTCGTCTATCTATAGATCAGGTTAATTTGCTGGAGCCCTGTTGAGTGTCAATAGGAGACAGTTGTTAAAATAATGTCTTTGCAATGGTTGAAATTCTTTGTTTAGTGGATTCTGTTGACTATGATTGAAGAGAAATTTGTGGGCCATCTGGGTATTCAAAATCATTTAAAAATTATTAAGATGTTTTGAAGGAACAGTTTGGAATGTTTTACTGTACTAATTATGATGTAAAAGTTATTAAGTAGTTGTGTTCTATGGCTAGGGTAGTTTCAGATGTGCAGAAACTTCCTCTTTTTGCCTCTCTTTTAATGGGTCCCATTTTGGATTTCAGTAGGCTCACTAGTTGCAGAGAACGTGATTAGCAGGACAAAGTCTGACAATGTAAGACTGATCACACTATGACCTGGTTTTTTTAATCAGTCCATCAATCTTATCATACTTTGTCTTTGGCATTTTATCATACTCTATTTTCCTTTGGCATTTTCTTTGGCCTTTAATCACTCTTTTTCCCTCCACCACTCATTCTCTTGACCTCCTGCTGCTCACTATCCTTGAGCCTCCCTGCCCAGAACCCATCAACACCATCCCCCCTACAGACCCCCACAAACTACATCAGCTTGGTGGGAAACCTTCCCTTTCTTTAATTCATTATGATTGGGTGTTGTTACAGTGTGTGTGTAGCAGCAACAACTGGTACATGAGTGTAGGAAGCCCCCTGCTCTTATGCCATGGTTATGATGAGGGGAAACATTTATACAGATAATGAGCCTTGAATTTTACCTCAATGGCAGAGTGAAACAAAAGTTAGAATAATTTCGGATACCATTTTGAAAATACACTATTTCATATTCAGTATAATCAGAGAGAGAGAAAGAAAGACAGAAAAAAAGAGGGTAAGGAGGTGGAGTGAGGTTAGAGAAAGAAAGTGATCTGTGATGTGGTATGAGTAGGGAAATCAGTTTACAACCAGGTGCCTTCCCATATCAGCCACTTTCGCTGCTTTGTTTAATAAGAAGAGACAGTCACTTTGAGATAATAAACCTGAGATCAAGTTATAATGCTAAATAACTTTAAAAGTGAACACAAATGAAAGCTTACGGCAGCATTTCGGCTTTGCAGTAGAGGTTTAGTGTTCCTCAGCAAAAGTCTGTGATCCGAATCCATGAGTTTTGGTCTTCTACTATTGTCAAGCTCAGCTGCAGTATCTTCTTCTTCTTCTTCTTCCTCATAAAATGGCTTCTCTTTTTCCTCTACGTGCTCCTGAAAAATAAGAGTAAAATATAGTCACACAAGATTAAAATTGATGTCTAAAATAATAAGACTAAATAACATATAATTGTAATACATTCTTCCTTTAGAAATGGTCATATGTTAATCAATTTATTTTCAAATGGTATTTTATCACTGTATTCAGTATACTTTTATGTGTTATTTCAATACAGTACGGCAATAGAAAACTACAAAAAAGTACACAAACCATTACTATTCCCAATTAGCCTTAGGCTATATGCAATTACAATCAAAGAAGGACCATGATATCAGAGGGAAGTACATCATATCCATATTGTTTCCTACTCATAGCCCTTACACAAAGTGTGAATCAACCACTGAAAGAATTCTTTATCCTTTTGTTACACTGTAACATAAATGTAGTATGTGATGTGAGGAAATCCTAAAGTAATCTTTTACAAGGTTCGATATTACAGAGTATTCTATGAATCTTATTCCACGCACGATCAAAGTCAGTGCAAATGCTTTTCTGTTGTGTAGGCTGACGTAAGACTCATTACATAGTCTATAGTGTATTCTACTTCTCTTTTTAATGTTTTCATAGTAATATATACAATATGTGTATATTCCTTATTATTTACTATTTTCATATACAGTACAGTACAGCAGTACTGTAAAGGCCTTTAGGTTTGTGGCATTCTACTTTTCCAGCTGATATGTCTTGATTAATGATAATAATAATAATAGAAATACATTATTGACATATCTTAAATATTCTATTCCTTTGCTAATGCAGTACAACACAACCTTCAAAGCAAGGAAAATCAGATTTCTAATAAGACTTATTATATCTCATACAGTACCGGCAATTCATATCGTTAATTTTCCTGGAACGAGAGCTTTTCTACCTTTAAACTCTATATACAAAAAAATTCTCTCTCTCCTTTACTATACCCATCCGAGCAGAAGGCCGGCAGCTGATCTTACACTATGGTGGGGTGTCATGTGGCTGCCTGCCAGCCACCAGAAGCAAGCAAACTCCCTTAAGGTAATTCTTGCCAAAACAAAACTTTCTCTTTTTAGAAACATTACAATTACTAAAAATACAAATTTGGAAATAATTTGTACTTTCTCTAACTACCAGTAAAACCGCTCGATACGAAAATTTCTGTATGCGAAAAATTCATGATACGAAGAGATACGAACATTTTTCCACCTCATATTACGATAAACACCTCATGATATGAAAAAAACATTTGACCAGCCGTCGCAAAATAATTTTAGAATTCATGCGCCACAAAACTGTAAACTCACCACCATCATCCTGCTCTCCCATTGGCTCTCTCCCTACCTTGATGCTAGTTACCACCGCAAAATCATTTTTAAGTTAAAAAAAACAAAATGAACAGTACTGTACTGTATTTTGTGTATGTACAGTGTACAGTATATGTACGCACTATGCTTCTATGCATATCAAGACATTAAATCATATTTTTCTTTCATTTTCGGTAAATAGATTGTAATTTTTTTTTCCTTTTAATTTCATAATTATTTATTTAAATTAATTTTATATCAATAAGTACATTTTTAAATTAAAAACCAAATGAACAAACTGTAGTGTATGTACGAACACAATACTACTATGCACATCAAACACATTAGCAATATATTTCTGGGCTCCGACCCGTGTTGCCCAGTGAAATGCTCCTTTAGCACCATTTCTAAGGTATATAACTGCTATATATTACCAGAGAAAAAATTGCATAGGGATGCCAGGTTGAACCCAGCTCGCTCACCTATAAAAGGTGTCGATATATAATACTGGGGTCTGGTAAATCACAACCAGAGGCCTCGCACCATTTAGATATCTCCTGTCAAAATCCCCGAACAGCGAGGTGCCGTTCCACCTCCCACTACTACAGTACCAACAATCCCACGCCAGTGACGTCACTCCTATTTAGCACGCAATTATGATAGCCGTTATTTACCTTGTGTGTGTATTTACCGGGTTTTTTTCTGGATTTACCTCAAGATGTCGGACTCCACTGTCCCTCCATCTAAGTTAAGTACCAGATCTATGAGTTTTGAGATTTTGGAGGGGGCCTTGCCCCTTTTTGTTTATAGTATTCAGTTTTATTATTCACGACCTTTCGTAGGTCTCTCAGATGGGCTCGGCTCCTTTCTCTCTCTCTCTCTCTCTCTCTCTCTCTCTCTCTATCGTTCGTTCTTAGCGATTTTCAATAAGTCCTCCATACTGATTGTTTCTCGTTATGAACCTTACGGATATCCACGGTTTACACACTGTTTTGATTTTTATTGCCTGGTCTTTATGATAACAGTAATTACATATACGTGTGCGTATTTTCGGTAGGTTGGCATGCCTGATTGTCTTCGGCGTTCTATTTCACATTTTATTACTTGGTTTACTTACGTTCGCACGGCACGGACTTGCTTATCTTTTTAACGTCATTCGTTTGCTTGCATTAGCTCGAGGGGCTTTCATGAGTCAGATATTACATATCAGTTTTCATTTTGTTAGAACTTCCCTGACCCTATGTTATGTTGGTAGCCCTGCCTACTCCCAGCGGCTCTATGTTACGTTGGTAGCCCGGCCTACTCCCAGCGCCGTCAGGCTTGATTTCTCCTGTCTCGTGTTTGCTCCCTCGTTTGTTTTACGATTGATGTTTAACTATGTTATTATTATTATCATCCAGCATACCTTCCTACCTTATTTTACCCTACGTTATGTTTATTATAGTGTTATTAGTCCTTCCGAGTGATTATATCATCGTGGGTCTGGCAGGTTGGTATACCTGCTATCGCCCCACTCCTAGCCTCCTCCTGCCTTTACCACACCCCAGGGTTCCCCCCTCTCTCTCTCCGATCGAGTTTGAGTCACTTTATAGCGCAATGTACCCCTCCCGGGGGCATCCGCTTTACACGGGTGGTTCCCGTTGTTCTGTGAGGCATATTATTCATTAACGTACAATACTTTTCCCCACTTCTCTACTCGGTCGTAGTCGTTTTCTTTCCGTCGCTCGTTTGGCCGACGATCGGCGGGGAGTTTTCGATTCGTTCGGTGGTACCTTGTTATGTTATTTAATTTTAAGTTGTGTACGGGCTTCTCCCTCTTGGTCCCGCACTTCACGGACCCTTTTAAGATCCCCCCCCCTCTGTCACGCACCTCACGGACCTCATATAGATATATATATATATATATATATATATATGTTTAAAGACTTCCATTACGGGATCCCCGGGAGTAGCTTTTATTCATTACCATTCGGTCGAGTCTTTTAGTTGAGCCCCGGAGCCAACGTTATTCATTATTACTTGGATTCCCTTTATAATTTAGTCACGTTTATCTATTATATACGATCCTAGTTCTCGACCTTGCCTTCCATGATATGATCACGACTACGGTTTGACTTAATTTAATTCATTAATTTAATTTAGTTTAATAATTTTATAATCAAGTAAAGCTGTTATTTGATTTTTTAAACACCGGGGTCCCCGGAGGGGTCCCCTAATTTGCCTTCATTCAATTTTTAAGGCACTTACATATGAATAGTTTTTATCATTTATTTAATATATAAAGAAGATTTATATCATTATTTTGGTATTGATATTTAAGCAATCCGGACCTCACGGTCCCGATTTGCTTACATTCAATATACTTTGTGGCTATATATAAAAGACCGTACGTATATAAAACATTGTTATCATGATATTGATATATAAATCTTCTATCATGATATTGATATCACTTAAGGACCCGAGGCCCCCGAGCCCCTATTTGCTTTCCTTCAGGATTCCTAATGTATATATAGAAAACATTTTTATCATGATATTGATATATAAATCTTTTATCATGATCTTGATATCATTCAAGCACCTGGGGCCCCCGAGCCCCTATTTGCTTTCATTCAGGACTCCTGATGTATATATATACAAAACATTTTTATCATCAGGATTCCTGATGTTTATATATAAAACATTTTTCCCTCTCATTCAGGACTCCTGATTTATGTATATGGGTATAGATATATATATATATATATATATAGATATATATATATATATATATATATATATATATATATATAAAACATTTCTAACATGATATTGATATGTAAATATTTTAACATGATATTGCTATAATTTAAGAATTCGGGGCCTCGAGCCCCTATTTGCTTTCATTCAGGATTCCTGATGAATACATATAAAACATTTTTATCATGATATATATATATATATATATATATATATATATATATATATATATATATATATATATATATATATATTTTAAGCACCGGGGCCTCCAGGCCCCTAATTTGCTTTCCTTTAAGATACTCATGTATCTTTTATTTTACAGACTGTATGCTGTGCATTGACGGCATGTGCCGCTGTCATCTTCCAACCCTGCGGCCATGACATGTGTCATTCACACGCCCACTCTTCTGTCCGAGTGGATGACTTAGCTGTACGGCATCCAGACGCTTGTGTAGTCTGCTACACAATGACCTCCACTCTAACATCTGACTCGGTGAGTACATTTTCATTGATACAGACTTGTAGGGAGTTAACATTAATTTCAAATATTAATTTTAAGGCCACTAGTCCTCTGGACTTCCCGCATGCCTTTCACTTAGTGTCTACGAGGTCCTTGGACTTCTTCACTTTCTCGCTAATAGTCTGTTCTCTTTCAGTGCTCCCAACTTGAGAAAGATACAGCTCGGGCTACCCTCAAGATCTGGATTGACGGGTTCGCCCGCAATCTGAAGGCCACACAGCTATATATCCTCCTGGGAATGGTGTTCCCGTCTCTACCACATGCTAAAACTTCACCTGCGGTCCCCGAAGAATTGGCGGATCCTTTCATCGAGAGGTTCGAATCCCTTCTTCCGGCCCCGAACCAAGAAGAGACGGGCGCACCCTAACTGAAGACGTCTCTACCCTCAACCTCGATGTGGAATCCATGGCTCTTGACGATCCCGACGCAGGTAGGCACGTAGGTGAGTCAAGTGGTTCCCGGGCTAAGATTCCTATCCCTATTCCGGCTTTCTCTTCTCCTTCAGAACACTCTTCTTTTCGAGGTTTTCCGGGGACAACCGGGACTGGTCTCAATCCCCGGCCTGTTATCCCCAAGGTGAAGGCTCATCGTAAGAATTTATATACGACCCACAAGTCTTCCAAGGAACACAGGTCTTCGAAATCATCAGCTTCGAAGGCTAAATCTTCCTCCACCAGAGTCTCTTAAGACCCAATTGCTGCGCCTTCAACCTCTCACGGAGTATCTCCGTTCTGGCACCTGTTTCCCCCCCAGCGGAATCTTCTGGCCGGTGTATTTTCCGAGAAGATGTTTGCTCGTTTTGAGTCGATACTATCGTCTCATACGCGACAATCACAAGAGAGAATAGCTTCTATGGAGAGCCTAGTTAAGGGACTCATGCGCTCGGGGCTGCCACCGCCACAGCAGCAATACCCCATCCCCGACGCCTCCAAGCTTCCCCCTTTCAATAAGAATAACCCTTGGAGGTTGGCAGTGCATGCCCCCTTCTCGGAGGGTATGTTGTCCATCGGAGATTTCGGTACCCGGCTTCTTGCGGATTATGAATTCTACCCGCCGGGTCTTGAATTTCCCTTCCCCGGCTACGCTCGCCTCAAGGAAGAGGCTCTGATTCGATTGGTTAAGGGCCCAGAGGAAACTGTTAAATTTCCTAAAGAACAGGCACAGTCTGACTTGGTCGGCGTGTTCAATGAGTGGGATTGCTTGAACACTATGATTACGGCCTACAAACGTTCATATACTATGTTTGTGGCCGACGACCAGACCCCTACCCCATGTGCGACCAAGATCATAGAGACGGTCTTTCAGCCTATCAAGGAAGAGAAGCCTTTACCTCACCTCAGGGAGACCGACTTACCCTCCCTTCTCTTTCCGGGAGACGGTGAATGTTGGCAGAACGTCCCAGCTACCTTCTCGGTAGGTAAGTTGAGCCCGGACTGTGCCTCGACGCAGTTCAGCGAACAGCTTCCCAACTTCCCGGAGTCTCTCATTAACATTAAATTGGAATATGAGTCGAGGTGTAGATTCAGCAGATCCCTTAATTCAGTTGCCCTTTCGGAATTGACTGTCGCCACTTACAACGAGGAGGACCTATTTAAGGTCCTCACTAAGTCACTTTTGCAAAACTTTATGGCTGACGCCTATGATTTTGCAAATGCCAGGACCCATCGTCGACGACACGTTCTATCCGAAGCCACGATTAGGGACGAACCTAATAGGCTCATCAAAGCTCCAGTCTGGGGTCCGGATCTTTTCAACCAGGGGACTTAGTTAACTCGGTCCTTAGCGAGGCAGCTAAAGCCAACCAAAACCTCAAGGTTAGGTGGGGCCTGGTTTCAAAGAGGAGATATGAGCCTACTAGTACCCCAATTCGAGGTAGGAAGAGATTGAGGCCCTTCCAATCTTCCCAATTCAGGCAACCTCTGCAAGTGGTTCAACCGGTCTCAGTTCACGAAAGAACTGCGTTCCTTCACAAAAGATCTGCTACTAAAGAATGCAATCCAAAGTATACGTCGCTTAAGATTTCACGGACGCTTGTTCAGCGTGCCAAAGAAAGGCTCAGACAAACGGAGAGTAATCCGGGATCTGTCTCGTTTAAATTCCTTCATTCGTTGCGACAAATTCCATATGCTTACCGTCTCGCAGGTGTGGACCTTACTTCCCCGTGGGGCCGTCACCACCTCCATCGATCTTACAGATGCCTACTATCACGTTCCAATAGCAAGGCATTTTCGTCCTTTCTGGGCTTCAAGCTAGGCAAACAAGCCCATGCATTCAAACTGATGCTATTGGGGCTCAACATACCGCACAGAATCTTCACCAAATTAGCAGAGACAGTAATTCAAGAGCTCCGGACTCAGGGGTACTGGTAGTGGCCTATCTAGACGATTGGCTAATCTGGTCAGACAATGCCCAGATTTCCCGCGTAGCAACGACAAAGTCCTCACCTTCCTTCGGCAACTGGGATCCCAAGTCAACCTCGGGAAATCCCGCCTGGTCCCGGAGACCAAGTTTCAATGGCTGGGACTACAAGGGGACCTGTGCTCCCATACGCTGTGCCTCCCCAAAGCCAAAAGGAAGGTGATAGGGAGGAATACAAACAAATTTCTCAGGGGAAAGTTGGCCTTCCGAAGAAGCCGAGAGTAGATCCTAGGTTCTTTACACTTCGCCTCCGTGACAGACATCATCCTGAGGTCCAAACTCAGGGACATAAACAGGGTGTGGCGCTCCAGAGCAACCGCAATACGCCGAGACAGACGTGCTCGCTTTTCCCCAACCCTGAGAAAAAGTCTGCAGACTTGGAAAGATCAAGAATCTTTCCAAGTCGGTTCCTTTACAACATAAGAAAGTCCAAGGGTTATGGTCACCGGTCTTTCAACAAATACACGTCAACGTCCTAGAAATCATGGCAGTCTTCCTCACTTTAAAACGTCTCAATCCAGCCAGGAATCTCCATATCAGACTGGTTCTCGACAGTGCAGGCATAGTACACTGCCTCAACAGAGGGGGCTCCTGATCAGCCCAGATAAACCACACCATGTTGAAGTTTTTTCCCATGGCGGCAATGCACAAGTGGCACCTGTCACCTGGACCCTCAGGCTTATGCCACGGACCCTATGATTCTAGATTGGAATACCTGGAAGACGATTTATCTGTTTCCTCCGGTGAATCTCCTGCTGAAAGTTCTGCACAAACTCAGATCCGTCAAAGGTCGAGTGGCTCTCGTAGCCCCCAACTGGCCCAAAAGCACTTGGTTCCCCTTGTTACTAGAACTAGGTCTCCGCCCCCAGCGGATTCCCAATCCGGTGATAACAAAGACAGTGCAAACTCGCAACGTGTTCGCTTCCTCAAGGATTCTGAATGCCCTAACCTTATGGAGTTCATGAAGTTCGCAGCCCAACGTGGTACAAACATCGATCCTTTGAATACTATTTTCCTGGAATCTGACAAAAGGGACTCTACTCTCCGTCAATATGACTCAGCTGTCAAGAAATTAGAGGAATTCCTGAAAGATTCCCAAGTTGAGACAATGACGCTGAACCGAACTGTGACATTCTTCAGAACTCTCTTCGAATCTGGCCTGGCAGCCAATACCATTACTACAATCAAGTCAGACTTGGGAAAGATCTTCCATATTGGTTTTGACATTGATCTAACGGATTCATATTTCTCATCTATTCCGAGAGCTTGTGCCAGGCTAAAACCTTCCACTCGCCCTAGCGCAGTTTCCTGGTTTTTGAACGCTGTTCTTAAGCTAGCCTCTGACACCCAAATTGGATCCTGTAACTATAGGGCATTATTAAGAAAGTCACTTTTTCTTTTGAGCCTCGCCTCGAGCTCCAGAATCTCAGAATTGTCAGCCTTATCTAGTGACCCTGGTCATATAAAGTTTCTCTCTTCGGGTGAAGTTCTTCTCTCTCCTAACAAAGTTTTCTTGGCTAAAAATGAAGAACCCCCAAAACAGGTGGTCTCCCTGGAAGATTGTTCCACTTCCTCGGGATCCATCCCTGTGTCCAGTTACCACCCTGAAAGCCTACTTACGTAGAACTTCCACTACAACCACAGGGCCCTTATTTATTAGAGAACACGGAGGAACGATTACCCTTAAGGGAATCATACAAATTCTTTATTTTATTAAACAAACTAATCCTGCATCATTCCCACTTGTCCATGATATTAGAGCTGTGGCTACCTCAATTAAATTTTTCCACCTTATGAAATTTGATGAGCTCTCAAAATATACGGGTTGGAGGTTCCCTAAAGTTTTCAAGCGCCACTACCTAAAACCTTTAGAAGCTCTTAGATTTGCCACAGTAGCTGCAGGGAATATAGTTCCTCCTGAAGGTACTGAGTCCTAATCACAACGTCTTGCTCTGTCCTCTTTCCCTCCTGCCTGGCTTACCTGTTGTTCCTACCTGTTTTGTTACTAGACACCTTTATGGTGTATTATTTTATTATTCAATTGTTCAATTTCACGAATTGTTTTCATTACACTTGTTCTTAATCCCCGAGCTGATTTTATTTTGCGTTTTTGATTACCAAGCTGGATTCCCACTATTCATATCTGTTGCATTTTACCTACGGGTTTCATTATTGATTGTTTCCCATGTCTTTTTATCACTGTCATATACATGTTGATCTAATTTTACGGGTTTCCACATCCCTCTTTTTTTTTATATTAAACTCATCAGCTCTGTTATTTTGTGTTATTCTCTCTTCAGGTAGTTAGCCATATTGGGTCCCCATTCTCTGGTAAGATTTCACTGGGCGACACGGGTCGGAGCCCACAAAAGGGATTTTGACAAAGGAAAAATCTATTTCTGGGCGAGAGACCCGTGTCGCCCAGTGAACCCACCCGTCCCTCCCTAATTGGGCCCCAATCTGGAGTGCTATAAGGAGTGACGTCACTGGCGTGGGATTGTTGGTACTGTAGTAGTGGGAGGTGGAACGGCACCTCGCTGTTCGGGGATTTTGACAGGAGATATCTAAATGGTGCGAGGCCTCTGGTTGTGATTTATCACGCCCCAGTATTATATATCGACACCTTTTATAGGTGAGCGAGCTGGGTTCAACCTGGCATCCCTATGCAATTTTTTCTCTGGTAATATATAGCAGTTATATACCTTAGAAATGGTGCTAAAGGAGCATTTCACTGGGCAACACGGGTCTCTCGCCCAGAAATAGATTTTTCCTTCGTCAAAATCCCTTTTTTCTTTCATTTTGGTAAATAACAGATTGTAACATTTTTTTTCCTTCCAACATCATGGTTATTTATTTACAATTAATTTTATATGAATAAGTACATTTTTAAATTATTTGCTCAGCACCCTTTTAGAGCAGAGTAACAGCTGATCTGGATCATGTTACAGACTGGTGACTCTTAATCCAGGAGGGGACAAATCTAGGATCTGCTACAGTGATTTTGAGTCTTGGCCACAAATCCTGGGATGAAACAGTGTGTCACCTCCCCACATGAGTAATGTCGTAGGAAAGACTACGTAGGTCGCCGACTCTCGTTGCAGAGGCCAGTGCTAGCAAGAAAACCATCTTCATTGTCAAGTCATGATCTGCTGCTTGACTAAGAGGTTCGTATGGCGGTCTTTTCAGAGACCGTAGTACTTTCGCTATGTTCCAAGGAGGAGGTCTAACTTCCAACTGAGAGCAGGTGCACTCAAAGTTCAACATGAGGAGAGAGAATTCTTTACAAAACACAATAAGCAATGGCAAAAAACATTAACATCTAACTTTTACTTTACGTTCGGTATTTTCTAAATTTAAGAATTTTCTTCATCACTTCCACTTTTCTTTCTTTTTGAATCACTTTGAGCTTTCTATTGGTCTACTAGTATTACACTGCTCAAGAATAGGACCTGTGTTAAACTTTTCTGGGTCTCTTTTATACAAGAGCTGCCATTTTATGGTAGCCAGCTAGACCTTCTTTAATTTCTGCCGTCGTTAGTGGGTCATCCTCCTCCTCATTGCCGATAGAGAACTGTTTCTGAATGATGTTCAGTTGCATGGCCTCAAACTCCTTCAGGTCATCCGTTGAAAGTTTCTCTTGGTGCTCCTCGAGAAGCTTGTTAATGTAGTCCTCACCAACTTTTAATGTAGTCCTCACCAACTTCCAGACCCATGAACATCCCAAGTCTAACAATCTCGGCAACCTCAGATTGAGCAGCAAGTTCAGGATCATCAACTTTTTCGGCTTCGGCTTTAGCATGGCCTACGTGGAAGCCATCGAAATCTCATGCGGAGAAGGCATCAGGCCACAGCTTCTTCCATGCAGAGTTCAAGGTGCACCTCAAAACCTCCCACCAAGCTGTATCGATGAGTCTTAGGCATATCCCAACATCGAAATGCTCCTTCCAAAATTCCCGAAGGGTGAAGTTTATACTGCGAGTGATTTTGAAACATCTCTTGAAGAGATGTTTTGTACTTCTTAGAGCTTCTTAAAGTTTGAAATCACTTGCTGCTCCATGGGCTGGAGGAGAGGGGTGGTGTTAGATGGAAGATAAAGAACCTTGATAAATGAAAAAAACCACTAAGATATCTTCCTCAAGGCCAAGAGGTTGAGCAGGAGCACTGTCCAACACCAGCAGGCATTTCAGAGGGAGGAGCTTCTCTTCCAAATATATTTTCACACTCGGGCCGAAACAAAGATTTACCCACTCAGCGAACAAGAGTCTTGTTACCCCGGCCTTTGCATTTACCTTTCATATCAACAGAAGCTTCTCCTTAAGCACTTTGTGGACCTTGAAGGCTAGAGGAGTCCCTGGGTGATACACCAGCATGGGCTTCACCTTGCAATCCCAACTGACATTTGTACAGTGTGCAAGGGTAAGCCTGTCCTTCATAGGCTTATGCCTGGGTAGTTTCTTTTCTTCCACCGTAATGTACCGTATTTGACGGCCTATAAGATGCACAGGGATATAAGACGCCCCTTCATTTCAGCATGTCAGATTTAGGAAAACAGTTTTTAGTGTATTTAAGCATATACAGAATTGTTGAAAATAGTCTAGCTGTACATTGCACAAGCAGAAACATATAGTATATGTCTGCGCATAAGACGACCATTAGTGCATGCGCTAGCTTTTGTTGTATACTTAAAATTCCAGAATAAATTAAATAAAGGCCATTTCATATCATGCTATTGCTAAACACACAACATAAAACCAAAACCATTGCTTTGTTTATGTTTCATCACCGATCATAATGAATAAACAAACGCATTTACACATCTGTGTATAAGTTAGCTTTGGCAACAACAGATATCTTACCAAGTATTGGTTATGAAATAATAATGTTATTAATCTTGTTCTACTTACTTAATCCTAAGTAATTCAAAATAATTGAAATAAGAGCACTTTCATATCAAGTTTTTCCTAATAAACGCTGCCTAGGACAGAAAACGTTTTGTTTACATTTCATTCCAAATCATAATGAACAAACAAATGCATTTACACATTCAAGCAATAATTAACAATACTAAGAACTTTTAGTGAAGATGTTATCACAAATATTTTACTTGCCATATCCCTAAAAAATTCTACACGTCGCATAACTGAAAAGCCATTTTGTATGTGTTTAGTCAACAATAACAAAGTACCGCTAATGACAGTATGATGTGACAGAGAAGATGGTGCTTGATTGGAGAACGAGTGAGGATAATTCGAATCATGATGGATTTTTAATGAAAAATAAATATGCTAACCTAAATTTGATTACTGCCATTATTAATGATACCATTATAATTATCGAAGGCTAAGGATCGAAAGTTAAAAGATTGCTGAGAATGCAACCATAACTCTGTTTACATTTTGTCAGCTGATGTTTATAAACAAAAATCACAGCATTTCAGTTTAAGTTGCTCTGATTTTAACGAATTCATTTTTAAAGCACAGGTAATAATACAATAATACCAGCAATAAAAATAAAATAAGGATGCATGGAGTTTAGTGCAGGTAAAAGTACCTAGCATAAGCTGGGTTAGATTAGCCTAAGCCTATGGTAGGTCTCAAACTTTACCTATGATGTATAAGACGGAGGGCAATTTTTTTAGCCAAAATTTTGGGAAAAAAAGGACGTCCTATAGGCCGTTAAATACGGTACGTCCGACAAGGCATTTTCTTCCAAAAAAATCCAGTTTTTTCACAGCTGAAGACTTGCTGGAGACTAGCCTTCCTGGAAAGTCAACTCGCCGAACGTCTTAACAAAGGCGTCGGCCACTTTCATGTCTGGGCTGGCAGCCTCCCCCATGCTGCACCACCGAATGAATGCCTGATTGTCTCTTGAATTTTTCAAACTACTCATGAGAAGCCTTGAACTCTGGGGGTGGCTGCTTCGATGTCCCTCCTCTTGCATAATTTTCAGCCTGAGCACGCATGAGATCACCGAAAATGGCACTGGCCTTCTGGTAGATTATTGTCTTGGTGATCGTGTCCCAATCAATTTCCTTATCTTTAATCCGAAGGAGAAGCAGTCTCTCCATCTCATCATGGACGTGGCTCCTCTTGCTGAAGAAAACAGTGACACCCTTAGAAAGTGTTGCCGCTTTGATGGCTTCCTTCTGCATAAGGATGGTTCCTATCTTCGATGGATTTCGGCCATATTCCTCAGTGATCACACTTAACCGCATGCCAGCCTTCGTGATTATCTCCATCTCTGTCTCTATAGAATACCACAACACAATACAGTTCAGTAACTAACAGCACGAAAGCAAAATCACCAACACAAATTCAATGTGAACGATAGCACTGCCGAAACTAAGTGATCGAGGGACCCTGATACGTAGATGCATGATGGGATAGATGGTGACCAATAGGAGAGCAGGATCGTATAGTAGTAACTAGCATAGGAGTAGGGAGATAACCAATGGGAGTGCAGGAGGATGGTAGCGATTTTACGGATGGCGGCGCACAAATTTTAAAATAATTCTCTGCGGTCTGGCGAATCCCGCACCGTACTTAGTTTCGTAGCATGAAACATTTTTTGCAATAAGTCTGAAAAAACTTAGAATGTCGCTTCGTAGCATGAAATTTTTGTAAGCAGAAACTTTCATATCAAGAGGTATCACTGTAGTAGACATATAAATCTGAGATGTACTGCGGGAGTGATCAGTGAACCGAGATATGGGGAGGGATTACTGTAACTTTAAAATGCTACAAGAAAGGTTGTTTTTAGATATTAAACTATCAAGAAGAATAGTTATCTAAATTTTCATATTCTAATCCTACAGTGAAAGCCCCTAAAAGTACCTTAAGTACTTTATTTCTGTTACCAAACTATAAGTTTGTCCTGCACGAGTGTCCACCTACAATTCTGTGAGAACAAATCCTTTGGGTCTGCCACAAGAAAATCTAAAAATGTTATCAAATGAATGGTCAGTGAAAATTAATTCTTTGTAACTTAATAACAATTGGTGCACCTTACCTTGGTAAACTTTACTGTTTCAAATGGTAATTAAATATTGTACTAATAATAAGAATAAAAAACTTAAGTTCTTATATAATGCAATCAATAGGTAATAGAGTACAGTAAATAATATCCCATTATTTAAAACATAAGTTATGTTCTGCTGAAATGGTAAAACAACACAAATACTTATTAATGCAAACTAAACAGAATATCTATCATTCAACTGACAAGTTGAAATAATATTTCTAGAAAAGTCAAGATCTTGAGCTTAGATTGACAGATGGATAGATAGAAATGAAAGTTATGCCAGCTAAATTTTGCACTCTTCTAAAACAAAGTATCATCTTGATCACTTACTCCAATATTGGGATCAACAAACTGGGTCCGGGCATACCGAGTCAGCATATTGATTATGACGATCTGACCCCATTCTTCTACATCCACGAGCAGGTTGCACAGCTTTCGATAGTTTTTATGGATGAGATCAATACGTTCTGGGCAGACCTATGTAAAGAATATATAGCAAGTATTATATTTGTATTACACTCCAAAGCACTTCAATTATTCAGTAGAATGAGAAAGAAATTACTATCTATAAAAAATTATAATTTCAATAGTTAATAATCAAATCAATATACACTATATTATTATCATTATTATTACTGTATTATTATCATTACTAATAATAATGAAGTAAGCGATTGGTTTCCGGTGAGAGTGGGGCTGAGACAGGGATGTGTGATGTCGCCGTGGTTGTTTAACTTGTATGTTGATGGAGTGGTGAGAGAGATGAATGCTTGAGTGCTTGGACGAGGATTGAAACTGGTAGACGAGAATGACCATGAATGGGAGGTAAATCAGTTGTTGTTTGCAGATGATACTGTACCGGTTGCAGACTCAGAAGAGAAGCTTGGCCGATTAGTGACAGAATTTGGATGGGTGTGTGAGAGAAGGAAGTTGAGAGTTAATGTGGGTAAGAGTAAGGTTATGAGATGTACAGGAAGGGAAGGTGGTGCGAGGTAGAATGTCATGTTGAATGGAGAGTTACTTGAGGAGGTGGATCAGTTTAAGTACTTGGGGTCTGTTGTTGCAGCAAATGGTGGAGTGGAAGCAGATGTACGTCAGAGAGTGAATGAAGGAAGCAAAGTGTTGAGGGTAGTTAAGGGAGTAGTAAAAAATAGAGGGTTGGGCATGAATGTAAAGAGAGTTCTGTATGAGAAAGTGATTGTACCAACTGTGATGTATGGATCGGAGTTGTGGGGAATGAAAGCGACGGAGACAGAAATTGAATGTGTTTGAGATGAAGTGTCTAAGGAGTATGGCTGGTGTATCTTGAGTAGATAGGGTTAGGAATGAGGTAGTGAGGGTGAGAACGGGTGTAAGAAATGAGTTAGCAGCTAGAGTGGATATGAATGTGTTGAGGTGGTTTGGCCATGTTGAGAGAATGGAAAATGACTATCTGCTAAAGAAGGTGATGAATGCAAGAGTTGATGGGAGAAGTACAAGAGGAAGGCCAAGGTTTGGGTGGATGGATGGGGTGAAGAAAGCTCTGGGTGATAGGAGGATAGATGTGAGAGAGGCAAGAGAGCGTGCTAGAAATAGGAATGAATGACGAGCGATTGTGACACAGTTCTGGTAGGCTCTGCTGCTTCCTCCGGTGCCTTGGATGACCGCAGAGATAGCAGCAGTAGGGGATTGGCGTTATGAAGCTTCATCTGTGGTGGATAACGGGGGAGGGTGGGCTGTGGCACCCTAGCAGTACCAGCCGAACTCGGTTGAGTCCCTTGTCAGGCTGGGAGGAACATAGAGAGGAGAGGTCCGCTTTTTTGTTTCATTTGTTTGATGTCGGCTACCCCCCAAAATTGGGGGAAGTGGCTTGGTATATGTATAAGCTAGGCTATAACTCTAGTTGGAAAAGCAAGAGGCTATAAGCACAAGGGCTCCAACAGGGAAAACTAGTCATACTGTACTTTTACTAATATCTACAGTTCTATTCACTGACCATAGTAAAAGAGGAAAGAAGTTATATTTTATAAAAAATTATAATTTCAATACCTCTTGATCACAAAATTGATAAATATTATATACGGTCTTCCTACAATACCATCCTCTTAGTAATATCTACATTTGTATTCATTGCCCATAACATAATTCTTCATTATCTCTTTGGTATAGTGAAAACCTTCACAATAATCTAAACCACAAAAAGTGGTAAGTCATATCCTATGAAATGTATACATATATTGAAATAATTTTGTTAAAAATTACTATTCCAATATCCCTCACCTCAAATTCAGTGGTGGCTACTACACTAACCGATAGTTGTAACCTAAAACAAATCACAAAACCAAATTTTATTATCATAAACAACAGTAATTTCTTTAGACATTCCATCATTGGAATGCTATAGCAAGGGTATGTGGGAGACCGACCTTTACTGCTCTTTTCCAGCTTAAGAGAAGAAAATCTCATATTATTCTTGTTCAAAAGAGATAACCCTTAGACCAGCCACTATACCTATTTCACATTAAACACAAATAATCTCCTAGGTGTATTATGTTAAAAGGTTCCACCAATGGTTCCAGAGCCTTACCAGATAAATGAATTGACCAGACTATGGGAGGTTTTTTGTAATACCTCATACTAGCTGATACACAAAGCTTTCAGTTATACACATATCCTGCTCCTCTTAATGGTATTTTACTGATAGAACCTGAAATAAGTCATTATCAAACATGAAGTACTCTTAAGTGATTGAATTAAACAGAGGATAACAAAAAATTTAAACAGAGTATATATCTGCACTTTTTTGGTGTTCTGTTTTCAACTATGTGTTATATGCACGTAATGAGTTTGTTCTGTATTTTCCCAAATTGGTTTAATGAAATTATGCTACACATTCACAATGCTACACATTCACATACTTTAAAAATGTGTAATTATTTATGACCAAAATAGCATTCCATTAACACAAATAACTCAACTGTGTTGTTTTATGCAAAAAAAATATCATTCACTAGCGAAATTAGCTTTGTGTTTTCATCTCTCAATTTTATTGCATAATAGACTTAAAATTAGACAAGAAAACATATTTCATAATTTTTTTTCAATGTTTAATTTTCTATCAATTCAGAGAATTAAATTTTAGCTAATTAGCTAATCACTCTTGTTTCAACTCTTCCTGAATTATTCTGTTCTAATAAATATCATGGTACCACATCTCAATTTACGTTGATACTAATGCATATATGATAATTTAAAAAAAAAAAAATTTCAGAAACTAAATTACATTCGTAATAATAGGGGGAGGGGAGATTTAGTTAATGCGTGTTTTAGCTCGTCAAGGAGGACTATAAAGCGTGAAGTATGAGATGATGAATGGAGAAGTATTGATTTGAATGCACAAGATAGAGACGACTGGCGATATCTAACCAAGGCCCTTTGCGTCAATAGGCGTAGGAGATGATGATGATGATGATGGTGTGTTTTAGCTATACTTCCGATACATATCTTAGTCATCCAAAGTTGATAACGTCTCTTAAGAGATCATAATTACTTTATGTCTTATGAATTACAAGTCTAAAATATTTATTTCCTATTATGCTCAGAACTTATCTTTCTTTCTTTTATGATATCTAATCAATTGGCTACAAATAACATAAACAGTGATAGTAATGACAATTGCAAACATGTAGTAAGGCAGTGCCTTCAATGGAAATTTTGCAATGGATTTTCTCTTTATTGGTTCCAATTAGAGATGTGCTGATAAAATCGATATCGGCCTTTCTTGTGAGTATCGGTATCAGCCTCGCCCGAGTATCTGGTTTTGGTATCAGCCATTTAAAAATGACTAATTTGTAGATAATTTGTATTTTTCCTAACTATACAAACCTTAGCTATTTAATAGGGCTTATTACTTTCAGCGTAGCTGAAATGATGAGCCATTAGATTTTAACGAGGGTTTACTACCCCACCGCAAGTTAGCGGGGGGTAGGTAGGGTAGCTTCCTACCCGGGCCCCCTCATACACACCTGTGCTTGAGCTCACTTTGCTTAGAGGTAGGACTTCAAGGGGGATAGGGCTGATGGGCAAGTTTGATTAAATAGCTAAGGTTTGTACAGTTAGGGAAAATATAAATTATCTACGAATTTGTCATTTGTTCCGTAACTGACATACAAACCACGCTATTTAATAGGGGTGACTCACCCATTAGGAAGGGTGGAAAGTCCCGGCCAGTACTGGCTTTTGGCTTTGCCCGGGGACTCAATATTTGACTGTGTCAGAAACTCAACAATAAGGAGTCCCTGCACCTCGCTAGAACCTTGCTACGCAAGGACTGCGGCTTACGTAAGCTGTGTGTGAAGGTATAATAAAGTGTGACTCGTCCTAGGAAGTTGACCTGTAGTCCTTTAGATGGAAACTTTAGGCTAGGACTCTCCCAATACCACCTCGTCAGGGTATGGGGACGTGACAGTATTACCTTAATACTAGGAACAAAAGGAAACATGGTTTACCAGCAGTGGTTTGAGGTCAGCTGTGCAGAGAACCAAGGATGCTGCTTTCACCAAGAGAGGGGAAGATGAAGAAAAGAATAAGGGCCAGACAAACCTTTTCATTCATGCAGACTAAGACCGGGTAACAATGCCCTCAACCTTCTGCTACTTGTCCACTAAGGAGCCTGAGGTTTTAGACCAGCTGTTGTGCAGCCACCACAGGGCTGATAGAACACGTATCGAGCCTCCTGTGGGTCCCGTCTTGCAGGTAGTGGGCTGTGAAGGTCGTCTGACGCTTCCACACCCCAGCTTGAAGAACCTGCGTCACTGAGAAATTTCTCTTGAAGGCCAGGGACGTAGCTACGCCCAACATCATGTGCTCTAGGGCAACGTGACGGAGGAGGGTCTGGATTCAGGGACAGATGAATCACCCTACGAATCCATGCCGAGATGGTGTTCTTGGTGACCCTCCTCTTAGTCCTCCCAGTGCTCACAAACAATGCCTGCACCTGGGGGCAGACTGCAGCCGTTCTTTTGAGATATAGCCTCAGACTCCTTACTGGGCACAGAAGGAGATGGTGAAGGAGTTGGTCTGGGTCATCTGTTACAGAACAGACTCGAAATCTGGAAGGAGTCGAACTGAGGGTCCGGAAACCCTGGATTTTGAGTCTCAGCAATAAACCCAGGGACGAATTTGAACGTTACCTCCCCCCATCCCCTTGAATGGGCGATGTCATATGAGAGACCATGAAGTTCACAGACTCGCTTGGCCGAGGCCAAAGCTAGTAGGAACACCGTCTTCCAAGTTAGGTGGCGATCTGAAGCCTGGTGTAATGGTTCATAGGGAGGTCTCTTAAGAGACCTGAGAACTCGAGCCACGTTCCATGGAGGAGGTCTCACTTCCGACTGAGGGCAGGTAAGTTCATAACTTCGTATGAGTAGGGAAAGTTCCAGCGAGGAAGAAATGTCTATTCCTTTGAGCCTGAAGGCTAGACTTAAGGCTGAGCAATAGCCTTTCACCGCCGAGACTGAAAGGCGCATTTCTTCCTGCAAATACACGAGGAACTCCGCTATTGCTGGAATAGTGGCATCGAGTGGAGAGATACCCCTTCCACGATACCAACCACAGAAGACTTTCCACTTTGCCTGGTAGACAGATGCGGATGACTTTCGCAGATGTCCAGACATCCTATTCGCAACTTGTTGCGAAAATCCTCTCTCAGCGAGGAGATGCTGGATAGTCTCCAGGCGTGAAGTCGTAGTGAAGCTATGGCTTTGTGGAAGATGTTGGCATGTGGTTGTCTGAGTAGCTCGTGTCGCGGAGGGAGTTCTCTCGGGAGTTCCGTTAGGAGTTGCAGAAGGTCCGGAAACCATTCCGCGTGATGCCATAGCGGAGCTATGAGGGTCATTGAAAGATTAACTGATATTCTGGTCTTGTTGAGCACCTTCCTCATCAGACAGAACGAGGGAAAGGCGTACACGTCGATGTTGTCCCACCGTTGTTGGAAGGCATCTTGCCAGAGTGCCTTGGGATCCAGGACTGGGGAGCAGTACAGCGGAAGCTTGAAGTTCAACGCTGTCGCGAACAGATCCACAGTCGGGGAACCCCACAAAGTCAGGACTTTGTTGGCTACTAGATGATCCAAAAACCACTCGGTACTCACTATCTGAGACGCTCTGCTCAGATTGTCGGCGAGCACATTCCTCTTGCCTGGAATGAAACGTGCCAATAGCGGATTTGAGTGGACTTTGGTCCATCTCAGTATCTCTACTGCGGGATGGGATAGCTGCTTCAAAAAGGTACCTCCTTGCTTGTTGATGTAAGCCACAACTGTGGTGTTGTCGCTCATCACCACCACAGAGTGACCCGCCAGGTATTGTTGGAACAGTTGAAGGGCCAGGAAGATGGCCTTCATCTCACGCAGATTTATATGGAGGCACTTTTCTGATTCTGACCACAGGCCTGAGGTCCTGTGGTGCAGAACGTGGGCCCCCCACCCTTTCTTTGAGGCGTCCGAAAACAGCATCAAATCCGGGGGGAGGATGAGAAGATCCACTCCTCTTAGTAGGTTCACGTCTCGTCACCCACCACTGGAGGTCTGTCCGTTCCGCAGGTCCCATAGGGATCATAACGTCCGGGGAATCGTAACCTTGATTCCACCGGGACTTGAGTCAACACTGGAGGGATCTCATCCTAGGGCGACCGTTGGGAACTAGTCGAGCCAAAGATGAGAGGTGACCGAGGAGATGTAACCACGATTGGGCTGGAAGTTCTTCTTGTCTGAGGAAAGGGCTTGCGACCCTCCTCAGCCTTGCTATCCTGTCGTCTGATGGGAAGGCTTTGTGGAGATTGGTGTCTATGATCATGCCTAGGTATACCAGTCTTTGAGTGGGAAGCAGAGAGGAATTCTCGAGATTTACCATAATCCCCATATTCTGACAAAGTCCCAGAAATTTGTCTAGGTGTTGAAGAAGGGATGACTCCGAGTCTGCTAGGATCAGCCAGTCGTCCAGATAACGGAGGAGACGGATGCCAATCCTGTGTGCCCACGACGATATTAGGGTGAATACTCTGGTGAAAACCTGTGGTGCTGTGGAGAGACCGAAACACAGCACCTTAAACTGGTAAACCTTGTTGTCTAGGCTGAATCTCAAGTACTTCCTTGAAGACGGATGGACTGGGATCTGGAAGTACGCGTCCTTCAGATCCAGTATACACATGAAGTCTTGCGGTCTCACTGCAAGTCTGACCGTGTCTGCGGTCTCCATGCTGAACGGAGTTTGTTTGACAAACTTGTTCAGAGCCGAGAGGTCGATGACTGGCCTCCAGCCTCCAGACGCCTTATTTACAAGAAAGAGTCGACTGAAGAAGCCTGGAGGCCCGTTGAGGACCTCTTGGAGAGCGCCCTTCTTCAACATGGTCTGGACTTCTGCCCGAAGGGCTTGCCCCCTTGCTGATCCTATAGCAAGGGAGCTCAACGACACTGAATTCGTCGTCAGGGGAGGTAGAGATGCTGTGAACGGGACGCGATATCCCTGACTGATTACGGAAATCGTCCAGGAATCGGCCCCGAGTTGCTGCCACCTGTCTACGCAACTTTGTAGGCATCCCCCCACTGGTGGACATGCAGGGGGACTGCCAATCCTAGCGTTTGCGGCCTCGGCCGCTCCCTCTAGGATTCTTCCCTCCCTTGGAGAACTACTTGCTTTTCTTGTCCTTGACAGGAAAGGGCTTAGACACCACCGTCTTCACTGCCGCTGCCGGTTTTGTGGTCTTGGTAGGGCGTGGCTGCTGGGGTGCTGGAGGTTTATAGGGCTTCGATGTCAAAGCCCTATGTAGGAGGGAGTCTTGGTGGGACTTCCTCCACCTCTCAGCAGCCTGCTCCACGTCCCTAGGCTCAAACAGGTTCGTTCCCATCATGGAAGAATGTCTGAGCCTGCTGATCTCGGTGTTGGGGACCTTTAGATAGAACCTCTCAGACACCGCATCCCGACGTTTCAAGATGGTGTTAGCCCACAAGTTCCAGACTTGGTGGGCAAGAAACTCGATTGTGCGAGTGCCCGAGAGTAAGAAGGTCTCCATAGCTTTCCTGGTACGTTCTTTGGATAAATCCTCTGAACGTATCAGGATACTAAGGTCCCTAGCCAGATATCCAGCCACGAAGTGGCCTACATGGCACACTTCGCCACCTTCTCCTGGCTAAGGATCTCAGTCGCCAAGAATGAGACCTGCTGGTTGGAGAGTCTCTCAAGAGGGACTCCCCTGGTAAGCTCTTCCAACGAATGGTGAAGGAGAAGAGCTAAACAAGGCTTCTCTACGATCTCAAAGTACCTCCTCTGCTGTACACGAGGAGGTGGGAGGAGCTTGTTGCCAGCGCTGGTTCGGCTGGAGGCGGCAAGCTCGGAGAGCTGGACTTCGATCTTGTCCCTGGCACTCTTAACCCCTTGAGACCAGGGCAAGGCTGCACTGGCCTTCGAGGGTTTTTGAGTCCCAAACACTCGGTCCAAGACCGTGTCTTTGCCCTCTCGAGGAGGAATCTCTGGGTCAGCAAACTCACTGAGAGTCCTCATAAAGGTCAGAACCTGCCAGAACGCATATTCTGACTCCTGCAGCTCTCCTCCTGAAGGACTAGCAGCGAAGTCTCCTGTCCCCAAAGGCTCTTCTTGGGGGGACTCACGGACGTTCTCCGAATGACTGGCTGGCTCCAGTCTAAGTCTTGATGAAGACTTTGGTACTGTCTTGGAGTCCTTCGACTCCCTCCTAGGAGGGATGCAAGACTCCAACAACGACGGCGGTAGGCTCTTCTCCACCCCTACCCGAGAAGACTTTCCAGCGCGAGGTGGGGTTTCCCTCATTGGTGCGACGGGGGAACGCCTCACCTCACGTGACTCCCCTGAGGACGGGAAGTCTTCGTCCGAAGGGGAGGGAGAAAAAGTCTGGGGGGGGGGGGGGTGAGGAGGCCTGCCTCAAAGCCTTACGAGGAGACAGCTTTGTCCTCGGAGAAGTTACCACGTCTGAAACTCCTCTTCTCCTCTTCAGGAGAGTAGAAGCTGCCAAGGATTTGCGGCCCAGCTCAGAGAGAACAGGCTTAAACGCCTGCGCGACCGCTCTGATCAGTGCCCCAAACCAAGACTGCTGGCTGACGGTTGCGCTGTCGACACTCCCTCTGGAGGGAAAGGGATCGACCGATCCCTGGGAGGAGTTTCCAAAGGGGGGTTTGCCTGAAAAGAAAAAGATGGAGAAGAAGTGTCCCTGGACCTTTC
This sequence comes from Palaemon carinicauda, assembly GCF_036898095.1. Lineage (NCBI taxonomy): Eukaryota > Metazoa > Arthropoda > Malacostraca > Decapoda > Palaemonidae > Palaemon > Palaemon carinicauda. Next base: position 62,501,967 of record NC_090764.1, on the reverse strand, counting down.
TGGAATCTTCCCCCCTGCCGGCGAGTGCGCTGTTCTGCGCTTGTGGCGATGGTGACCTTGCGGCGATCGCGCTGGCGCGATGGGAAATACCCAGAGTTGCACGCAGGAGACTGTTGTCGTGCGCACGCGAGGGCGATGGCGAGGGTGTGTACGGGCGAGCGATGGCGCATAGGAGCGCGTGCCGGAGACACCACAGGGTGCGCAGAAGGTAGATTGCGCGCGCGAAGAGCCCGTGCAGGCGATGATACCGTTGGGCGCGCGCATACAGGAGAGACATCTTTTGCGTGCAGGCGCGCATGTGTGCGCACATCAGGCTGGGGAGATGGGTGTGGGCGCGCGCACAGGAGAGACATCTCTTGCGTGCGGGCGCGCATGTGTGTGCACATCAGGCTGGGGAGATGGGCGTGGGCGCGCATCCTCGTGGACGCGTGTAGGTCGTGCGCTGGCGAGGGATGGCGCGTAGGGGAAGATCGACGGCACGTTGGCGAGCGCTGACGAGTAGGGGAAGCCTACATCTTCCCTACTGCGCCCAGATCGGAAGATCGTGGGCGCGCAGGAGATCATTGGCGCGCAGGAGTGTGCTGGCGCGTTGGTGAGCGCTGGCGTGCAGGAGAACGATGGCGCGCATGGCGCGCAGAAGGTTGAAGGCGCGCAGTGGCGCGCTGGCGATTAGGGGAGCGCTGGCGCGCAGGTGAGCACTGACGCGCTTTATCAGGATCATCGGCAGCAGGTGAGCGCTGGCGCGTAAGAGACGTATGCGCCAATTTGCATATACGCCCTTGTTGCCCCGAAGGGACTGTTGCCTGTTTAACAAAAACAGGATTGGTAGGCGCCCACAGCGCATCAGCAACCAGGAACGGCAACGGCAGGTCAGCAGGTCTGACGGGTGGAAGGTCGGCGTGTCCTTTATAAGGACGACCTTCCACCGAAGGGGATCGCGAACGATCCGCAGAGAGGTCCAGGGTTGTAGCAGGAACAGTCGGAGATCGATGACAAGACTCCTCTGTGGCGGACTGCAACGGAGACGTTGAACCGAAGAGACGCCTCCTCACACCCTTGTGAGGTGAAGGAAGTCCTCTCCGGCAAAGAGGAAGGAGAGCTTTACGCTGTATGCGCCCTCTGGGGGCCGTTGGGTCAGCGAGCTGACCGTCAGCAGTCCTTCGAAGAGGAGTCTCTGTGAGTGAACTCCCCCGATGGAGAGAATCACCGGCAGGAGCGACTGTTGGACTTAGTTCCTCCCTCGAAGGTTGAGCAGAGGGAGAAACTAAGCCTTCAGCTACAGCAGGTTGAGCAGTTGCAGAGGTCGAAGATACCGCATCGGAAGCCTCTGCCACCACAACGTCGACGATAGACAGAGGATCAACCTCTGCCACAGTCGGCGATTGCTTGACAGCGGCAACCAACCGGATTATGTCAAACAAGGCTTCCTTGGAGGGCGAACCTTCGAGCCCCAAGGAAGACCAAAGCTGGAATAAATCATAAGTACTCACATTAATATTTAATTCCTCCCCTGGGGGAAGAGGTGGAGCTGCCTAGCTAGGGGAGGCAATGCCATCTCCCGAACCCCGAGGTCAGGAAACAGAACCATGGCCTACGCTACCACTCGACGGTCTCCCGGAGGAAACCGATCGAGCGGGAGCTTCGGAGGAAGTTTGGGCAACGGAAGAAGAGTCCTTGGGATTTTCTCTTTTCAAAGAAACCTTTGAAGGAGAAATATCCCGCCTGGACTACTTCTTCCGTCGCCGAGAAAACCTCTCCCACTGGGAGGTAGACCACTCCCTACACTCACTACACTTATTAGTTCTATCACACCGTTGGCCCCTAAAATAAGGACAAAAGGTGTGTGGGTCCGTCTCGACCGCTGACATAAATGTACCACAAGGGCGGTTGGGTAATCCAGGACACTTGCGCATGATAGCAGAGGCCAACTTCACAAACACACCTGTAGGAGAGAAAGCAAAAAGGCATTAATGGCTGTCAGAGAGGCGAGGGTGAAAGCGGACACGTCCGACTACCACCCGAGCCGAGAGCAAAGTGAGCTCAAGCACAGGTGTGTGAGGGGGGGAGTAGCAAGCTACCCTCCCTACCACCCGCTGACTAGCGGTGGGGTAGTAAACCCTCGTTAAAATCTAATGGGTCGTCATTTCAACTACGCCGACAGTAATAACCCCTATTAAATACAGTAGTGTGGTTTGTATGTCAGTTACGGAACAAAATAAGCTTAAATTGCCGATACTCCGATACTGGTGTATGCATGTATGTATACAGTATATGTATACAAAAATATTAGATGAAATTTTCAGAAACAACAGTACAGTAATATGAAAAATATTACCATATGTTAACCCCAATTCTGATAATATTGGTTAACTAGAGGAGCACTCAATAGAGCGCAGACCTCAGCAGCAACAGATTATTTCTTGACTTTTTGCTCCATCTTGACTTTGACCTTTGACCTTAATACAGTATGTATTAATTGGCGTGGATTTTCTTAAATTCAAATAAGGACCAAGTTTGAAGTCTCTGTGACAACAATGTCAAACTTATGGCTGACTACGTAAATTGGACATTTTGCTTAACCGTGACCTTGATCTTCCAAAATTTAATCATTTTCAGCTTTTTACAAGACAGTTAACCCCTGCAAGTTTCATTACTCTACGATTAATATTGTGACCAGAAAGCTGTTCATAAACAAACACACACACACAAACAACACACAAACAAGGGGTAAAACATATCCTCCTTCCAACTTCGTTGTCGGACGTAATGATAAGTACCGAGTAAGGTGACTCGGAAACCAATTCATGCGAGTGGTGATTCCTTGTACAATCGCTATATGAATTTTGGTATACATTTTAATTTCTACTTCCTTCTAACCTTGGTGTGTACTAGAATTCATGCTGACAACTGTACCTAAACGTTAACTAAAAAACAACGGTGATGTGTAGCAAATAACACTTCAGGAGATATTCGAAGGGATTGAGTGTTGAAAATGGAAACCTATTATATATTTTTTCAGTCAGAGCTACCATTTTAGCTCCTCACACTTAGCCTAAATTCTCAAATGCAAATATTTCATTACTTTACTCTATTTATGAAGCTATTTTATTCTAGTTCAGTGACCTGCTTGAACTAATATCATGATATTCAGAAGTAAAAAAACATCATTTAGGGGAAGGCATTAGATTTATGATCATATTGTGTCATTGTTATGAACATAGTTTAACATGTTTCAAACGAAAAAAAATCTTCAAATGACAAATTTAGAAGTAATTAGTACTCTTCCTAATGAAACAAACCTGGAGCTATTTATAGGAGATATTATTTTTGGCGTAGCTGAAAGACGAGCTATAAGATTTCAGCGAGGGATAACTACCCCAACCACTAGTTAGCAGGAGGGGTGGCTCACTCACATACCTGGGCTGAGCACCCACTTTGCTTGCAGGCAGGACTTTCTTGGGGGATAGGGCTGGCGGGCCAATCTATAAATAGCCCCAGGTTTGTATCACCAGGAAAAATATAAATTACTTCCAAACTTGTCATTAGTTCCATCACTCTAAACAAACCCTCAATATTTATAGGAATGACTTACCTCTTAGGAGGGTTGAAGTCTGTACCAACTAGCTTTTGGCATTTGACCCAGGTTTTCTACATACGATATTAGATCGTAACTGGTAGGAACCCTTGCACCTTACTGAAATATAATGCTACACACAACTAGTGGCCTCCGCAAGCTGTGTGTTTGTGATACTAGTAACGTGACTGGTCTAGGTATGAGTTCTATAAGTTATAAGAATCTTTGAGGGTACCATAGATATTACCCAATCCCCCCTCACTATAGGTATTAGGGATGCAAAAAGTATAATTTCTATATTAGGTTACACAGGGGAAATGGTTTTTACCTGCAGATAGGCGGAGCTAGCTGTGCTGAGGACCCTGGTGCTGATTCCCCAACAGAGGCAAAGATGAAGAAAGAAAGGAACCCAGTCATTCTTACTCATTCACCCCAGACTAATTTCAGGTAACCTTAGCCTTCAACCCTTTGCTATTTTCCATCAATAAGCTTGACGTGTTTAAACCCCTTGTTATGTAGCCACCAAAGGACCAATGGAAAATGGTTCCATGTTCCTGTGGGTCACAACTACAGGGTAGCGGGTGGTGAAGTTGTCTGATGCTTCCATACGCCCGCTTCCAGTACCTGTAACACAGAGAAGTTATGTTTGAACGCCAGGGATGCTGCAATGCTCCTGACATCAAGAGCTCTGGGTCATTTTGGTGGTGGAGGGTCAGGATTTATTGCCAGGTCGATGACCTTGCGAATCCAAGCCAATAAGGGGTTTATCGTGACCCTCCTCTTTACCTTCCCCGTGCTGACAAAGAGTGCTAACACATGGGGGCGAGCTGCTGCTGTTCACTTAAGGTAAAACCTCAGACTCGTCACTGGACAAAGTAACAGTTGGTCTGGGTCATCGGTTACGGAACGAAGACTTCCAATCTGCAAGGGTCCGATTCTAGGATTCGCTACTCCTGGATTTTGAGTGTTGGCGAAAAACACAGAGACGAAGTTGAGAATTATTTCTCACCATCCACTTGAATGGGTGATGTCATGAGAAAAACCCTGCAATTCAATAACTCTTTTGGCCGAATCCAGAGCGAGTAGGAACACCGTTTTCCACGTGTGGAGATCTGTTGCCTAGTACAACGGTTCATAGAGGGCACCCTTCAGAGACTGAAGAACACGAACCACGTTCCAAGGAGGAGGTCCAAACTTATGACTGGCAGGTAATCTCATAATTTCATAGGAGGGGAGAAAATTACAACAAAGAGGAAATATCTACTCCCTTCAGCTAAAAGGCTAAACTGAAGGCTGAGAGGTAGCCTTTCACTCCCAAACCCGAGAGGGACTTTTCTTCCCAAAGGCATACAAGAAACTATTCTATTGTTGTCGTAGTGGCATCGAAGGAAGAGACACCCCTTCCATGACACCAACCAAAGAAGACAGTCCACCTAGCCTGGCAGACTGAAACCGAAGCTCGTCTGTGGTGCCTAGCAATCCTTCTTGCAACTTGTTGCACAAATCCTTTACGAGTGAGGAGGTGCTGGAAAGTCTCTAGGCATGAAGCTGAAGCAAAGCTATGGTCTTGTGGAAGATGTTCGGATATGGCTGATTGAGTAGATTTTTGTCGTGGAGGGAGTTGTTTCGGAAGTTCTGTCAAGAGTTGCAGGTCTGGGAACCACTCTTGCATGATGTGATGCCATAGCAGAGCTATTACTGTCATCGATAGGTTTTCACTTGTTCTGGTCTTGTTGAGGACTCTTCTCAGAAAAACCGGGGAAAATGCACACGTCGATATTGTCCCATGTTGGAATACATCTTGCTACAGAACCTGGGGATCCAGGGCTGGGGAGCAGTAAGCCGGAGCCTGAAGTTCAGAGCCGTTGCAAACAGGCCCACAGTCGGATAACCTCACAAAGTCAGGACTTTGTTAGCTACTAGATAATTTAAAGACCACCTGGAACCTACTAGCTGAGTCATTCTGCTCAGATTGCCGGCGAGCACATTCCTCTTGCCCGGAATGAAGCGAGCCGACAGGGAAACTGAGTTGTCTTCTGTCCATCTGAGTATCTCTACTGCTAGATGGCAAAGGGGCTGGGAAAAGGCACTTCCTTGTTTGTTTGTGTAAGCCCCTACCGTGATGTTGTCGCTCATCAACACCATGGGGTGACCCGCCAGGAACTGCTGGAACTTTTGGAGGGCTAGAAAGGATACCCTTATCTCTAGGAGATTTATATGCTGATATCTTTCTGATTTGGACCAAAGGCCAGAGGTGGTGTGGTGCAGCATATGGAACCCCGCCCTTCTTTTGATGCATCTGAATAGAGTATCCATTCTGGGGTGGAGGTTCTCGTCTGCCCCCCACCACCTGAGGTCAGTGTGTTCCTCTGATCCTATGGGGCTCTGGATGTCCTGGGAATTGCTTAACTGATTCCAATTGGATGGCCATTGGGAACCGGAGGGGCCAGGGATGATAGGTGACCTATAAGACACAACCAGCACTGGGATGGAAGTACTTCTCGCCTGAGGAAGGGTCCTGCTACCTTTCTCAGCCTCTGTATTCTTTCATCTAATGGGAAGGCTTTGTGCTGAACGGTATCTATGATCATACCTACGTACAGTATACCAGTCTTTGAGTGGGAAGCAGGGATGACTTCTCAAAATTTACCATGTTCGCCAGATCTTGGCAAAACGCTAGGGGTCTACATTGGGGCTGAAGAGGGGTAGCCACCAAGTCGTCCAGATATATGAGGAGACGGATGCCGATTTTGTGAGTTCACGATGACACTAAGGCGAAGACTCTCGTAAAAACATTCAACTTGTATTGTTTGTTGTTGAGTATGATCCTTAGATACTTCCTTGAAGATGGATGTAATGGAATCTGGAAGTATACATCCTTGAGATCCAGTGTACACATGAAGTCCTGTGGTCTTTCCGCTTGTATGACCGTGTCCGCTGTCTGCATCTTGAATGAAATTTGTTTAGTAAACTTGTTCAAGGCAAAGACATTGATGACTGGTCTCAAGCCTTCAGACACCTTTTTCATAAGAAATAGTTTACTGAAGAAGCCTCGGAAACTGTCAAGGCCCTCTAGGAGAGCACTCTTCTCCAACATGGTCTGGACTTCGGCCCAAAGGGCCAGCTGGTTTGTGGATCCCGTCACGTAAGAACTTGACAGGACTGGATCCCGAGTCAGAGGATGGAGAGATTATATAAACAGGACGCAATACCCTGAACAAATTACTCCGACCGTCCAGGGTTTGGCCCCGACCTGCTGCCACCTCTGCCAGCGGCTCTTTAGGCATCCCCTCACACAGGTGGGAAGATTGCCAGTCTTAGCATGGGCGGCCTTGGTTGGCACCTCTTTTCCCTTTACAGTGATACCTCTACATACGATCTTAATTCGTTCCAGAAACTGCTTCGTATGTTAAAACGATCGTATGTTGGAGCAAATATTCCCATAAGAATACATGGTAATTTATTTAATTCGTTCCTCAGCCTAAAAACCCATAATAAAACCTTAATAAATGGCTACACATAATTACACATAACATTAATACAATATAATAAATACATACAAACCAAAAAAATGTTATTTTGATAATAAAATAAATTTTTGAATATACTTACCCGGTGATTATAATAGCTGCAACTCTGTTGCTCGACAGAAAACTCTAAGGTAAAATTCGCCAGCGATCGCTACACAGGTTGCGGGTGTGCCTAACAGCGCCATCTGTCGTCCAGATACCCAGTACTCAATGTAAACAAAGAACTCAATTTTCTCCTCGCTCCACTGCGTCTCTATTGGGGAGGAAGGGAGGGTCCTTTAATTTATAATCACCGGGTAAGTATATTCAAAAATTTATTTTATTATCAAAATAACATTTTTCAATATTTAACTTAGCCGGTGATTATAATAGCTGATTCACACCCAGGGGGGTGGGTAGAGACCAGCACTATATGTTTACATTATTATGAGCTAAGAATTTTTATTTCATTTTAGAAGTTATCAAAATAACAAAAACAAAATAAATAGGTACCTGGTAAGGAAGTCGACTTGAACAATTACTCTGCCTTTTTAAGTACGTCTTCCTTACGGAGCCTCGCGATCCTCTCAGGATGCTGATCGACCCCTAGGATCTGAAGTATCAAGGGTTGCAACCCATACAACAGGACCTCATCAAAACCTCTAATCTAGGCGCTTCTCAAGAAATGACTCTGACCACCCGCCAAATCAACCAGGATGCGAAAGGCTTCTTAGCCTTCCGGACAACCCAAAAACAACAATAAAAACATTTCAAGAGAAAGATTAAAAAGGTTATGGAATTAGGGAATTGTAGTGGTTGAGCCCTCACCCACTACTGCACTCGCTGCTACGAATGGTCCCAGAGTGTAGCAGTCCTCGTAAAGAGACTGGACATCCTTAAGATAAAAAGACGCGAACACTGACTTGCTTCTCCAATAGGTTGCGTCCATTATACTTCGCAGAGATCTATTTTGTTTAAAGGCCACGGAAGTTGCGACAGCTCTAACTTCGTGTGTCCTTACCTTCAGCAAAGCTTGGTCTTCCTCACTCAGAAGGGAATGAGCTTCTCGTATTAACAGTCTGATAAAATAGGATAAAGCATTCTTTGACATAGGCAAAGATGGTTTCTTAACTGAACACCATAAAGCTTCAGACGGGCCTCGTAAAGGTTTAGTTCGTTTTAAATAGAACTTAAGAGCTCTTACAGGGCATAAGACTCTTTCTAGTTCATTTCCAACCATATTCGATAAGCTTGGAATATCGAACGATTTGGCCAAGGTCGAGAAGGCAGCTCGTTTTTGGCTAGAAAACCAAGTTGTAGAGAACATGTAGCCGTTTCAGATGAGAATCCGATGTTCTTGCTGAAGGCATGAATCTCACTGACTCTTTTAGCTGTGGCTAAGCATACCAGGAAAAGAGTCTTTAAGGTGAGATCTTTCAGGGAGGCTGATTGTAGCGGCTCGAACCTGTCTGACATAAGGAATCTTAGTACCACGTCTAAATTCCAACCAGGTGTAACCAAACGACACTCCTTCGTGGTCTCAAAAGACTTAAGGAGGTCCTGTAGATCTTTATTGTTGGAAAGATCTAAGCCTCTGTGACGGCAGACTGATGCCAACATGCTTCTGTAACCCTTGATAGTGGGAGCTGAAAGAGATCGTTCTTTCCTCAGATATAAGAGGAAGTCAGCTATTTGAGTTACAGAGGTACTGGTCGAGGATACGGATACTGACTTGCACCAGTTACGGAAGATTTCCCACTTCGATTGGTAGACTCTAAGGGTGGATGTTCTCCTTGATCTAGCAATCGCTCTGGCTGCCTCCTTCGAAAAGCCTCTAGCTCTCGAGAGTCTTTCGATAGTCTGAAGGCAGTCAGACGAAGAGCGTGGAGGCCTTGGTGTACCTTCTTTACGTGTGGCTGACGTAGAAGGTCCACCCTTAGGGGAAGTGTTCTGGGAACGTCTACTAGCCATCGAAGTACCTCGGTGAACCATTCTCTCGCGGGCCAGAGGGGAGCAACTAGCGTCAACCTTGTCCCTTCGTGAGAGGCGAACTTCTGCAGTACCTTGTTGACAATCTTGAACGGAGGGAATGCATATAGCTCTAGATGTGACCAATCTAGGAGAAAGGCATCTATATGAACTGCTGCTGGGTCCGGGATTGGTGAGCAATAGATTGGGAGCCTCTTGGTCATCGAGGTTGCGAAGAGATCTATGGTTGGCTGGCCCCAGGTGGCCCAAAGTCTCTTGCATACATCCTTGTGGAGGGTCCATTCTGTTGGAATTATTTGTCCCTTCTGACTGAGATAATCTGCCATGACATTCAAGTTGCCTTGGATGAACCTCGTTACTAGTGATATGTTTAGACCTTTTGACTAGTTGAGGAGGTCCCTTGCGATCTCGTACAACGTCAGAGTAGGTCCCTCCTTGCTTGGAGATGTACGCCAAAGCCGTGGTGTTGTCCGAGTTCACCTCCACCACTTTGCCTTGAAGGAGAGACCTGAAGCTTTTCAAGGCCAGATGTACTGCCAGTAGCTCCTTGCAGTTGATATGCATTGTCCTTTGACTCGAGTTCCATATTCCCGAGCATTCCCGACCGTCTAATGTCGCACCCCAGCCTACGTCCGATGCGTCCGAGAAGAGAACGTGGTTGGGAGTCTGAACAGCCAGGGGAAGACCCTCTCTTAGGTTGATATTGTCCTTCCACCAAGTCAGACAAGACTTTATCTTTTCGGAAACCGGGATCGAGACCGCTTCTAGCGTCTTGTCCTTTTTCCAGTGAAAAGCTAGATGGTATTGAAGAGGACGGAGGTGTAGTCTTCCTAGTGACACAAATTGTTTCACGGATGACAGCGTCCCTACCAGACTCATCCACAGCCTGACTGAGCAGCGTTCCTTCTTCAGCATCTTCTGGATGGATAGCAGGGCTTGATCTATTCTGGGGGCTGATCGTCTTGTTGTTCAGCAACGTCCTCATCAGAGGGTTCCTCATCCGAAAACTGATGAGGAAACGGCAACGGAGTGGGCAATGTCTGGCTCGCTGAGTCCGGTCGCACTGGTGGATGCGTGACGGAGCCGGACGCAATATCATGGAACTGCTGCACAGTCTGTGAACTGTCAACAACCATGGGTGCGCGAGGAAGCACAGCGTCAACCCGAGACTGTCTAGACCGTCTGGGTTGTGCAGTCAACACCCTACCGGGTTGCTGAGGTTGACGCACTGCGTCAAAACAAGTCACCTCTGCTGGTTGTTGAACGTCCTGAACGTCAACAACCACCTCCGAGCGTCGCTTAACGTCAACGTGCGGCTGGCAACCCACACTGGGTCGCATCGGTGGAGGAACCACCTCAACTGGCAGACACGAGTAGGTTACCTCAGCGTCAACAGGGCGCACAACCGACCGGTTGGAAGGTTGTTGGCCAGAAGGTTCGGTAGCAACCTTCTCCGCATTAAAGTCCTCTATCAAGGACGCAAGCTTGGACTGCATGTCTTGCAGCAAAGCCCATTTAGGGTCTACGGGAGCAGGTGTGGCAACAGACGGGGTTAGCGACTGAGGCGGTACCGTTTACCATCCCTGAAAGCCTTGTTATGCGTGACATAATTGTACAGCAAAACTTCAAAGGTTCGAAAACAGCTGTGAAGTTGACCTGTAAACAACTTGGAGCGTCTCCTGGCTAGGCGCCAGGGAGAGTCTACGAGAATTGAGAAGTCTATCTGGGCAGAGGCATGAACTCCCAAGCCGAGAACTTCTCTCGTGTCATATCAGACTCTCGCTCTATAAACCAGTTTAAAAGAAGGGAAAGCAAAGGCTGTATCCCCCAAACTCCTCCTGGTGAAAAACCAGTCGCCTAGCCAACGTAACGCTCTCTAGGAGAGCGAGAGAGCACTAGCTTAAAAACAACGGCTTCGAAGTAGCTAGGCCTAGTGTAAGCTCTGACGTTTAGGCGAACGAGGAGCAGCAGTTACAAAAAGATCCGGACAAAGATCCTTAAAAAAAATCATCATGATTTAATTAAAGTCCATAGGAGGCTAAGCAGCTTTAGGCTCCTCTCCATCTGACAGAGTCCTCAAGGGAATATCAGTAGGAGGGAGAACAGCAACTTCCTCATCTACAGAAACCTTGTCCGATAAAAGCTGAGTCTCAAGCAAGGGAGAGACCTACCGTGGTGGCAATGCTTTACAAGCAGAGTCCACACTCACTGGTGCATTAGTAGCGGACCAGAACGCAACGTCATGTAACTGCTTGACAGTCTGTGAACTGTCAACAACTGAACTGTCAACCACAACAGGTGCGTGAGGACGCACAGCGTCCACTCGAGACTGCTTTGACTGCCTAGACTGAGCAGTCAAAACAACTCTAGAATGCGGAGGTTGACGCACAGCGTCAAAACAAGTCAACTCCGATTGTTAGTGAACGTCTTGAACGTCAACAGGAGCATCAGCAAGTGGCCTAACGTCCAAATGCGGCTGAAAAACCACACGAGACCGCATCGAGTGTGGTTCTAAACAACCTGACTGACGTGACTAAGCTACGCCAACGTCAACAGTAAGCACAAAGGAACGTTAGGTTGGCTGAAAGCCAGGATATCGATGAGATAAACGGCTAGACTCAACGGACTAATCGGTAGAATAGTCTTCCATAAGGGAGGCAAGCATATACTGCATGTCTTGCCATACAACCCATTAAGGATCAACGGAAATGGTTGTGGTAAGAGACGAGGGTAACGTCTGTGACCGCAACACTTTGCCTACAAAAAAAGACTCTCTGAGTCTGTGTTACGCTTTTGTTAGGCGGCGAGCAGTTATCCGATGACTGCATAGGGTCAGAGCTGTCCTAATGGTTGTAACCAGGACGCTGGACCTGTCCTGAAAGGACTGACTTTCGCTTAAGGGCTTCGAAACCTTGTGTCAGGTTTCTTATGCGAAAAGCCTTCGGATGACGAGGAGAAACAACGTCTCTCTCGTCTTATGGTAGGGGAGATCTTGGTAAGATACACCCGATACCATAGAGGGAAAAACGTCTGTTCGTTGGTCAAGGCCTCTCGAACCCATAAGTCGTTTGACATTACTTCTCCCCTGGGCTTGGGAGCATGTAAGAGGTCCCGGACTAGGTGAACGACAGGCACGAACAGACGAACCCTCGGACGCAACACTGTAACACTTTGCGCCTCGGACGCAACACTGTAACACTTTGCGCATATCACTTTATCACTTCGATTTTCTGTTTTGCACTTATTTCTACCTGAAACACGCAATTCTACCCTTCATTAAAAGTTAGTAATTGCGAAATCAGTCGTATAATGCAAGCTCATTAATACCAGCAAAAAACAGAAAACATATTTTAAGATAAAAAAATCAGTGGCTGGGAAAGAGACTAAACACTAGTTCATATAACTACGTTTTCAATCTCTCACCGCACATAGCCTGGGGACGAGAATAAAAACCTAAAAACGTTTTATCCTTCCTCCCCGTACAGCGACTAGGGACGCGAGTAACACGAGAACAACGTTACCCGCTTGAACGGAACGTTTTCTCTCCTCTCTCTCCCTCCGTCTCTATCTCTCTCTCTCTTTCTCTCTTGATTTCGCACCTAAGAGAAGAGCCCAATTATATTTCGTCAAAAAAACATGTTATTTGACTAAAGGAAAAAACTGAAAGGTTTTTCAAATAAAAAGTTCCTTTAAATTAGAATTTAAAACATTTAAGCTAAGAAAGAATGAACAAAACGTCAGAATCGATTTACTCTTACTGCAAAGTGAAACCGTGATACACTCTCTCTCTATCGTAACGATAGAGCGCATGTTGAACGTCCTGAATGTCAACAACTGCGTAGCATAAAAAAACTAAACGTTAGTTCATCTTTGAAAACAGTACGAAGACTATTAAAGAAATTCTTTCATAAAATATTACATTTAAAAAGTTTTAAATCCTTAGCTCTATAAAAGCTAATTACGATATAAAGGGCTCAACGTTGATTAACTTCGGTTTCCAAGTTAGGACCGCCTACTCTCAGGAAAGGTCTATATAAACAAAACATTAAAATTTATTTTTATATGTTTATAATAAATGGAAAGTTAATCGAAGAGGCCTAATAAAGGCGGAGAGATATAAAATATATAGAGGAAAATCTATAACGTGATAAGATATTTACTAAAAGCCTAAACACACTTCCGTCTAAGGGAAGGGTCGGCCATTTAAAAGTGAAAGAAAGTCCATACTCTCTTTGTCACCATAATTAAATCTATCCAAAACGAGTTCAAGATTTAAGATGAAGATAAAACACCTGCATAGCGAAAGCTCAAAACTAGAATAAAGTACTTCACCAATTAGTTGTGAAAAAACTCCAGTTTAGCAACAGCGAATAAGAGCGTCTTGTCGATAGCTCGACAGAGAGAAAATTGAGTTCTTTGTTTACACTGAGTACTGGGTATCTGGACGACAGATGGCGCTGTTAGGCACACCCGCAACCTGTGTAGCGATCGCTGGCGAATTTTACCTTAGAGTTTTCTGTCGAGCAACAGAGTTGCAGCTATTATAATCACCGGCTAAGTTAAATATTGAAAAAAGAATAATAATAATGAAATAATAAATAAAAAAGGGGTTTTAATGTAACACTTTACCTTAGCGACAGGCCAGCGCAGGTGTAGGGACTGCTAGGCAGGAGCAGACAGAAGATCAGCGAGGAGGTAGGGACGGTGACTTTGTATGATAACGTGTACAATAACTTACACTAACTTACACTACTACGTGAACTTTAACTTAACTTACCTTATTTTTTTTTTTTCATTTTTATAATTCTATATTTTTTTTTTACATTTTTTCTTTTCTTATTTTTAAAAATATTTTCATCACTTTCACTTGATTCGGTCTTCCTTTTCTCTGCTTCACTTTCTTTCTTTTTATCAAGATCACTAGACCGTTTTAAAGAATTTTTTAGAAAAAATATTGAGTGAAAGTTGTTTTCTAAAATGCGTTAGGCAAACATCATCGAACTGCACAACAACAAGGCAAACCTGAAGTTTCTGTGGGTGATGCTTGTCGATGAAATCAACCACGTATTGATGATATGCCAACATCTGTTTTATTTCCGCTGTACCCAAGATTTGGCCTACCTCCTCGATCTCCTCCGACTCACTCAACTGCGCTTGGAACTCATCATGCTGCATGGCTTGCAGCTCCTTGAGTTCCTCGGTGGTGAGCTCTTCATGATGCTCATTGACGAGTTCATCTTCATCCACCTCCAGTTCCATGGCCTTGCCAAGGGATACAATCTCTTTGACATCTTCCTCGGCGGCAACCACAGGTTCATTCTCGGGGCCAAAACCTTCGAAATCTCTGGGAGTAACAGCATCAGGCCTAAGCTTCTTTCAAGCTGAATTCAGTGTCCGACGAGTTACTCCCTCCCAAGCCTGATTTATGATCTTTAAGCAGTGCAAGATATTAAAATTGTTCCTCCAAAATTCACGCAAAGTTAAGTTGGTGCTTTGCGTGACATTAAAGCACTGCTTAAATAAGTGCTTGGTGTAGAGCTTCTTGAAATTAGAGATGACTTGCTGGTCCATGGGCTGGAGGATAGGGGTGGTATTCGATGGAAGATATAGCATTTTAATGAATTTGTATTCGTCGATGATATCATCTTTGAGTCCTAGGGGGTGAGCAGGTACTTCTTGACAGCAGGGCCAAAAACTACGTTTACCCATTCCACAAAGATATGCCTAGTGACCCAAGCCTTAGAATTAGAACGCCATAGAACATGCAGCAGGTCTTTATTAATTCTATGTGCTTTAAATGCCCTAGGGTTTTCGGAATGGTAAACTAATAACGGCAGAATTTTGCATTCCCCGCTGGCGTTAGCACAAAGCACAAGAGTCAACCGATCCTTCATAGGCTTATGTCCAGGCATTTTCTTCTCTTCGGCGGTAATGTATGTTCGACTAGGCGTCTTTTTCCAAAACAGACCGGTTTCATCACAGTTGAAGACCTGCTGCTCTACGTAGCCTTCCTCCTCCACGATCTTTTCAAACTTTTTAACAAAATCATTAGCAGCCTTGATGTCCAAACTTGAAGCCTCTCCTTGCCGAACAACTGAATGAATCCCGGTCCGTTTCCTAAATTTCTCGAACCAACCTCGAGACGCCTTGAATTCCTCCGTCCGTCGTAGGATCGGTTGAACTCTCCCCCGCGTCACCCCCAGAGCCCGCCGCCTTCAAGTCACAATAGATAGCTCTGGCCCTCTCACAAATGATCGTTTCAGTGATCATATCGCCAACAATCTCCTTGTCCTTTATCCAGATCAACAAAAGGCATTCCATCTCTTCCAGAGTAGGGCTACGATGTTTAGAAATAATGGTGATCCCCTTCGATGGTTTGACTGCTTTAATGGTTGCCTTCTGTTTTATAATCGTCGAGATTGCAGACATATTCCGGCCATATTGTTTAGCCAGATCGCTAACACGCACACCTCGCTCATGTTTTTCTATTATTTCTTGCTTTAATTCTAATGAAAGCATAGACTTCCTCCTTTTTTCACCACTACTACTACTTCCTGAACCAAAACTAAGCTTTTTAGGGCCCATGATTACGGAACACAGAAAACAACACGTGAAAAAGGAAGATAAAAAACACTGTTAATAACTGAGCGAATAGAGGACAACCACATGATGCGCACGAGATGAGAGGACTGATCAAGGTGACGCTCGATTGGCGTCCCTCCGATGTGCTGCCATCTAGCGGCGTCAACAACAAACGACGCTGGACGCTTTCGAGAAAATTCCACGGGTAAGCGTATTGTTTACTTCGTATGATGGAGCAACACTTCAGGTGTCGAGACAGAAATTTGGTCGAATTTTACTTCGGATGTTGGAAAATTCGTACGTTAGGACATTCGTATGTAGAGGTTCCACTGTACCTCCATGGGAGGACTTTGACCCTTTACGGTCCTTGTCGTGAAAGTGTTTCTTCGACACTTTCTACGACGCAGGTGCGGTCGCTGTATTCTATGGCAGAGCTTGGTGGGGCCTCCATGTAAAGGCCCTATGGAGGAGAGAGTCTTGATTAGACTTCCTCCACCTCTCCGCCACTCACTTGACATCTTCCGGCTCAAACAGAGAACTCCCCTCCAAAGTGGATTTTCTCCTCCTGGACACCTCAGTCTGTGGAATGTGACAATGGAACATTTCTATTATATAGTCCCAATACTTGAGGATGGCGTTAGCCCACAGGTGAGAGAAGAACTCAATTGTCCTGGTATTGGACAATAGAAAGGTCTCCTGGTGGACTCCCGGAACCAATCCTCAGTCCTGATCAGGTGGCCCAGAGACCCTAACCACAGGTCCAGCCATGAAGTAGCCTTCATGGCATACTCCACGACCTTCTCTTGATTGATGATCTCCGAAGCAGAGTAGGAGACAGAGAGTCCAGACAGTCTCTCTAAGGGGACTCCTCTAGTTAATGCCTCTACGGAGTGGTCTAGAGGTAGGGCTGAAAGAAACTTGTTAACAACCTTGTAACACCTCCTCTACTGCACGAAAGGCAGTAAGAGGAACTTCGAGGAGGAGCTCGGCGTCAATGACCTTAGATGTCAGGATGCCAGAAAACTTTCAATCAATCAATCAATCAATCGAGGAGGAGCCTGCTCGGAGGGAGCTGGAAGAGTGAGTAACCTGGAAGATTACCTTCTCCCAGGCACACTTCAACCCCTTGGACCAAGGCAAACCTGCACTGGCCCTTGGAGGTCTCTGAGTGCCATTGACATGGTCTAGGATCGAATCTTTGTCATTTTGAGGAGCTGTCGATGGATTGAACAAGCCATCCATGGCTCTCATGAAGGCCAAGACCTGCCGGAAGGCATGTTCCAACTCCTCCTGCTCCGCTCCAGTCAGTTTTGGTCTAACGGCTCTAGGCAAGTAGTTGTCTTCAAGGTGGAAATAGTCTGTCACCTCCTAGCTCTCACCCATAGGAGCCCAGGGTAGGTCGAAGTCGTCAGGATAGACCTTAAAAGGGTGTGTCTTGCTGACGTCCTGGGAGAAGCTCCTTTTGACCTCTATTGCTGAAGTGTCGAAGTTCTTGCCAAGGACTTCGGGATGGTCTTCGAATCCTTCAGCTCCTTAAAAGGCGGAGGTATTCCTCCAAAGGAGACAGCATAGAGGTTGACTCTTTCCTGAGGGGACGTCGGTCCTCTTTGGAAGGAGGAATATCGTCTGGTTGAGTCTTAGGTGGAGGCCGGAGCTCTGGAGGGACCACTTCTATGGGAGACAGGCAGAAGCAGACCTTCATAGAGACCTCCCTATCCTCCCGAGGGGGAGACAGCCTTACCCTCTTCCTTTTCCCAGCTGGTTGTACCGGTGTCACATGTATCTGCAGAGGATTCTTAAACCTACCTGGATTCTCCACTCATTGTTTCCTCTTAAGGGGGGAGAAAGGAGTCTCCTGCAAAGAGGGTCTGGATAACGCTGACACTTCAGACCTTCGTCTGAGGACCCGGGGAGGTCTGCTGATGTTTCAGTGCTGGCCATCGACAGTATACAAGGGAGAACCCCTGTCACAGCTTGTTGCACTGCCTTGACCAGTGCATTGAACCCGGCGGGATCCTTACCGCTTGACGTGTTGGTTGGAGGATCCTTTGAAAAGCTAGAAGTCTTAGGTCTGGGAACCTTAAAGGAAAGGTTAACTCTCCTACTTGGTATATCCAGCACCAGTCTGACCACTGGGGCCTTTGCCGGGCGTCGATCCCTCGAAGTGGCAGGCTGTTGGGCCTTCACGGATTCCCTCATTGATGGGAATCGTCACTGGTCTGGGGAAGGCCTAGAGGGAGAGAGTGTCTTGTACTGACCTAACTTTGACAAGTGACGATCCCTTGGCGATTGGCATTTGCTTTCCTACAGTGTCCAGGTGAAGCAGTTGGTCTAGGAGACCGATGTGAGGGTGAACGATGAGATGCTGATGAAAGGCGGGCAAATGGCGAGGAGGTGGCGATTTGGGAGCTCTGGGAGAGACTGACCTACAATCGGCAAGGTTGACCTTGAGTTAAGCGGTCAACACTACTGCTCGGCCTTTTCGACAGGGGAGACCGATCAACCAGGAGTTTCGAGAAGAGAAGGGGTTCAAAAGAGAATTCCAAAACTTTTTCAACTTGGAGAAAGACCCAATCTCTCTTGGACTTCTTTTTACGCTTATGCCCAAACCTCTCCCACTGGGAGGCAGACCACTATCGGCACTCAAGACAGGTGTTGTCTTGATCACATCACTGGCCTCTACACGACGGACACAGGTGGTGCGGGTCCATATCCACAGAGAACAAGGGCACCACAAGAGTGGCCCTCAGGTTTAATACAAGTGCACATAAAGCCAGTAAGGAAGAACACAAACAATCTAAAAAAGGAGAAAGAATTATTGTAAAGTCAAATGGCAAGTCAAAAGATAATGGAGGAGAAAGCAGCAACATCCCTTCTCTACCCAAGCCAAAAGCTAAGTGGGTGTTCAGCCTAGGTCTGTGAGTGAACTGGGTAGTTGGCTACCCGCCCATCCCGCTAACTGGCAGTTAGGGTAGTTATCCCTTGCTAAAAGTCTTATAGCTTGTCTTTCAGCTATGCCAACAGCATATCCCTATAAATAATGATAGTTTGTATAGTGACAAAAAATAAAATAAAAAAAATAAAATCGAATATCTGGAGCATAGGAGCAAACATCATTGCTGTGCCATGTCAACTATTAAACTGTAAAAGCTATTTGACATGCATAGCATGTTATTGTTCTTAGGTGCTGATCTTATAGACTTACTAGGGGGCTTTGTGCATTGAAAGGGAATAAACAGGAAAATTTATCAACTTTAAGGGGTAGCGTCGACAATGCAAGCATTCACCGACAAAAGTAGTTGGAACCCCAGGGGAGGCTCATAATAATAAACAAAAAATCAAGTGGTAGCTATGTAACATTGGCAGGGGCTACGTGCTTGCTTGTCAACCGAAGATTTCATATTTCTGGTACAGGTATTCTGAAATGGTAAATATGTTACATAGCAAAAACAATTAGTTGGAAATCCCTATGACTTACCTCCTCAAAAGCCATGACAGCTGATCCAACAACTAAAGTAGTCTTATCTGACAGAAGCTTCTCCAAAACCTGTATGAGCTCTTCCTTTTGATCTGGATCAAGACTGAAAGAAAATAATGCAATCAAAAGATATACAAACTAACATTCAGAGATAATTGGTTTACATGAGCCAAAGAAAATACACCATTGCTTCTCTTTAATTGTTTTCAAATGACATTTCATATGATGATTTAATAGAGGTGATTCAACAACTCCCTCAACCTTTTCTTTTACTTGAAGATTTGAATGGCAAACATCCTTCATGGGGGCGATGTTTTAGCAAACACCAGGGGCAACATTGTATCATCAATTGTAGAAAATGAGGATGTTGGACTCCTTAACACAGGAGAGCCCACACACTTTGATGTTCAGACAGGTACTCTGTCTTGCATATTTTCTAGATCCTTAGAACGTATGACTATACAGATATACTGTACATCGGTTTAAGTCTTTTTGAGTTAAGTCTGTTTCGAATTTACATTGATTGTTAAAAATAGAATTTACTTGTTTGTAAGATTAAATAGATTCTTATTAACCATATATTATTCAAATTGCATTTATAAATAAAGTACAGAACTGGGAATGGTTATTTGTGGTTTAGCTTAGCGACCAGTAAATTCAGAGGCAAGTAAATTTGACTCAAGTCTTTTTTTGACCCCTTTTCCTCTCCTGGAACCAATTACTGACGTAGGGCGAGGTATACCTGAACAATGAAAGTCTGTTGTTCCCTACTGGAAGGTATACTGTACACCATGGCATCACAAGGGCCCAAATAGGAATACAGAAAGTCCCCAATTTAGAAACTTAACAGGTTCATAGAAACTGTTTGTAAGTTGAATTTTGTTCAAATTTTATTTTAGCCTAGGGTACACCTCAATTAACCCATGTGCCTACGATTTACAGCTGCAAGTCAACAAATAGTTCCGTTTCATATTACAAATGTTATCTTACTTCATTAGATTATGTAATAGTTTATGATTTCAGTTGGATTCGTGTTTGTAACTCTGAACGTTTGTTGATTTCTGTAAAATTTAAACTCCTTAATCATTATATAATTATTCTGGCAGGTAACATTCTCCCTGCAGAAAGCACTCGTATAAATAGTGGAGATATGACAATAACCCTCTCAATACATTATTTTCTATGCATTTCCAAGACTTTTATTCATCTCAACTCTGTCGTTACAAGGTTACACCAAAACTAAGAGCCTGGCAGGCTACTTGCCCAGATTACGTGGAAAAAGGAAAATCTCTTACAGGCTGAAGCACCCATTATGTTATGAATATTTTACTTCAAAAGCAGTACCAACACAACTGCTAAACTTTACTTACCCAACTTATTTTTAAATTTGGTCTAAATCTTTTTTCCATAAAATTTTTTAATCATTAGATAAAAAAAAATTTAACAAACAAATTTAAAATTTTAGGGCTGTAATATATGGGAGTTGAATGGCAGAACAGGATTAGAAATGAAACTATAAGAAAATTAATAGAGTGCCATATGCAGATGAGATTATGATGAAGGGTAGATGGAGATGGTTTGGTCATGCCCTTCGCACTCCCCAAGAGAGATTAGTTTACCAAATGTTTAGCTGGGCTCCACAAGGCACTAGAAGAGTTGGAAGACCCAGGCCTACATGACTGAGGAGTGTGAAGTAAGAGATGATGAATGGAGAAGTATTGAATTAAAAGCTCAAGATAGAGACGACTGGCGAAATCTAACCGATGCTTCTTTTCTAGCAGCTCAGCTTGATCGTCAGTAACTCTTAAAATTTTAATCTTTTCCACTTTTACTCCCTTCAATAATCACATGTATTTAATAAAGTGATGAGCATTCTAGCAGTAGGTGGTAACTGAATATCAGGTGAGTATAGAAATAAATTATTATCAAAATTCTGGTTTTTTTTCTATGAATCTTCCCTGACGTTCATATTGCTGACTCCACACTCTCCTGGAGGTGGGATTCCAACGAAGGAAAGAGATTGGATAAATTTAATTGAAAATAATATTCTGTGGTGAAGATTTACTAACCAGGTCTAGATAAGTTTTAACAAACAATCTCAAAATACAGATTGATATATGGGCCTCCATATTTTTGAATGAAGACATGGAAGTGTGGAAAGTGGAATAATTGAACAGGTAAAACATATGAAAGGAAATGTTATTAAATGTTGGCATAGAAACAAGTTTGATGAGCACAAATCACTGTTGGTGAATCTGTATCTAAGTATGTTTGTATGTCGTAAAAACATTAGCAAAGAAGAAGTATTGGGATGAAGGCATAAATGAGAGTAAGGAACTGATATAATTTTTTTAGCTATGTGCATGAGTTTGAGAATTTGAAAGGGAAGGAGAAAATGAGGTGTACAAAAGAGGGATTGACATGGGATGATATTTCAGAGACAGTTGAGGAATATGAGCTGGGTAGGTGTATGAAAGAAAGTAGATCTGCGAGTGTAAGAATTGGAACAAATGAAGATGGGCCAGAATTTGGGAGTTTTAGAGAGGCTCTTTTGAGATGTCCTATGAGGATAGCTGTTAGTATAGTAGATAGGAGCTGGGCATATAGCGAGTGGATGTCAGAGTAATCGTACAAATATAATTTGCTGCAATTATAGTAAAAATAGGCATTATGTGAGGATGTGCAAAGAGCAGCATGCTAAGTAAGTATGTAGGAAGAAGGTATTAAGTTAGCCAGAATGTTCGGGAAACTAGATAGCAAGAGTGTTTAGTTGGGTAAATTCTCCAGTGTATGTGGAGTGCATGGGATCAACATTTGTGAGAATGGGATGAATAGCTGGTTGAAAATGAATAAGCATGAACCCAGTATCTGTGAGAAGCAAGGACTAAAAGATAAGCAAATATTGTTAGTTGAGTATGGGAAACAGGGAAAGTGCATGAACGTTTTTGGTGGGGAAATCTGAAAAGAATTGACATTGGTGTAAACGTACAAGTGAATATGGATGAAAAATGATATTTTAATTATAAAATAAATTTTTGAATATACTTACCCGGTGAATATATAATAGCTGCAACTCTGCGGCTCGACAGAAAACACACTCAAAAACTCGCGAGCGATCGCTATGAAGGTTGCGGGTGTGCCCACCAGCGCCACTATCGGCCAGATACCACTCTTGCATGTAAACAAACCCTTCAATTCTTCTCGTCCCGCTGCGTCTCTATTGGGGAGGAAGGGAGGGCCTTTAATTTATATATTCACCGGGTAAGTATATTCAAGAATTTATTTTATAATTAAAATATCATTTTTAAATATTTAACTTAGCCGGTGAATATATAATAGCTGATTCACACCCAAGGTGGTGGGTAGAGACCAGAGTTAATTAAGTTTACAGCGTATAAGCTAAGAGTTTTTGACAGTTATCAATATAACAAAACCAAAATATATAGGTACCTGGTAAGGAAGTTGACTTAGACGATTACTCTGCCTTATAAGTCTGTCTTCCTCACGAAGCCCAGCGATCCTCTTAGGATGCTGAAAGACTCCCAGGAGCTGAAGTATTAAGGGCTGCAACCCATACAACAGGACCTCATCAAACCCTTAATCTGGGCGCTCTCAAGAAATGACTTTGACCACCCGCCAAATCAATCAGGATGCGAAAGGCTTCTTAGCCTTCCGTACAACCCAAAAAAACAATATTAAAAACATTTCAAGAGACAGATTAAAAAGGATATTGGAATTAGGGTAATGTAGTGGTAGAACCCTCACCCACTACTGCACTCGCTGCAACGAATGGACCCAGTGTGTAGCAGTCCTCGTAAAGAGTCTGGACATCTTTTAAGTAAAATGACGCGAACACTGACTTGCTTCTCCAAAAAGTCGCGTCCATAATACTTTGCAGAGATTTATTTTGCTTGAAGGCCACGGAGGTTGCTATATCTCTAACTTCGTGCGTCTTAACCTTAAGCAAACATCGGTCTTTCTCATTCAAGTGAGAATGAGCTTCTCGTATTAAAAAAAATCTGATAAAATATGACAAAGCATTCTTTGACATAGGCAATGAAGGTTTCTTAACTGAGCACCATAATGCCTCAGATTTACCTCGTAATGACTTAGTACGAGCTAAATCGAACTTAAGAGCTCTAACAGGACATAATACTCTTTCCAGTTCGTTGCCTACGATCTCTGATAAGCAAGGAATATCAAAAGATTTAGGCCAAGGACGAGAAGGCAGTTCATTTTTGGCCAGGAAACCAAGTTGAAGTGAACAAGTGGCTTTTTTCTGTAGAAAAGCCGATGTTCTTACTGAAGGCATGAAGTTCACTGACCCTTTTAGCCGAAGCCAAGCACACTAGGAAAAGTGTCTTGAGGGTGAGATCCTTCAGGGAGGCTGAATGTAATGGCTCAAACCTGTCTGACATGAGGAACCTTAGGACCACGTCTAAGTTCCATCCAGGAGTTGCCTAACGACGTTCCTTAGAGGTCTCGAAAGACTTAAGGAGATCTTGGAGATCTTTATAGTTGGAAAGATCTAAGCCTCTATGTTGAAAGACCGAAGCCAACATGCTCCTGTAGCCCTTAATCGTGGGAGCTGAAAGGGAGTGAACCTTTCTCAGATGTAAAAGAAAATCTGCGATTTGGGCTACAGAGGTACTGGACGAGGACACAGATGCTGACTTGCACCAGTCTCGAAAGACTTCCCACTTCGACTGGTATACTCTAATGGTAGAAGCTCTCCTAGCTCTTGCAATCGCACTGACTGCCTCCTTCGAAAAGCCTCTAGCTCTTGAGAGTCTTTCGATAGTCTGAAGGAAGTCAGACGAAGAGCGGGGAGGCTTTGATGGACATTCTTTACGTGGGGCTGACGTAACAGATCTACCGTTAGAGGAAGACTTCTTGGAAAGTCTACCAGCCATTGAAGTACCTCGGTGCACCACTCTCTCGCGGGCCAGAGGGTAGCAACCAACGTCAACCTTGTCCCTTCGTGAGAGGCGAACTTCTGCAGTACCTTGTTGACTATCTTGAATGGTGGGAATGCATATAAGTCCAGAAAAGACCAATCCAGTAGAAACGCGTCTATGTAGATTGCTTCTGTATCTAGGACTGGAGAGCAATAGATTGGTAACCTTTTGGTCAACGAGGAGGCAAAGAGGTCTATGGTGGGTTGACCCCAAGTAGCCCAAAGACTCTTGCCCACGTCCTTGTGGAGGGTCCATTCCGTGGGTATCACCTGACCCCTCCGACTGAGACAGTCTGCCAAGACGTTCAAGTCCCCCTGGATGAATCTCGTCAACAGGGAGATGCCTCGAATTCTTGACCATAAGAGAAGGTCCCTTGCGATCTCGAGCAGCGTGAAGGAGTGTGTGCCTCCTTGCTTGGAGATGTACGCCAAAGTTGTGGTGTTGTCTGAGTTGACCTCTACCACTTAGTTTCGAAGAAGCTTTCTAATATCATCAAGGCCAAGTGGACTGCTAATAGCTCCTTGCCGTTGATGTGCATGCTCTTCTGACTTGAGGTCCACAGACCCGAGCATTCCCGACCGTCCAGGGTCGCACCCCAACCCAAATCCGACGCGTCTGAGGACAACACGTGGTTTGGGTTCTTGACTGCTAGGGATAGTCCCTCTCTCAGACTGATATTGCTGTCCCACCATTTCAGGCATGCCTTTACTGGTTCGGAGACTGGGAATGATACCGTCTCTAATGTCTTGTCCTAGTTCCAGTGAGAGGCTAGATGGAACCGGAGAGGCAGAAGGTGTAGTCTCCCTAGTGAGACAAACTGCTCCAGGGATGAGAGAGTCCCTACGAGACTGTTCCAACTCCTGACTGAATAAACGTTTCGTTTCAGCATTAGTTGGACTTCGAGCAGGGCTTGACTGCGAATCTCCATCCCCAAATATAGAATAATCTGGGATGGGATCAGTTGGGACTTTTAGGTTGACCAAAAGTCCCAACTCCCTGGCCAGACTCAACGTCCAATGTATATCCTGCAGACAGCGAAGACTGGACGATGCTCTGAGAAGCCAGTCGTCCAAGTACAGGGAGGCTCGGATCCCCGATAGATGGAGGGATTTTGCCACATTCCTCATGAGCCTCGTAAACACGAGAGGCGCAGGACTGAGGCCAAAGCACAGGGCTCGAAACTGGTACCCCACATTCCTGTAAACAAACCTCAGAAACGGTTGGGAATCCGGGTGTATAGGAATGTGGAAGTATGCCTCCTGAAGGTCGAGAGAGACCATCCAGTCGCCTTCCATAAATGCTGTCAAGACAGCCTGGTAGACTTCATCGTGAAGTTTGTCTTGACAATGAACACATTGAGCGCACTTGCCTCTTACGTACTCCTGCAGTGAACATGGCTGCCAAATCATTGGAGCCATCCCTGAGGGACTTGTTCCTGCAGAGAACGTGGCTGTCAGATCATTGGAGCCATCCCTGAAAGCCTTGTTTATGCATGACATAATTGTACAGCAAAACTTCAAAGGCTCGAAAATAGCTCTGAAGTCGACCTGTAAAATCTTGGAGCGTCTCATGGCCAGGCGCCAGGGAGAGTCTATGAGGTTTGAGAAGTCTATCTGGGCAGAGGCAGGAACTCCCAAGCCGAGAACTTCTCTCGTGTCATATCAGACTCTCGCTCTATAAGCCAGCTTAAAAGAAGGGAAAGCAAAGGCTGTCTCCCCCAAACTCCTCCTGGTGATAAACCAGTCGCCTAGCAAACGTAAAGCTCTCTTAGAAGAGCGAGAGAGCACTAGCTTATAAAACAACGGCTTCGAAGTAGCTAGGCCTAGTGTAAGCTCTGACGTTTAGGCGAACGAGGAGCAGCAGTTACAAAAAGATCCGGACAAAGATCCTTAAAAATCAGCATGATTTATTTAAAGTCCATAGAGGGCTAAGCAGCTTTAGGCTCCTCTCCGTCTGACAGAGTCCTCAAGGGAATATCAGTAGGAGGGGGAACAGCAACTTCCTCATCTGAAGGAACCTTGTCCGACAATAGCCGAGTCTCAAGCAAGGGAGAGACCTACCGTGGTGGCAATGCTTTACAAGCAGAGTCCACACGCACTGGTGCATTAGTAGCGGACCAGGACGCAACGTCATGTAACTGCTTGACAGTCTGTGAACTGTCAACAACAACAGGTGCGTGAGGACGCACAGCGTCCACTCGAGACTGCTTTGACCGCCTAGACTGAGCAGTCAAAACAACTCTAGAATGAGGAGGTTGACGCTCAGCGTCAAAACAAGTCAACTCCGATTGTTGGTGAACGTCCTGAACGTCAACAGGAGCATCAGCAAGTGGCCTAACGTCCAAATGTGGCTGAAAATCCACACGAGACTGCATCGAGTGTGGTTCTAAACAACCT
This sequence comes from Palaemon carinicauda, assembly GCF_036898095.1. Classification (NCBI taxonomy): domain Eukaryota; kingdom Metazoa; phylum Arthropoda; class Malacostraca; order Decapoda; family Palaemonidae; genus Palaemon; species Palaemon carinicauda. The sequence continues at coordinate 62,475,481 of NC_090764.1, read as the reverse complement.
GACTGACGTGACTTGGCTACGCCAACGTCAACAGGACGCACAAAGGAACGTTAGGGTGGCTGAAGGCCAGGATCTCGATGAGATAAACGGCTAGGCTCAACGGACTTATCGGCAGAATAGTCTTCCATAAGGGAGGCAAGCTTATTCTGCATGTCTTGCCGTACAACCCATTTAGGATCAACGGGAATGGTTGCGGTAAGAGACGAGGGTAACGTCTGTGACTGCAAAACCTTGCCTACAAAAAGACTCTTGGAGTCTGTGTTACGCTTTTGTTTAGGCGGCGAGCAGTCTTCCGATGACTGCATAGGGTCAGAGCTGTCCTAATAGTAAAAACCAGGACGCTGGACCTGTCCTGAAAGGAATGACTTTCGCTTAAAGGGCCTCGAAACCTTGTTCCAAGGTTTCTTATGCGAAAAGCCTTCGGATGACGAGGAGAAAATCGTCTCTCTCGCCTTATGGTAGGGGTGATCTTGGTAAGATACACCTGATACCATAGAGGGAACGTCTGTTCGCTGATCAAGGCCTCTCGAACCCATAAGTCGTACGACATTACTTCTCCCCTGGGCTTGGGAGCTTGCAAGAGGTCCCGGACTAGGCGAACGACAGGCACGAACAGACGAACCCTCGGTCGCAACACTGATAACACTTTGCGCAATATCACTTTATCACTACGATTTTCTGTTTTGCACTTATTTCACTAAAATCAAATTTTTTAACAATTCACATTAGGTATGAATAAAACTGATTTCTACCTGAAGCACGCAATTCTACCCTCATCAAAAGGTTGTAATTGCGAAATCAGTCGTATAATGTAAGCACATTAATACCAGCAAAAAACAGTAAACATATTTTAAGATAAAAAAATCAGTGGCTGGGGAAGAGACTAAACACTAGTTCATTCAAAACTACGTTTTCAATCTCTCACCGTACAGTGCCTTGGGACGAGAATAAAAACTAAAAACGTTTTATCCTTTCTCCCCGTACAGAGACTAGGGACGAGAGTAACTCGAGAACAACGTTACTCGCTTGGGACGAGATAAAGATCGGAACGTTCTCTCTCCTCTCTCTCTCTCCGTCTCTATCTCTCTCTCTCTCTCTCTCTTGATTTCGCACCGAAGAGAAGAGCCCACTTACCTTTCGTCAATAAACAGGTTATTTGACCAAAGGAAAAAACTGAAAGGTTTTTCAATTAAAAGTTCCTTTAAAATAGTCTTTAAAACATTTAAGCTTTGAAAGAAAAAAGAAAAAAACGTCAGAATCGATTTACTCTTTCTGCAAAGTGAAACCGTGATACTCTCTCTCTCTATCGTAACGATAGAGCGCAAACTGCGTAGCATAAATAAACTAAACGTTAGTTCATCTTTGAAACAGTACGAAGACTATTCAAAGAAAAAAAACTATCATAAAATATTTACTAAAAATATTTCATTTAATAAGTTTTAAATCATTAACTCTGTAAAAGTTAATTACGATTGAAAAGGGCTCAACGTTGTTTAACTTCGGTTTCCAAGTTAGGACCGCCTACTCTCAGGAAAGGTCGCATATAAACAAATCATTAAAATTTATTTTGATGTTTATTATAAATGGAAAGCTAATCGAAGAGGCCTAATAAAGGCGGTTGAGATATAAAATATATAGAGGAAAATCTATAATTAATTTATAACGTGATAAGATAATTGCTAAAAGCCTAAAACACACTTCCGTCTAAGGGAAGGGTCGGCCATTTAAAAGTCAAAGAAAGTCCATACTCTTTCTTGTCATCAAAAATTAAATCTATCCAAAAACGAGTTCAAGATTTAAGATGAAGATAAAACACCTGCACTGCGAAAGCTCAAACCAAAATGAAGTACTTCACCAAATATGTTGAGAAAACTCCAGGTTCTACAGCGAGTATTGATACGTCTTGTCGTCAACGTCGACAGAGAAGAATTGAAGGGTTTGTTTACATGCAAGAGTGGTATCTGGCTGATAGTGGCGCTGGTGGGCACACCCGCAACCTTCATAGTGATCGCTCGCGAGTTTTTGAGTGTGTTTTCTGTCGAGCCGCAGAGTTGCAGCTATTATATATTCACCGGCTAAGTTAAATATTTAAAAATGCATTAATAGAGATGAAGGCTGGTTGAGTATGAATGATATATATAGCGTGTGAGCATGGTTTTTTGTTAGATAACGTATGACATACATGCAACAGAGAAATAGAAGAATGATATGGAGTAAGACAAAATGATTGAACTGCTGAGAGAAATAAGTGAGATTTTTGGACAGGATGATAATGATAGGAGTATGAATGGGATTCAAAATAGTACAACAAATAATAGTGATATGGAAGAAGTAAATGAGAGAGTATATGAAGGCCCAGTTACTAGAAGCAGAGATTCTGTTCTGAATATGAGTGGGCAATGTAGAAAGTCAGGTAAGTATTTCAGTGAAACTAACCGTGGAAGGATTTAGCATATAAGGGGAGAGGTATATGGAAGATAGATTTGCTTAAACTAAAGTTTAGAGAGAGAAAGAGAGGTAAGTAGTTTAACAAATGCTTAAAGAGGGTAAGACTGTTAGTATAACCGAAGGTATTTGTTGATATTTTTTGTCTGAAAGGTTAAGATGGTAGCAAATATCTTGAGCTAGTGATTTTTTCTTCTGACTCCAGAAAGTGAGGATAGAGTTTTGAGTGTTGGATCTTTTCACAGTATTATGATCAACCTTGGAAGCGTTATTCTTTCATTATCAGTAAGTATAGTTTATCCTTCCTTGGTGACACAATCATTTTGTTATCATTTTTTCATTAGTGTCATAGTTTAGTTAGCTAGAAGTGTTCGTGAGTGTTTTCTTATTTCTATTTCCTGGCAGTTCTTGCTCCTTTGGAACTTCATTTTACCATCTAAGAATCGGCAGTGGACTGTTCATAGATAGTAGGTTAGCCACAGCACCAGTCACCTGTTGAGATACTCCTGCTAGAGTGTTATTGGGTCCTTTGACTGGCCAGACAGTGCTACATTGGATCCTTCTCTCTAGTTACGGCTCATTTTTCTTTTGCCTACCCATATATCGAATCGTCTAATCTATTCTTTCCACATTCTCCTCTGTCCTCATAAACCTGACAACACTGAGATTACCAAACAATTCTTCTTCACTCAATGGGTTAACTGTTGCACTATAATTGTTCAGTGGCTACTTTTCTCTTTGTAAGGGTAGAAGATACTCTTTAGCTATGGTAAGCAGCTCTTCTAAGAGGAGGACACTCCCAAAATCAAACCATTGTTCTCTAGCCTTGGGTAGTGGCATAGCCTTTGTACCATTTCTTTAATCTTTATAGTTTAAATTATCTTGTGAATACTCCGGTTAAAAAGGCATTCCTATATGCCTTGTTGTTGTTGTTGTTGATATCATTATTATTATTATGAAAGATCCATTTCAATAATGTTACTTTTCTTAAAATATTATATTTCAATTGTGCATTACTTTCATGTAATTAATTTCCTTTCCTGACTGTGCTATTTTTCCTTGTTGGAGCCCTTGGGCTTATAGTATCCTGTTTTTTCAACTAGGGTTGTAGCTTAGCTAGTAATAATAATAATAATAATAATAATAATAATAATAATCTCCTTTAGATTGACCGTTGATGACCCTGTATGTAAAAATTTTGGAATAGACTGGTATTCATCATCACCCAGAACTGTCATATTCCCAGGTATGATAATAATTAACAAAGAGAAGATTCCTGTAACCACCTATAGTCTAACCAAGTTTTTCTTTTCTCTTTTTTATGAAAATTCCATCAACAGAAAGTTTAGGATGTATGTTGTCTTCCCAAAATGAAATGGGGAAAATAAGTCAGTATGTAGCAGAAGCCTCACACAATCCAAAATACAGAATGGTTAATACTAATAATGAATGAATTTATGCTAAGCAGAACATGAATGGTGATAAATTGATTTGGGGTTTTCTGACATCCTGACATCGAAGGTCATTGGCGCCGATATCGTTTGTTATAAAAGCCATCTTCTGATGGAAAAAGAATAATTTTAAATCATTGAATGCGAGCATCATTAGTTATTTTGATTTGTCTACAATTATTGACTAAAATACTTGTAACTTTGAGAACTGAAGTGACTGGGTAACAAAAAGCACAAAAGTTCTATTCGATTTAGGTACTATAGTTAAATGTCCTAGTAAACATTCTGGTTACTTCAATGCATTTAACTATATACCCATATAAAGAGCTACCAAAAAATAAATTTAGAATCAATAACATCTGTAATTTCTATTACGAAAGAGATAACAAGAGTAAGTAAGGCGACAAAATATGTTCTTAGCAACAATTCAGCCCTCATTATCCTAAAGTAAAGTACAGTACCAGAATTGAGGAAATAGCTCATATTCTTTTATCATACTGGGATGCTTACCTGTACAACTTAGGTATAGCATGAGCAGCAGTCTTACGAACGTATGGGGACATATCCGTTACTGCATCCTTTATAGCAAGCATCATGATAGGAACAATTACAGGAACTCGTATACTAGATAAGACACGAAGAGCACAGGCACGAATCAGTTGATTTGGATCCTGAAATATTAACAGAAGTTAATAACTTTAGCTACAAAAATATAATGGAAAATAATGCATGGGGATATTAGGATAATGTTGATCAGTTGATCCACAATAACAAAATTTATACTAGCAATGTGACTGGTCTAAGTATGAGTTCTGCGACTCATAGGAATCTTTGAGAGTACAGTCATATCTCTCTTCATCAATGAATCTGCTTACGAAATCTTCACGCTACGAAACGAGATACGAATATCTTTCTGACTCCCATTACAAAAAATGTTTCATAATAAGAAAAGAAATTTGTCAGCCGGGCCAAGAATAAAATAGTTACCCACTAAAAATTTGAAGAAAATGGGGGTGTTTACCTAATAGAAAATGTATCTCTCTATAGTAAGGTTAACTATAATAGTACAGTACATATGGTACTGTATATTATTATTACTAGCCAAGCTACAACCCTAGTTTGAAAAGCAAGATGCTATAAGCCCAAGGGCTACAAAAAGGAAAAATAGACAAGTGAGGAAAGGAAACAAGGAAATAATGATAAACTTATAACAGAGTTTGTATTTTTCCTAACATACAAACTCGAATTCTTTACTATAGGAGATATTCTAGAGCGAGCTGGAAAATACGGCAGAAAACCTTAAGGAGGTCGTTAACGACTGGGCCAGTAAATATCCACCTCTTAGTGGTGGGGGACTGCCGGTCGGTAGCTACTGAATACCTTCAATCGGATTCTAGCTAGGACTATTTTAGGGGGCGGTGACGGAGGGAAGATTTGTGTAAAGAATTCGGGTTTGTATGTTAGGAAAAATACAAACTCTGTTATAAGTTTGTCCTTTGTTCCTACACTTGATACAAACCCTCATTCTTTACTATAGGAGACTTAGTCTTGAGGCCAGGGTGGTCAAGGAGTTCCCTATTCCTAGGGAAGATAGTCCTCAGACTAGACTCTTTTGACGAAAAAATCTCCGGTTAAACTTTTCTTTGCAGATCCCCAAAATCTTAGCAAGACTGAAAGTTTGTAAATTCGTGGAAACAAATGTTTCAGGATGAAGAGGGTCGGGAACATTCGACTCGGACCCTTTCATACTTAGGATTCCCCCGACCTTGAAAAGGGGAACCCTCGTGACTACGAGTATAACTTATACCCTGTGAGAGGAGTCAGATGAGTTTCATACCTTATTTCCATTGGAGAGTCCAGCTGAAACTGGTTACAGACTAGGATACCCAGATGGGAGGAAGAAGGAAGCGCAGAAAATAGATGGATGTCCTTCTAAAAACCTAGTGTAACACAGAATCCTCGACCATGGCTACTGTCCCCTGAAAGGGCGTAAGGTAGCTACAGTACCTGTTGACCTGCCACAATAGGCCCTACAGAAAAGGTGTTTAGAGACCTATGTGTCACATCGGTTAAATAGTGAGTGGTGAATGTAGATTGGCGTTTCCAGACTCCAGCTCTTAAAACTTGGGAGACTGAAAAATTTTTCTTAAACACCAGTGAGGCAGCCCCTCCCCTGACTAGATGGGCTTTGGGTTGAGCTGCCTCTGGGTCTCCGTGAATGGCTCTCGCAATAACTTTCTAGAGCCAGAAAGAGATGGTGTCGCGCGAGATTCTCTTCTTTACCTTGTTGGTACTGAGGAAGAGATGACGGAGGCGTGGTCTGAAAGGGCTGGTGCGCTTCAGGTATTTCCTTAGCACCCTGACTGGGCACAGTAGCAATTGGTCAGTATCCTGTGTTACCTTATTGAGGCTGGAAAATTGAAATTCTCTAAACCTCTCATCGGCCGATGAAGGATTCTGAGCTTTGGCCACAAAGCCTGGCACGAAGTTGAGCGAGACTTCCCCCATCCTCTAGAATGGGTGGCTTCGCAGGATAGACCATGTAGTTCACCGACCCTTTTTGAACGAGGCCAGAGCTACTAGGAAGATGGTCTTAAGGGTTAGGAAGTAGTCAGAGGTCCTATTTATGGGCTCATAGGGTGGACCCTTCAAAGAACGTAAGACCAGGGACACGTCCCAAGGTGGTGGTCTAATCTCAACTGGGGGACAAGATCTCTCAAAACCTCGAATCAACAAGGTGATATCTTCCGAGGTGGAAAGGTCAACCCCTTTCAGTCTACAGAGGCTTAAGGCTGAACGATAGCCTTTAATTGCGAGACTGAGAGGAGTTTTTCCTCCCTGAGGTACACAAGGAAGTCTGCCACTAATGGAAGAGAGAGATCGAGTGGAGACACGCCTCGCCCTCTACACCAAGCTGCAATCACTCTCCATCTTGCTTGGTAGAGGTTTGTGGAAGATTGGCGCAGGTGCCTGGAAATGTGCTCAGCCACCTTCCCTGAAAAGCCTCTGCTTCTGAGAAGTGACTGGACAGCCTCCAGGCGTGAAGCTTCAGGAAGGGGATTCTCCCGTGGGGGACACCACTGTGTGGCTGCGTCAGCAGAAGGGGTTCTGGAGGCAGAAACCTCGGAACCTGAACCAGCAGGGAAAGAAGGTCTGCGTACCATTCTCTGCTTGGCCATGCCGGAGCTATTAGGGTTAGCTTGCAGTTCCGGGAGGTCCCGAGTTTGTTGATCACCATTCTGAGCAGGCAAAAGGGTGGAAAGGCATATGCGTCCCGGTTGTCCCAAGACTGTTGAAGGGCGTACTGGATCGCTGCCTGATGGTCTGGAACTGGGGACCCGTAGTGGGGAAGTTTCGCATTCAGAGAAGTGGCGAACAGGTCTATTGTGGGGAAACCCCACAAAGCCATTATTGTCTTCGCTACTCAAGGATCCAAAGACCATACTCCTCTCAACACTTGGTGATGCCTGCTCAGTTGATCTGCCACGATGTTTCTCCGGCCCGGAATAAACCTGGCTGTGAGAGAAATGTGACCTTCTGCCCACTGGCAAATCTGGACTGCTAGCAGACAGAGGTCTCTTGCCAGAGTAGCCCCTTGTTTGTTGATGTACGAGAAGGCTGTGGAGTTGTCGCTCATCAGCACCACCTCTCGTCCTTGTAGATCTTTTACAAAGTATTTTAGGCCTTTCCAGACTGCTAATAATTCCAGGTGATTTATATGGAGAGTTTGTTCTATAGGAGACCAAACTCCTGATGCTAATTTCGGGAACCCCAGCCCCGTAGCGATGCTTCCGAAAAGAGTTTTAACTTCGGACTGGGGCTTTGGAGGGGAATGCCCGTTTGGGTATTCTCTCTGGTTGACCACCACTGAAGATATTGTATCACCAGAGCTGGAACCTCCACTGACAAGAATAAAGAATCGCTCTTTTGAGACCAATGGGTCTTCAGATGCCACTGGAGATTTCTTATTATTGATCTTCCGCCTGGAACTAGTTTTTCCCGGGAGGAAAGATGGCCCAGAATTCTCTGCCACGACTTGGCTGTAGGAGGCAGTGGAGACAAGAGTTGGGCGATGGATTGTTCCAGTCTCCAAAGTCTGTCTTCTGAAGGGAACACCCTCCCTACCTGGGTGTTGATGGACATACCCAGATAGTTTAAGACTTGTGTTGGAATCATACAAGACTTCTCTGCATTTACAAGGATCCCCAGGTCCTTGCAAAGGTCTAGAAGTCTTCTCAGGTGATCCAGAGCTAGTTTCCTGGATGAGGCCAGGAGTAGCCAATCGTCTAGGGACCTTAGTAGTCATATCCGGTGCTTGTGAGCCCACGAGGAAACGAGTTCAAAAACCCTCGTAAAGACCTGTGGGGCAGTCGAGAGGCCGAAGCATAGAATTTTGAACTCGAAGATTCGACCCTGAACCAGAAAGCGCGGAAATTTCCGAGATGCGCGATGGATCGGCACTTGGAAATGTGCGTCTTTTAAGTCCACAGATGCCATAAAGTCTCCTGGACGCACCGCTTGGATCACGGAGGCTGCTGTCTCCATTTTGAATGGAATTTGCTTCACAAACTGATTCAAGGTCGAAAGATCGATTACAGGTCTCCAACCTCCCAAGGCTTTCTCTACCAGAAAGAGGCGACTGAAAAACCCCAGGGAGGTGTTGGAGACTTCTTGTATGGCGCCTTTTAGAAGCACGCTCTGGATCTCCTGAGCTAGGACTTGCTGTTTCCAGGGATCCCAAGGGAGCTGGGAGGACGAGATCAGGGGAGAAATTAGAGGAGGAGGAGAGCCTATGAAGGGGATGTGGTACCCCCCAACAAAGCACCTTGATGGTCCATTGCATGGCCCCCATAGCCTTTCACCTCCTCCAACTCCCCTGCAGGCACCCCCATACGCACTGTGAGGGGGGAGCCGTAACCCTATTTCTGTCAAGGGTTCCTCCCTCTGCCTTTAGCCTTGGGAGGAGCCGACTTTCCTCTGCCCATAGGTTTGCCTATAAAAGAGGGGCGGCTGAGGCTCTTGGCTGGGAGTGGAGTTGCGGTTGTGGTTTTAGGTTGTTGAGTTAGCTGCTGTTGTATTGTGCGAAGGGAGGCAGCCTTTTGCATGGCGGTGTCATGCGTCTCTTTCCTCCAAGTATCTAAGGCAGAGGAAACTGTCTGTTTAGAAAAGAGGAGAGGTTGCAGAAGGTCCGAGTTTCTCAAATCTGATTTCTCGGCCTTACCGATGCTCCAATGAAGTCTGGAAACTACTGAAGGGTTGGCGTCTCTGACCTTGTAAAAGCGCTTTTGCCTTGAAAGCAGGAATTGTAGAATTTTATGGGATCCTTGCGACTTCAAGGAACCCGTTTCCCCCGAGACCGCCGGCGAGACCTTCCTTAGACGGCCTGCAGTGTGAATAGACCAGGGAAGTTCGATTCTGGTCTTAGGGTTTGGTGGAGGACGACATAGTCTGTCTAAAGCTGGAGCGTCAGTATGTTGAGGCGACAGATGTAGATCGCTGAGGACTGAGATATTACACATAGTTCTTAGAGCCCTCAGATAGGAGGACTGTAAGTCCTTTGATGGTTGCTCTTCCGAGGAATCTTCCGGTTGCGCTAATTCCTCGCGAGGAAAGGCGATAGAAGTCAGAGTGTCTGGAGGTAACGGCGAAGTAGGAGACTCCATTGCCGTTGTTCCAAGGGAAGGCTGAGCGCTGGATAATGGCACCGCGAGTGCCTGACCTTGCCTGGAAGTCGATGGTCTAGGCGTAGGTGACCAAACTATCGGTACTGTCTTAGTAAGATTCGTAGGGATTCCTCTTTTTGAAGGGTCTGAAGAACGAGGTAGAAGAGGTTGCATTGATCGGCGATCTGGCCTTTTCCCTCTACTCTCAACCGAGGAGAAGAAGGGTTGAACCCCTGCGTCTTCTGAGGTTCTCGTGAGGCTCGTATTCCGTAACTCATTAGTGAGCAAGGGAACCGGAGCTGTCCTGTCTGAAACACAAGGGTGAGGTGATTGACCCCGTGCGGATATGTCCGGAGACTTGCGCGATCGGGAGGGTGAAGGATGGGAGCGCTCTCTCTCTGATGATACGTAGTGGCAGTGAGGAGAAAATCTCTTTCTCCCTTTCCTAGAGCGATCTGAGCTCCTCAAACTAATATGTGAAGGAGAGGGATCGCGATCAGAGTGCGCTTTTCCCTTGTCCGCGCTCCGGGCGCAATTAGATGAAAAATCGTGGGAAGAGCTTCTGCAACGGGAGCGCTTATTACGCTTTGGAGAACTCTCTTGTCTCTTGTGACGAAGAGCGAGAACGTATTGTAACGCTCTTTTACTTGAAGCGCCTTGAGCACCTAGATGATCCCTCACGAGAGGAAGTTGATAGCGAGGCAGAACGATGACGCGAGGAAGCGCTCTTCTTATGTTTGTGACGAGAGCGCTTATAGTCTCTCGGCGAGACATTCAGAGCACCTATGACCTCTGCACGTAGGGCATAGGGAATGAGGATCCACCTCCGGTGGTGACATAAATGTGCCACATGATTTTGGGGGAATCCCGGGACACTTCCTCATAATAGAGGACATCACATCTAACAAAGAAAAAAAGAAAAAATTAATCAAAAACACAAAAAAGAAAGGCTAGTCTGCCAGTCAAACAAAAGCAGGAGCAGCGGTGTTACCACTGCAACGGCTAGAATTCGATTGAAGGTATTCAGTAGCTATCGACCGGCAGTCCCCCACCACTTACAGGTAGATAATTACCGGCCCGGTCGTTAACGACCTTGTTAAGGTTTTCTGCCATATTTTCCAGCTTGCGCTAGAATATCTCCTATAGTAAAGAATGAGGGTTTGCATCAAGTGTAGGAACAAATGAAATAAGAAGTGATGAAAAATTAAAATAAAATATTTTAAAAAACACTAACATTAAAATGATAATTCATATATAGAATATAAAAAAAACTTATGCCAGCCTGTTCAACATAAGAACATTTGCTGCAAGTTTGAACTTTTGAAGTTTTATCGATTCAACTACCCAATTAGGAAGATCATTCCCCAACTTAGTCACAGCTGGAACAAAACTTCTAGAATACTGTGTAGTATTGAGCCTCATGATGGAGAAGGCCTTACTATTAGAATTAACTGCATGCCTAGTACTACGAACAGGATGGAACTGTCCAGGAAGATCTGAATGTAAAGGATGGTAAGAATTATAAAAAATCTTATGCAACATGCATAATGAACTAATAAAACGATGGTGCCAAAGATTAATAACTAGATCAGTAATATAAAATGTAACAGATCGTAAGTTCCTATCCAATAAATTAAGATGAGAATCAGCAGCTGAAGACCAGACAGGAGAACAATACTCGAGACAAGGTAGAATAAAAATATTAAAACACTTCTTCAGAATAGACTGACCACCGAAAATCTTAAAAGAGACTTTCTCAATAAGCCAATTTTTTGTGCAATTGAGGAAGACACAGACCTAATGTGTTTCTCAAAAGTAAATTTGCTGTCGAGAATCACACCTAAAATTTTAAGAGTCATACAAATTTAAAGAAACATAATCAATACTGAGATCCAGATGTTGAGGAGCCACTGTCCTTGACCTACTTACAATCATACTTAGAGTTAGAGTTTTGTTAGGATTCAACTTCATACCCCATAATTTGCACCATACACTAATTTTAGCTAGATCTCTATTAACTGATTCAGCAACCCCAGATCTACATTCAGGAGAAGGAATTGATGCAAAGAGAGTAGCTTCATCTGCATATGCAACATGCTTGTTTTCTAGGTCAAACCACATGTCATGTGTACATAGTATGAAAAGTAATGAGCCAAGAACACTACACTGTGGAACACCAGATATCACATTCCTACACTCCTCACAGTGTCAATTAACAATTCTTTGAGATCTATTACTTAAAAGTTCAATAATAATGCTAAGAAATGACCCACCCACCCCCAACTGTTTGAGTTTGAAAACAAGGGCCTCATGATTAACACGGTCAAAACCAGCATACGAACATCCTGACCAAAATCAAGGGATTTCTGTACAGCGCTGGAGATTGTAAGGGCATCACATGCTCCAAGGCCTTTACATAAACCAAATTGCAAACTAGGGAACAGATGATTACCTTCAGCAAACCTATTAAGATTTTTTGTCAAAAGACATTCAAAAACTTTAGATGATATGGGAGTTATGGAAATTGGGTGGTAATCAGTTGGGCTTGAGCTACCACAAACACATTTACATAGTGGAGTAACATTACCAATTCTCCAACAAGTGCTAAAAGCTCCTCTTCTTATTAACTTGCACAAAACAACAGATAACTTCGGAGCTAAGAAATCTGCAATCTTTATAAAAAAACAAAGAAAAAATACCTCCATAAGCATCAAGGTCCATCCACAGATCTTTAATTTCACGAGTTCAAAAAGCTAAACTAGTTAGTTTAGCCTCAGGAAAACAGGAGTGAGGAAGTTTGAGCTTCTCATTACTTTGGTTACTGTCAAGCACATCAGCAAAAATGGTTGCTTTTTCCTTTGGAAAGTCAGTGACTGAGCTATCTGGTTTAAGTAAAGGAGGAAATATTGGATCTACACCAAAGAGTGCAGATTTAAGGGCAGATCACCACATGCTCCTGGGTTGCACCAGAAATGGTTTCTTTTATGGTTAGATTGTATTCCTTTTCAGTTGAAGCATAAACTCTCTGAGCAAAATCTCTAAGCTGCGTATAGTTATTCCAAGTCAAATCTGATCTGTTACCTTTCCAAATGACAGGCCTCATGCTTCTCCAAATAACCACGTCGACAATAATCATTGAACCATGATTTGTCCTTCACTGGGTACCTTAGCACACGAGAAGGGATACGCTTATCAATTATGACCAGATTCTCATTCAAAGGGACAACAGGATCAACATTACTATGCAATTGTGAACTATCCAAACCCAAAAGATTTTGTTCAAGTACAGTATTTTACAGTATGTATTGTTGTCGTTACTTACAATAACGACATGGGAAATCAATTGTTATTGAATATCTATGTTCATATTGTATATGGAAAATGTTCTTTTATATTACATTGCGTTAAGTGGAAATGTGCAGGTTTCTGTACAAATGAAGGTTTTGTTTATATTTAATTGTAATAAGCATTGTTACCAAGGAATATTGTCTTGTGAATAGTTGTATAGGTGGTTAACAATGCGATGTAAGTTGTTTGAATAGTTTCGTTCGGTTTGCGTTGAATAGTTGGTTTCGTTCATTTGTTGTTTTCTTTTGTCGTGGGCGAACGAAGCGGAAGTTATGACTTTGGGAAAGAGAACGAACGCATTATGTTTACGACAAAGGCAGCAGAGGTAAATCGGGACAGTTGCTGCCTGTCACTTCTCAAGAGAGTTGCTGCCTGTCACTTCTCAACGCTTGTAGCGTAATCTTCAGTGGACTTAATCAGGATGAAGAGAATTTCATTTGATTAACAAAGCCGTTCCTTCCCAGCATTTAATGAAGTGGATGAATTGATCAACCGAAGTTTGGATGAGTATCATATAATATTTAGTTACCTTGGATGGGATAATTCGCTAGGGATATGCATATCTGTGCGTGGGATTCCGTGACTGGGTAAAATCAAATATTTATATGTGGTATCGTGGTTTACCCGTGCCTATTGTAATCCGAACTCGGTAAGAACTTCATATGAAACCAAGTAAGTAATAATTGGGGCAAAACCTCAACAGAATATAGTATGACCATTTATCTTTGTAACACAACGCAATGAATTCCTAATGTAGAGAAAGGGTCTTGAGTTCTCTTAACGAATCTGGTAATTAGTAATTTGTGAATGACTGAAGTCATTATATGTTGTTGCTTGTTTGACCCAAATAAGTAACGATAATTGTATTATTTTCCATTTATTATTGCATTATGTTCTAATACCTGCTTAATTTACAGGTATTAACAGTTAGTTTAGCTACTGTGCACTGAATGGTTCAAATATATTGACTGTAAAATATCATTGTGGTCATACTGTAGCTTTATTAAAAAATTTAATGTGGTGTTTTTGTAGGGTTTGGAACAAATTAGGCGATTTACATGTAAAATGTGACTCGTAACACAAAATTTTCACGAAATGAAAGCCACTCCAGAACACATTAATTTTGTGTTGTAAGGCATTGCTGTACCATAGACATTACCCTATCCCTCCTCGCTAGAGGTATTGGGGATGCAACACGTATTATTTCTATGCTAGGTTACACAGGGGAAATGGTTTTTACCTGCAGATAGGTGAGGCCAGCTGTGCTGAGGACCCTGGTGCTGATTCCCCAAGGGAGGGGAAGGTTAAGGAAGAAAGCAAGCCACTCATTCTTATTCATTCAACCCAGACTAATCCCGGGTAGCCTTAGCCCTCAACCCTTTGCTATTTGTCCATCAAGGAGGTTGACATGTTTAGACCACTTGTTGTCCAGCCACTACAGGACCAATGGAAAACATTTCCTTGCTCCTGTGGGTCACATCCTGTAAGTAGTAGGCGGTGAAGGAAGTCTGGCCCTTTCACACACTCGCTTGCAGTATCTGTGTTACAGAGTAGTTATTTTTGAACGCCATGGACGTTGCAATGCCCCTGACGTGGAGGACGGTCGAGATTTATTCAGGTCGATAACTTTGCGAATGCAATTCGATATGGTATTTTTTGTGATCCTCTTCTTGACCTTCCCCATACTGACAAAGAGAGCCGACACACAGGGCAAGCTGCTGCAGTTCTCCTCGGGTAACACCTCAGAGTTCTCGCTGGACATCGGTTACGGAACAAAAACTCCCAATCTGGAATGGCCTGAATCTAGGATCCGCTACTCCCGGATTTTGAGTCTTAGCAATAAACTCATGGATGAAGTTGAGAATTACCTCTCCCCCATCCCCTTGAATGGGCAATGTCAAAGGAAAGACCATGCAGTTCACTAACTCTTTTGGCCGAAGCCAGAGCGAGTAGGAACACTGTCTTCAAAGTGAAGTGGCGATCTGTTTCCTGGGGTAATAGTTCGTAGGGGGTAACCTTCAAAGGCTGAAGGACACGAACCCCGTTCCAAGGTAGAGGTCTAACTTATGACTGGAGGTAGGTAATCTCATAAATTTTTATGTGGAGAGAAAATTCCGAGGAGGAAATATCTACTACCTTCAGCTTAAGGGCCAGACTCAAGGCTGAGCAGTAGCCTTTCCCTGCAAAAAGCGAGGAGCTTTTATTCCCAATCGTTTTGAAGATTTTAAAACGGATTTTGACATAGGAAAAATCTATTTTTGGGTGAGATAGCCATGTTGTCCTGATGGAAGTTCCTGCCGGCAGCTTCCTACTGTATATTTCTGTGAGTGATATTACAAGAGAATTACCATCAGGTATCACAGGGTTCTAACTCCCGGAACGACTATCCTAAGATATCGTGTACAGGTATAATCAGGGACGTATCCATAGATAACCATAGATATCTGCACCCCAAACAGTCTTAACCCAGACTAGGAATCTAAAGAGTAGGATAGGTGAGGAGCTGTTACATATCCTCTCCCTTCATAATACTGTTCGTCTCTGATAAACTCATTCCTTTGTTTGCAGCTAACCTACACGTTCGTTTTTTGTCAAGTGCGCCTTTTCTCAGCTTTTTGGAGTTATTCCTAGCATGATGGCTTTCCTTTCGTCTTCAAAGTTGAGTACCCTCTTCTTTTATGGTTTGAATTAGCTGTATCTGCTTTAGATCCTCTCAGGGAGTGGTTCATTAACTATTTTTTTGGCGATGAGGGAGCCGGGCGCACCGAGTCCAGCTAGCCATTGGGTGCCATGTCGAGTTTGTGACAGCCCTTTTTATTTCGTGTTCACTTAGTATTATTTCACTAGTATCACATTAGCTTAAAGGTCGCTCATGTATGGCAGGGGCAAGGGACAGTGACATTACCCTATCAAGCAGGATAGAGTCCTAGAGACTGACCATATATACATGATCAGTGCCCAAGCTCCCTCTCCACCCAAGCTAGGACCAAGGAAGGCCAGGCAATGGCCGCTGATGACTCAGCAGATAGAACTATAGGCTCCCCCAAAAACCCCCATTCTTAGCTCACAAGGATGGTGAGGTTGCAGCGACCAAAGGGAACTAACGAGTATGAGCAGGACTCGAACCCCAGTCTGGCGATCACCAGTCAGCGACGTTACCACATCGACAACCCCAACCCTAATACAAGAAACTTTGCTATTGTTGGAATGGTAGCATCCACGGTCGAGAGGAGAGATAACCAACCCTTCCACGACACCAACCAGAGAAGGCAGTCCACTTAGCCTAGTAGACTGAAACCGAAGATTGTCTGAGGTGTCCAGCCATCCTACTTGCAACTTGTTGCAAAAATCCTCTCTGAGGTCCTGGATAGTCTCCAGGCGTGAAGCAGATTCGAAGCTACGGTCTTGTGGAAGATGTTTCCATTTAGCTTTTTAAGTACATAGAGTCCTGGAGGGAGTTCGGATGCTCCATAAGGAGCTGCAGCAGGTTCAGGAACCACTCTGCGTGATGACACAGCGGAGCTAAATTTATCAAAGTCATCGATAAGTTTTCTCTTGCTCCGGTCTTGTTAAGGACTCTTATCAGACAGAACGGGGGAAAGGCATAAACATCGATATTTTCCCACCATTGTTGGAATACATCTTGTCTAATAGCCTGGGGATCTGAGAGTCAAGAGCAGTATAGCAGGAGCCTTAAGTTCAGGGCCATCGCAAATAGGTCCACAGTCAGGGAACCCCACAAAGTCAGGACTTTGTTTGCTACTAGATGATTCTAAGATGATTCTAGAACCAGTCGGAGCCCGCTAACTGAGTCGCTCTGCTCAGATTGTCTGCGAGCCCATTCCTCTTGCCCAGAATGAATCGAGCCAACAGGGACACACAATTGTTTTCTGTTCATCCGATTATCTCTACTACTAATTGGCACAAGGGCTGCGAAAAGATACCATCTTGTTTTTTACATGGAAGCCACTACCATGGGGTTGACAATCAAAAACATCAAGAAGTGACCCGCTAGGAACTGCTGGAACTGTTGGAGGGTTAGGAAGGCTGCACTCATCTCTAGGAGATTTATATGCTGATAACTTTCTGATTTGTAGTGGCCGGGTGGTAGCATTCTTGCCTGGTGATTGCCAGATTGGGGTTCGAGTCCCACTCAAACTCGTTAGTTCCTTTGGTCGCTGCAACTTCACCATCCTTGTGACCTAAGGATCGGGGGTTTGGGGGAGCCTATAGGTCCATCTGCTGAGTCATCAGCAGCCCCCTAGCCCTCTTTGGTCCTAGCTTGGGTGGAGAGGGGGCTTGGGCGCTGATCATACGTATATATGGTCAGACTCTAGGGCATTGTTCTGCTTGATAGGGCAATGTTACTGTCCCTTGCCTCTGCCATTCATGAGCGGCCTTCAAACCTTTAAAGACCAGAGGCGGTATGGTGTAGCATATGGGCCCCACACCCCTCACTTGATGCATCTGAATAGAGCATCAATTCCGGGGAGGGTGGGGATGAGAAGGGTGACCCCTCTGCAGAGGTGACATGAGGTGGTAGCAGCAAGGCCTACCAGAATTGTATCATAATCGCTTGCCATTCATTTCTGATCCTGGCATGCTCTTTTGCCTCTCTCACATCTATCCTCCTGTCATGTAGGTCTTTCTTCACTCCATCCATTCCAACCTTGGCTTTCTTCTTGTACTTTTCCCATCAACTCTTGCATTCATCACCTTCTTCAAGAGATGACCATTTTCCATCCTCTCTACATAGCCAATCCACTTCAACACATTCATATCCACTCTAGCTGCTAATTCATTCCTCAAACCCATTCTCACCCTTACTACTTTGTACCTAATCCAATCCAATCGAGATACACTAGCCATACTCCTCAGACACTTCATCTTAAACACATTCGATTTCTGTCTCTCCGTCACTTTCATTCCCCACAACTCCGATCCATGCATCACAGTTGGTCCAATCACTTTCTCATACAAAACTCTCTTTACATAAGAAAAGACAAATTTGGAAGCAATTTGTATTTTTCTTAATGATACAAACCTCTAGCTATTACATACATATACCAAGGCAATTCCCACAATTTTGGGGGGTAGCCGACATCAACAAATGAAACAAAAACAAAAAGGGGACCTCTACTCTCTACGTTCCTCCCAGCCTGACAAGGGACTCAACCGAGTTCAGCTGGTACTGCTAGGGTGCCACAGCCCACCCTCCCCCGTTATCCACCACAGATGAAGCTTCATAATGCTGAATCCCCTACTGCTGCTACCTCCGTGGTCATCTAAGGCACCGGAGGAAGCAGCAGGGCCTACCGGAAATGCGTCACAATCGCTCGCCATTCATTCCTATTTCTAGCACGCTCTCTTGCCTCTCTCACATCTAGCCTCCTATCACCTAGAGCTTTCTTCACTCCATCCATCCACCCAAACCTTGGCCTTCCTCTTGTACTTCTCCCATCAACTCTTGCATTCATCACCTTCTTTAGCAGACAGCCATTTTCCATTCTCTCAACATGGCCAAACCACTTCAACATATTCATATCCACTCTAGCTTCTAACTCATTTCTTACACTCGTTCTCACCCTCACCACTTCGTTCCTAACCCTATCTACTTGAGATACACCAGCCATACTCCTTAGACACTTCATCTCAAACACATTCAATTTCTGTCTCTCCGTCACTTTCATTCCCCACAACTCCGATCCATACATCACAGTTGGTACAATCACTTTCTCATATAGAACTCTCTTTACATTCATGCCCAACCCTATATTTTTTACTACTCCCTTAACTGCCCCCAACAATTTGCAACCTTCATTCACTCTCTGACATACATCTACTTCCACTCCACCATTTGCTGCAACAACAGACCCCAAGTACTTAAACTGATCCACCTCCTCAAGTAACTCTCCATTCAACATGACATTCAACCTTGCACCACCTTCCCTTCTAGTACATCTCATAACCTTACTCTTACCTACATTAACTCTCAACTTCCTTCTCTCACACACCCTTCCAAATTCTGTCACTAGTCGGTCAAGCTTCTCTTCTGTGTCTGCAACCAGTACAGTATCATCCGCAAACAACAACTGATTTACCTCCCAATCATGGTCATTCTCGTCTACCAGTTTTAATCCTCGTCCAAGCACTCGAGCATTCACCTCTCTCACCACTCCATCAACATACAAGTTAAACAACCACGGCGACATCACACATCCCTGTCTCAGCCCCACTCTCACCGGAAACCAATCACTCACTTCATTTCCTATTCTAACACATTCTTTACTATCTTTGTAGAAACTTTTCACTGCTTGCAACAACCTTCCACCAACTCCATATAACCTCATCACATTCCACACTGCTTCCCTATCAACTCTATCATACGCTTTCTCCAGATCCATAAACGCAACATACACCTCTCTAGCTATTTAATAGGGATTATCTTTCAGCAAGGCTGGAAGACTAGCCACTAAGACTTTTATGTGAGGTGGCAACCACCCGACTGCTAATTAACGAGGGTAGTGAGGGGTAGCCGGGTGGGTGCCAGCTACCCTTTCTCACTCGCACACCGTGAAACCGAGTCAGTTTTTTATTGCAGGCAGGACTTATGGGGGACAGGTGATGGCGGGACAATTTGTACATAGAGCTCAAGGTTTGTATCATTAGGAAAAATACAAATTACTTCCAAATTTGTCAGTTGTTCTGACACTAAACAAACCTTATGCTACTTAATAAGGATGACTCACACACTAGGAAGGTGGAAGTCCTACCACTAGCTTGACAATTGACCCAGGTTTTTTCACCTCGCTAAAACTTTTGTGCAATGCATGGATAGTGGCCAGAGCAGCATGTGTATTTGTGAGAAACTAGCAATGTGACTATCTAAGTGAGAATATTTCGAGCTAAAAATATTCACGTTAATATCAAACATAGACATTTCCCAATAACCACATCGCGGGAAGTATTGAGGACGTAGACAAGTATAAATTCTATACAGTACTATGTTACACAAGGGAAATGGTTATTACATGCAGATATGCGAGGCTAGCATGCAGAGGACCCATGGTACTGTTCCCCAAGAGAGGGGAAGATGAAAGAAAGAAAGAGCCAGTCATTCTTACATATTCACCCCAGTCTAATTCTGGGTAACTTATGCCCTCAGCCATCTGCTACTTGTCCATCAAGGAGCCTGATGCATTCTAAACCATTTGTTGCGCAGCCACCACAGGACGAATGAAAAATGTATCCATGTTCCTGTGGGTCACGTCTTGCAAGTAATGGGTGGTGAAGGTTGTTTGACAATTCCAGACACCCGCCTGTAGTACCTACGTCACAGAATAGTTGTTTGAATGCTAGGGACATGCTTATGCCCCTGACGTCATAACCTCTAGGTCGATGAACACGAGGGTCGGGATTCACTGTATGGTCAATGACCCGGCAAATCCAAGCTGAGATGGCGTTCTTTGTGACCGTCCTCTTGACCTTCACTGAGCTGACGAAGAGTGGTGACACACTGAGATGAGCGGATACAGTGCATTTAAGGTAATACCTCAAACTCCTCACTGGACAAAGTAACAGTTGATCTGGTTCATCGGTTACAGAATGAAGATTCCCAATCCGAAAGGGTCTAAATGTAGGATCTGCTACTCCTGGATTTGGAGTCTTCGCAGTAAACTCAGGGACGAAGTTGAGTATCACCTTACCCCATCCCCTTGAATGGGCAAGGTCATAGGATAACCATAGAGTTCACTAACTCTCTTCGCCGAAGCCATAGCGAGTAGGAATACCGTCTTCAAAGTGAGTTGGCGATCTGTTGCCTGGTGTAATGGTTTGTAGGGAGCACCATTCAGACACTGAATGACGGGAACCACATTCCAAGGAGGAGGTCTAACTTCCAACTAAGGTCAAGTGATTTTCATAATTTCGTACGAGGAAGAGAGAACTCCAATTAAGAGGAAAGATCAACCCCTTTTAGTCTAAATGCCATGCTTATGGCTGAGTGGTAGCCTTTCACTGCAGAGACAGAGAGGAGTTTTTCCTCACGAAGGTGCACAAGGGACTCCGCTATTGCTGGAATAGTGGCATCGAGGGAAGAGATACCCCTCCCACGACACAAACCACAGAAGACATTCCACTTCGCCTGGTAGACTAATGCAGAGGATCTTTGTAAGTATCGAGACATCATTAAGCCTCTCTGTAAAAGGAGATGCTGGACAGTCTCCAGGAGTGATGTCAAAGAGAGGCTACTGCCTTGTTAAAGATGTTCACATGTGGTTGTCCGAGTAGATTTTGTCATGGAGGGAGTTCTCTCGGAAGCTCTAACAGGAGCTGCAGAAGGTCCAGGAACCACTCTGCATGATGACATAGCAGAGCATCAGACAGAACAGGGGAAAGGCGTACACGTCAATGCTGTCCCATCGTTGTTGGAATGCATCTTGCCAGAGAGCCCGAGGGTCCAGGACTGGGGAACAGTAGAGCGGGAGTCTGAAGTTCAGGGACATCGCGAATAGGTCCACAGTCAGGGAACCTCACAAAGTCAGGACTTTGTTGGCTATCAGATGATTCAAAGATCATTTGGAGCCCACTATCTGAGTCACTTTGCTCAGATAGTCTGCGAGCACATTCTTCTTGCCTAGAATGAAGCGAGCTGATAGGGACACCAAAAGTTCTTCCGTCCACCTTAACATCTCTACTGCTAGATGATATTGGGGCTGCGATAAAGTACTGCCTTGCTTGTTTACGTAGGCCACTACTGTGGTGTTGTCGCTCATTAACACCACAGAGTGACCCACCAGGAACTGTTGGAGAGCTAGAAAGGCTGCTCTCATCTCTAAGAGATTTGATGAGTCTGTATAGAGCATCAATTTCGGGAGAGGGATGAGAAGGTCTGTCCCTTTGCAAAGGTTCTCTTTCGTCTCCCACTACTGAAGATTCGTCCTTTGCTACTGTCCCATAGAGATTAATGTATCCGGAGAGCCGGAGTGTTGGCTCCACCAGGATTTCAGCTGCCACTGGAGAGATCAGATCCTGAGGTGGCCGTTGGGCGCTAGACAGACCAGGGATGTTAGGTAACCCTGGAGACACGAGCACTGTTGGGCTGGAAGCTCTACTTGTCTGAGGAAAGGCCCTGCAACCTCCCTCAGCCTGTGTACTCTAACATCTGATGAGAAAACTTTCTGAAGTTGGGTCTATGAGAGGAGAGCAGCGATGATCTGGACAAAACTAGGGCAGTCTATCTTGGTGTTGAAGAAGGGTCACCACCGAGTCTGCTAGAATCAGCCAATTGTCGAGGTATTTTAAGAGACGAATGCCAATCTTAAGAGCCCAAGATGACATTAGGGTGAACACTTGTGAAGACCTGAGGTGCTGTGAAAAGGCCGAAACAGCACGGTATTGCCTGTTCTCGTGTCTGATCTGAAGATACTGTACTTCCTTGAAGACGGATGGATTGGGATCTAGAAGTATGCATCTTTAAGGTCCTTTGCTCTGGGTATTGTATACCGTTCACGACATGTCGCCTTCCTCTGACTCGAACTCCAATGATCATGTCATTGAAATCGAAGGTACTTCAAAACAAGAAGAGACAAGAAGAAATTACAGTTTTGAGTCATTTACATTGGCCTTTCTACAGCACTGCAAGTCTTTACTTGTTTTTTCACTCCAGTGTATACTTGGGCACACGCCATGGTCATAAAGACTCCTGAAATTGGTCCTTGAACCCCAACAATGTCTACAGTATTTGGACATGAACATGGTACAGTCCAAGCGCAAGTATTTCCATCAGATGAGAGTGCTTTGCTTTAGGCAGGTCACAGCAATGTTTCTCACCTGTAAAGCTCTACAGTGGCAGAGATTCTTGGGTTATCTCTCCTCTTTAAAGAAATTAGTTATTTTGTCGGATGCACCTTCAATCTGTACAGTGGACCGTAACATCTCAGTGGTGTCAGTAGACAGACTCCTCCTCCAATCAGGTCAGAATTCCCGAGTAACTCAGGAAAGGTCTCTACTGGTGGATTTAGGATGAGAACCTGTTGAATGGGTCTGCGTTGCAGGTCCCTCCTCCAGGATTTCTCCTATTTTCAGACACATCCCAACAGGGTTGGGAAGCACATCTGAGAGACCGCTACATCGGTCTATGGTAAAAGGACGTTGTTTCACATCAATTACCTGGAACTAAAAGTAAAGTACCTAGCATTACTCCACTTCACAGACACCTTTCAGGGTCACTCAGTTGTGTTGACGAGCGACAACGCGAACATAGTGACATGTCAACAAACATGGAGGTTAGATGTCCCGGATTCTTTGCCACCAGGCTGTCCAGATGCCCACAGAAGCGCGAAAGAAGTAGGTTAATTGATCGCAGGCAAATGTAAGTTGTGGTTTTTTGCACTGGTAGCAAAGCCACAGGTGAGCGAGCCTGGCTCGTGTGTTCTACTCTATCAGGTAGAGCATAATCAGTTGTGCCAGATCGAGCACGAGACGAACCATGGGGGTTGAGCTGAGAATAATAGCTTATGATGCTAAACTCTCAACCCAGCCAGATGAGGTAATCGGCGATTGTACCTGGAGCCCCAACGCAGAAATTTTGAGCACTGAGCACTCACTGTGCATTAGCACGTTGAGAGATCGCTTGCTCCAAGTAAATCTTAGGTGAAAGAAATGCTTTCACCTTTAGCACTTGCTCAGCACACTAAGCCAGCTTGCCAAGATCTCCAGGGAGTTCTGAAGAGCTAGAGTGCTCTGGCATCGGAACAAGTAGGCCCTTGTGAACCTCATGGTCAGATAAACTACCAGGTTACGACAACAGCTCATATTTGCAACTGCGTCCACTGCCAAAAAACCCTGAAGGGTCGGTGAGCTCAGAGGGAGAGCCAGACTAAAGCAAATCTCTCAAGTGAGTAGTCTAGCTTACACCAGAGTGCACACTCATGGCGTTGCTTGTCAAGCAAACCTTTCAAATTGCTCGATCACCGACCAAGGATTACGAAGCAACCGGCTTCCCATGAGCGAGGCTGGAAACATTGAATCAACAGCACTAGCTAGGATGTGTATTGCTCGTGTGTCCGCTGGAAAACACAGAAGGATTGGCGCTTCAACACAGAGGAAAACAAACTTCCAACGTAGAAGAGTCTCATCCCAAGACTGCATGGAAGTCTAGCTCCAAGGAGGCAAGGATGAGCTTTCACCCTTGGACTATCTATGGACTTAAAGGGAACATAATAGCATTAATCAAGTTCCTGACTCAAAATCCCCAAGATGCTATAGCATCATACAGGGAACAGAGACCAAGAGTAAAGCTAAAATTTGCCCAGTTTCCAGCCAGCATGGACAGAGGTCTGTCTCCACCGACTGCTGAAATCAAAGTACAGTTGTAGTGAGTGAGTGTGGGGTGGTATTTCAACACTACCAACTGGTAACAACCTACATCATATGGCTGTTGACATTAAAAGTTTTAACATGTCAAATTCATAGATAATATGCATTTTTCCTAACTATACAAACCTTAGCTATTTTATAGGGGTATTACTTTTGGCAAAGATGAAATGACGAGCCATTAATTTTTAACGAGGATTAACTACCCACATCGCTAGTTAGCGTGGGGTAGGGAGGGTAGCTTACTACCGCTCCCCCTCACACACCTATGATTGAGCTCACTTTGCTTGGAGGTAGGACTTCAAGGGGTATAGGGCTGGTGGGTAAGTTTGCTTAAATAGCTAAGGTTTGTATAGTTAGGAAAAATACAAGTATCAAGTCTCCTGTGGGTCACGTCTTGCCTGTAGTGGGATGTGAACATGGTCTGACGCTTCCACACCCCAGCTTGAAGAACCTGCATCACTGAATAGTTTCTCTTGAATGCCAGGAACGTAGCTATGCCCCTGATATCATGAGCTCTGGGCTGACGTGATGGAGGAGGGTTTGGATTCAGTGTATGGTCACTGACCCTGCGAATCCACGCTGATATGGTGTTCTTGGTGACCCTCATCTTGGTCCTTCCTGTGCTGATGAATAGTGCAGGCACACGAGGACGGACTGCGGCTGTCCTCTTAAGATACAGCCTCAAACTCCTCACTGGGCATAGCAAGAGATGGTCTGGGTCATCTGTTACAGTACGGAGACTAGAAATCCGCAAGGAGTCAAATCGAGGATCCGCTTACTCCCGGGTTCTGAATCTTAGCAATAAACTCAGGGACGAAGCTGAACATTACCTCTCCCCATCTCCTTGAATGGGCGATGTCGTATGAGAGACCATGAAGTTCACTGACTCGTTTGGCAGAAGCCAAAGCTAGCAGGAACACCGTCTTCTAAGTCAGGTGGCGATCTGTTGCCTGGCGTAATGGTTCATAGGGAGGTCGCTTAAGAGACCTGAGAACTCGAACCACGTTCCACGGGGGAGGTCTCACTTCTGACTGGGGGCAGGTAAGTTCATAACTCCGTATGAGTAAGGAAAGTTCTAGCGATGAAGAAATGTCCATTCCTTTCAGTCTGAAGGCTAGGCTTAAGGCTGAGCAATAGCCTTTCACTGTTGAGACTGATAAGCGCATTTCTTCACACAAATACACGAGGAACTCCGCTATTGCTGGAATAGTGGCATCGAGTGGAGAGATACCCCTTCCACGACACCAACCACAGAAGACTTTAAACTTTGCCTGGTAGACTGCTGCTGATGACTTACGTAGGTATCCAGACATCCTAAACGGAACTTGTTGCAAAAATCCTCTCTGAGAGAGGAGATGCTAGATAGTCTCCAGGCGTGAAGTTGTAGTGAAGCTACGGCTTTGTGGAATATGTTGGCATGTGCTTGTTTGAGTAGAGTGTGTCGTGGAGGTAGTTCTCTTGGAGGCTCCGTTAAGAGTTGCAGAAGGTCCGGAAACCACTCTGCGTGATGCCATAGTGGAGCTATGAGGGTCATTGAAAGATTGACCGATGTTCTGGTCTTGTTGAGTACCCTCCTCATCAGACAGAACGGCAGAAAGGCGTAAACATCTATGTTGTCCCACCGTTGTTGGAAAGCATCCTGCTAGAGAGCCTTGGGGTCTGGGACTGGGGAACAATACAGCGGGAGCCTGAAGTTCAGGGCCGTTGCGAAGAGGTCCACAGTCGGAGAACCCCACAAAGTCAGGACTTTGTTGGCTACTAGATGATCCAAAGACCACTCGGTACTCACTATCTGAGATGCTCTGCTCAGGTTGTTGGCGAGCACATTCCTTTTGCCCGGAATGAAGCGTGCTGATAGTGGTATCAAGTGGATTTCGGCCCATCTCAGTATCTCTACTGCTAGATGGAATAGTTGCTGTGAGAAAGTATCTCCTTACTTGTTGATGTAAGCCTCTACTGTGGTGTTGTCGCTCATCACCACCACTGAGTGGCTTGCCAGGAACTGTTGGAACTGTTGAAAGGCCAGAAAGACAGCCTTCATCTCTAGGAGATTTATGTGGAGGTACTTTTCTGGCTCTGACCAGAAGCCTGAGGTCGTGTGGTGCAGCACGTGGGCCCCCCTCCCTTTTTTTTTAAGCATCTGAGAACAGCATCAAATCCGGGGGAAGGACGAGAAGGTCCACTCCCTTTCGTAGATTCACGTCTGTCACCCACCACTAGAGGTCTGCCAGTTCCGCAGGTCCCATGGGGATCTGGATGTCCCGGGAGCCATGAGCTTGATTCCACCGGGACTTAAGTCGCCAATGAAGGGAACTCATCCTGAGGCGACCATTGGGAACTAGATGGACCAGCGATGAAAGGTGACCAAGGAGACGTAACCACAATTGGGCTGGAAATTCTTCTCATCTGAGAAAAGGTCTTGCGACCTTTCGCAGACTTGTTATCCTGTCGTCTGATGGGAAGGCTTTGTGGAGATTGGTGTCTATGATCATACCTAAGTATACCAGTCTCTGAATAGGAAGCAGAAAAGACTTCTCGAGATTTACCACGATCCCCAGATCCTGGCAAAGTCTCAGAAGTTTGTCTCGGTGTTGAAGAAGGGTTGACACCGAGTCTGCTAGGATTAGCCAGTTGTCCAGATAACGGAGGAGACGGATGCCAATCCTGTGTGCCCAAGATGACACTAGGATAAACACTCTGGTGAAAACTTGTGGTGCTGTGGAAAGACCGAAGCACAGCACCTTGAACTGGTACTTTCTGTTGTCTAGACTGAATCTTAAGTACTTCCTTGAAGACAGATGGACTGGGATTTGGAAATATGCGTCCTTTAGGTCCAGTGTGCACATGAAGTCTTGCGGTCTTACTGCTAGTCTGACCGTGCCTGCCGTCTCCATGCTGAACAGAGTTTGTTTCACTAACTTGTTCAGGGCTGAGAGGTCGATGACTGGTCTCCAGCCTCCAGACGCCTTTCTTACAAGAAAGAGTCGACTGAAGAAGCCTGGGTATCCGTCGAGGACCTCTTGGAGAGCGCCCTTCTTCAACAGGGTCTGGATTTCTGCCTGAGGGACTTGCCCCTTTGCCAATCCCATGGCAAGGGAGTCTAATGATGCTGGATTCCTGGTCAGGGGAGGTAGAGATTTTATGAACGGGACGCGATATCCTCGACGGATCACGGAGATCGTCCAGGAATTGGCCCCGAGTTGCTTCCACCTGTCTGAGCAACTTTTTAGGCATCCCCCCACTGGTGGAAACGCAGGGGGAATGCCTATCCTAGCGTTTGCGGCCTCGGCTGCTCCCTCTAGGATTCTTTCCTCCCCTGGAGAACTTTTTGCCTTTCCTGTCCTTGACAAGAAAGGGCTTAGACACCACTGTCGTCGCTGCTGTTTTCGTTGTCTTTGCGGTCTTGGTTGGACGGGACTGCTGGGGTGCTGGAGGTTTATAGGGCTTAGATGTTAAAGCCCTATGGAGGAGGGAGTTTTGATGAGACTTCCTCCACTTCTCAGCAGCAAGTTCCACATCCTTAGGCTCGAGCAAGTTCCACATTCTTAGGCTCAAACAGATGGGACCCCTCTAGGGAGGAATGTCTGAGCCTGTTTATCTCGACGTTAGGTTAGGACCTTCTGATGGAACCTCTCAGACACTGCATCTTGACATTTCAAGATGGTGTTTGCCAACAAGTTCAAGACTTGGTGGACAAAAAACTCGATCGTGCGAGTGCCTGAGAGTAAGAAGGTTTCCATAGCTTTCCTGGTACATTCCTTGAAAAAATCCTTGGATCGTATCAGGATACCTTAGGTCCTTAACCAGATGTCCAGCCACAAAGTAGCTTGCATAGCCTACTTGCTGACCTTTTCCTGATTAAGGATCTCGGTTGCCGAGTACGAGACCTGCTGGTTGGAGTCTCTCTCAAGAAGGACTCCCCTGGTTAGCTCTTCCAGAGAGTGGTGAAGAGGAAGAGCTGAACTGGGTTCCTCCAGGATCTCAAAGTACCTCCTCTGCTGTACGCGAGGAGGTGGGAGGAGCTTGTTCGTGGTACCGGCACGGCTGGAGGAGGCAAACTCAAGAAAGCTGTTGGGAGATCTTGTCCCTGGTACTTTCCACCCCTTGAGACCAGGGCAGGGCTGCACTGGTTTTTGAGGGTTTCTGAGTACCAAAGACGTGGTCAAAGACCGTGTCTTTGCCCTCTCCAGGGGGTATCTCTGGGCTGGAAAACCCATTGAAAACCCTTATTAAAGTCAGAACCTGCCAGAATGCATGCTCTGACTCTTGTTGGTCTCCTCCTGTTGTAGGACTTGCAGCAAAGTTTCCTTCTATCCCCAAGAGCTCTTCGTCGCGGACATTGAGTGGCTGGCTGTCTCCATTCTAGCCTTAGTGGAGGACTTTGGCAATGTTTTAGAGTCTTTGGACTCCTTCCGAGAAAGGAGATAAGACTCCAACATCGATGACCTGTGTGGCATGTCCTTCCTGGTCTCAGATTGCGGGGAACTCTCCGCGTGAAGAGAGGTTTCCTCCATTGGTGCGATGGAAGTGTCTCTCCTTGCACGGTTCCCTTGGTGACAGGAGGTCTTCGTCCGACAGGGATGAAGAGTCTCTCTGAGAAACAGGAAGAACTTGTCTCGACGGTGTGCATGGAGTCAGCTTCGCCCTCGGGGAAGTGACTGCATCAGAAACTCCTCTTTTCCTCTTCAAAGGGGTAGAGGAAGCCATGATTCCGTGCCTTAGGTCTAGAGCAATAGGTCGCTCTGATGAGCGATCCGACAGGACAGGCTTAAAAGCCTGTGTTACGGCTCTGACTAAGGAACTGAACCAGGGTTGCTGGCTGACGGATGCACTGTCAGACAGATCCCCTGAAGGGAAAGGGACCAAAGGTTCCCTACGAGGAGTCACTGTAATAGGTGGGCCTGCCTTAGAAGGCAGTTTAAAGATCCTGAACCCCTCTGCTAGATTGTGTTTTCCTTCTCCCGCAGTGCGCGCTGGTATGCGTTTGCGGGGAGGGGAATGAGGCGATGGCGACCTTGCCGGATGACGCATCTGTGCTTGTGCCTGTTGGTGCGCGTACTCGCGTGCGGGAGAATATTAGCACTCGCGCGAGGGAGAATATTGGTGCTTGCGTGAGGGAGAATATTGGTGCTTGCGTGAGATGCGTGCGCGCAGGAGATAGTTGGCGCGCAGGTGAGCGCAAATATTCAGGCGAACACTGGCGCGGTAGTGAAAGTTGGCGCGTAGGTGAGGGCTGCAACGTGGTTTCCATCTCACCTACAGACATGTGCGCTGGAGAATGGTGGCGCGCAGGTATTTGTTGGCGCGCTGGTTGGCGCACGGGGGAGCAGTGGCGTGCGGGTGATGATGGGAGCACATGTTGGCACGCGGGAGGGCGCTGGCGCATAGAAGAGCACTGGCGCGCAAGAGAGTATTGGCGCGCAGGAGAGTGCTGGCGTGTAGGCGAGCGTTGGCACGTAGGTGGGCGCGTGGGCTCAGGAGATCGTGGGCGCGCTGTTATATGCTGGTGCGTGGGCGACCCTGGGTGTGTGCGCGCAGGGTGCACAGGTGATCGTGGGCGCGTGGCGCGCAGGAGAGCGCTGACATATAGGCGAACGTTAGTGCGCAAACGTGTAAAGCTGCTGCCGTTGAGGGGTGCACCGAAGTGCTGTAGAGTGATGAGCTGCTGGTGAGCGGTGAAGGTCTGAGCGCGTGGGCGCGTGGCGCGCAGGGCGAGTGTGATGGCGCGCAGCTGCGCACTTTAGTGGAGCTACAGTGGGTTCTACCGGTGACAGGAATGGTGATGGAAGGTCGGCAGGTCTGGAGGATGGATGGTCGGCGTATCCTTTGTAAGGACGACCATCCACCGAAGGAAATCGCGAACGATCTGCAGAGAGGTCCAGGACCGAAGTCACAAGACTGGTAGCAGGTGCAGTGATGGTCGATGTATGAAGGTCTGACAGAGGAGGCTCCTCTGAAGGGAACTGCAGTGATGACGTTGAACCAAAGAGGCGCCTCTTCACCTCTGGTGAAGGGAGACTTCTAAGGCGAAGAGGAAGGCAAGCCTTCCGACGGATGCGCCCTCTGGGGGCCGTTGGATCAGCAAGCTGACCGTCAGCAGTCCTCCGAAGAGGAGTCTCCATTAGTGAACTCCCCCGAGGGGAAGAAACACTTGCAGTAGAGACTGACGTTGAACTTTGTTTCCCCCTCGGAGGATGGTTAAGAACGGGGGAAACTAAGTCGGCAGCTACAGCTGCAGAGTCTGGAGTGGCAGAGGAGACGGAGGACGCCGCATGAGACAAATCTGACACAACAACGTCGACAAGAGTCCGGGGATCTATCTCTGACGGCGACGATGATTGCTTGACAGAAGCACCCATGTGGATGAACTGTAGCAGGGCTTCCTTGGAGGGCAGACCCGTGAGCCCCAAGGAAGACCATATCTGAAAGAGGGAAGTTAGTGACAAGGCCTCACCCGGGGGGAGAGGTGGGGCTGCTTCGCTAGGGGAAGCAACATCATCTCTCAAGAATCGGGGTTGGTCGATAATAACTTGGTCTACGCTACTACTCGACGGTCTCTCGTAAGAGACCGAACAAGTAGGAGCTTCGGAGGAGGGTTGGGCGACGGAATAAGAGGCCTTGGGTTTTTCTTCCTTCAAAGCAACCTTTGAAGGAGAAATATCCCACTTGGACTTCTTTTGCCGTCGCAAAAACCTCTCCCACTGGGAGGAAGACCCCTCCTTACACTCACTACACTTGTCAACACTATCACACCGTTGACCTCTGCAGGAAGGACAAAGGGCATGAGGATCAATTTCGACCGCCGACATATATGTTCCACAAGGGGGGCCGGAGAGTCCAGGGCAGGTGCGCAAGGTTGCAGAAGTCAACTTCACACACACGCAGTACTAAGAGAAAACAAAAGTCGTTAATGGCTGCCAATATTTGGCGAGGATGAAGAGCGGAAAAGTCCGTTCACCATCCGAGCCGAAAGCAAAGTGAGCTCAATAACAGGTGTGTGAGGGGGAGTGGTAGCAAGCTACCCTCGCTACCCCCCCTAACTACCAGTATGGGTAGTTAACCCTCATTAAAAATGAATGGCTCGTCATTTCAGCTATGAAGAAAGTAATACCCCTATTAAATAGCGTGGTTTGTATTTGTTACGGAACAAAGCAGTGTTACAGCCTCACTGAAGTCATACTCCTACATAAAGAATGAAGGTACACAAATATGACAAAAACAAAAGAAAGGCCAATCTCATCAAAGAGGAAACTTGTCATAGGATAGGTATTGCGTATATTATTGCACAGTAGAGTATTTCTTACAAAATCAAAACTTACCTTAAGAGCTCTCTGAAATGTAGATATTGAAAGCAGTGCAAGATCTTGTTGTTCTTCGGCATATCTGACAAGGTAAACATATACTAACTTCTTTACTTCTAAATTAGCACTAACTACGTTCTTCACAACAGCCGGAAATAATTCTGAGGCATCACGTCCTTTTGCCACCATCTGTAAATAAATTATGAGAAAATGACTGAATGTTTTCATGCAATACTCTATAATTCTTATCTCATTATTTCCAAAACGATAATAAAATTTCTAAGCATTCTTACTAACCCCAATAATTCTCTTCATGGCTTCCAGCTTTAGGCCATCTTTGTTGCTGTCCAACATCTGCTTCAGGTCCTCATGTCTGAAAAAAAGTCAAGCTTTAAAACAAATCCTGAATGTTATCATATTCTGTAGTGTATAAACAGAACCAAAATCAGGTCATTTTTGAAGAGGAGAGCTTCATTACTTATAAATCTTTGTAACAACACTGTAATGCCTGACATCGATTCCCATTCAGATCAGCAATTATCTGACAGCAATTCCTTCCTTCTATATACATCCCATATCTACATTGCTGCTATTATATATTGAGCCACTTCTTTTAATGGCCTACCTAAGATTTTGATACTTTTGTGTTACCTATGTGCTCTGTCATTTCCTCCTCTGCCCTACATAACTCCACACTTAAATCATCTTTATTTCCTCTGATAAAATTCTTTCAATTCTAGGATAGTTATAATACCCTCCATTGTACTAAATCCCTCTA
The DNA here is from genome assembly GCF_036898095.1 of Palaemon carinicauda. NCBI lineage: Eukaryota > Metazoa > Arthropoda > Malacostraca > Decapoda > Palaemonidae > Palaemon > Palaemon carinicauda. The sequence continues at coordinate 62,443,116 of NC_090764.1, read as the reverse complement.
TATGCCCCATTCTACCCTTAACTTTCATGAATCTCAACACTGTCATCAATTTGTTTTTTCAGCAACCTTCTTTTATTTGTTCCCTTGCCTATATTATACTTATAACAAATTTGGAAATAATTTGTATTTTCCCTAACAATACAAACCTGGAACTATTTACAGAGGAGATATATTGGCAATCATCCTAGTTGGAAAAGCAGGATGCTGTAAGTCCAAGGGCTCCCATAGGGAAAATAGCCCAGTGAGGAGAGGAAATAATGAACAACTACAATAGAAGTTAAACAACAATAATAACATTAAAATAAATCATTCATATATAAACTATAAATAACAAGAGGGAGAGAAACAAGATAGAACAGTGTGCCCGAGTGTACCCTCAAGCAAGAGATCTCTAACCCAAGACGGTGAAAGACCATGGTACAGAGGCTATGGCACTACCCAAGACTAGAGAGCAATGGCTGAAACAAGCCATTAAGCCCCTTACATGGAGTGATTACCTTTCATTAGATAGCGGATGGATGGGGCAGTAAACCGACCACCCCAATCACACCTGCAATATTACCAGTCAATCAATCTGCAATTGCGGCAGGACTTTCGGGGGAAGGCGACGGCAGAACCAGTATGTGTAAAGAGCACCAGATTTGTATAGCAAGGAAAAATTACAAATTTGGAAGTCATTTGTATTTTTACTGACGATACAAACCTGGAGCTATGTATAGGGGATGTTACTTACGGAGTAGCGGAAAGACGAGCCATAAGACTTTTAGCGATGGATAACCACTCCAACCGCTAGTTAGCAAGGCGGGAGTAGCCAGCTACAATGCTCACTCGCACGCCGGGGCTGACCACCCACTTTGCTTACAAGCAGGACTTTCTTGGGGGCAATCTGTATAAATAGCTCCAGGTTTGTATCGTTAGAAAAAATACAAATTACAAATATGTCATCTGTTCCGTCTCTCTATACAAACCCTCGTTATTGATAGGGGGATGACTTACCTCTTAGGAGGAAGGAAGTCTGTGCCAATTGGCTCTTGGCATTTGACCTGGGGTTCTCTTCTTACGATATACTGTAGATAGTAATTGGTAGGAACCCTTACACCTTGCTAACAACCTCTGCAAGCTGTGTGCTTGAGACAACAGCAATGTGACTAGTCTAATTATGAGTGCTCCGAGTCATAGGAATCTTTGACAGTACTTAAACCTTATCCAATCCCCATTCGCTAGAGGTATTGGGGGACGTAACAAGTATTATTTCTATACTAGGTTACACAAGGGAAATGGTTCTTACCACCTGCAGAAAGGTGAAGTCCGCTGTGCTGAGGTCCCTGGTGCTGATTCCCCAAAGGAAGGGAAGGTGAAAGAAAGAAAGAAAGTAGGCAATCATTCATACTCATTCCCCCCAGAGTAATCCTGGGTAACCTTAGCTCTCAACTCTCTGCTACTTGCCCATCAAGGAGCTTGAGGTGTTTAGACCATTTGTTGTGCAGCCACCACAGGACCAATGGAAAATCTTTCCATATTCCTCTGGGACACATCTTGCAAGTAGTGGGATGTGAAGGTCATCTGGAGCTTCCCCACTCCTGCTTGCAATACCTGCATCACAGAGTACAGTAGTTCTTTTTGAATGCCAGGGATGTTACAAAGCAGCTGGCATCATGAGCTCTGGGTCGTTGTGATCAAGGAGGGTCGGGATTAGTTGCCAGTTCAATGACCTTGCCAATGCATGAGGTTTTTTTAAATCCTCCTCTTGACGTTACCCGTGCTGACAAAGAGTGCCGACACACGGTGATGAACTGCTGCTGTTCTTTTAAGATAACACCTCAGACTCCTCACTGGACAAAGTTCGTCCGGGTCATGATTTACAGAACCAAGCCTCCCAATCTGGAAGGGGCCGAATCTAGGATCCGCTACTCCCGGATTTTTTATCTTAGCAATAAACTCAGGACAAAGTTGAGAATTACCTCTCCCCATCTCCTTGAATGGGCGATGTCGTAAGAAAGACCATGCAGTTCACTAACTCTTTTGGTTGACGCCAATGCGAGTAGGAACACCGTCTTCAGAGTAAGGTGGCGATCTGTTGCCTGACGTAATGGTTCATAAGGGGGACCCTTCAGAGATTGAAAGACACAAACTTCCGACTGGGGGCAGGTAATCTCAAAACTTCGTATGAGGTGAGAAAGTTCCAACGAGGAGGAAATATCTACTCGCTCCATTTTAAAGGCGAGACTTAAGGCTGAGCAATAGCCTCTTACTGCCAAAACCGAGAGGAGTTTTTCCTCATGAAGGTGCACATGGAACTCGGCTATTGTTGGAATATTGTCATCGAGGGGAGAGATACCCCTTCCCTGACACCAACCCCAGAAGACAGTCCACTCACCCTGGTAGACTAAAACCAAAAAGTGTCTAAGGTGTTTAGCTATCCTTTTCACAACTTGTTGCAAAAATACTTTCTGAGTGAGGAGGTGCTGGACAGTCTCCAGGCGTGAAGTCGAAGTGAAGCTACGGCTTTGTGGAAGATGTTCGCATGTGGTTGTTTAAGTAGATTGTGTCGCGGAGGGAGTTCTCTCTTGAGCTCTATCAGGAGCTGCAGAAGGTTTGGGAATCACTTTGCGTGATGCCATAGCGGAGCTATGAGGGTCATCGATAGGTTGTTAGATCCTCTGGTCTTAGTGAGGACTCTTCTCATCAGACAAAAGAGGGGAAATGATTACACATTGATGTTGTTCCGCTGTTGTTGGAATGCATCTTGCAAGAGAGACTGGGGAGCAGTAGAGCATGAGCCTGAAGTTCAGGGCTGTTGCAAACAGGTCCACAGTTGGAGAACCCCACAAAGTTAGGACTTTGTTGGCTACCAGATGATTGAAAGACCACTCACGTAGGAGTTTAATGGGACTGGATCCCGAGTCAGAGTGGAGGGAGAGACTGAATGAACAGGACGCAAGACCTTGAACACAACCTTCCCTCCACAGAATGATTTTGACCCCTTACAGTAAAAGGGCTAGACCCTCGAGCTAATGCAAGAAAACGAATGACGTTAAAATGATAAGCAAGTCTGTGGCGTGCGAACGTAAATAATCCAAGTAATAATATTAGTGGAATAGAAACGCCCGAAGGCGACCAGGCATGCCAACCTACCGATAATACGCACACGTATATGTAATAACTGTTATCGTAATAACAGGACATCAATATAAAAATTTTATACAGTGTGTGAACCGTGGATACCAATAAAGTTCATAACTAGAAACAATCAGTATGGAGGACTCATTGAAAAGAGTTAAGAACAAAACGAGAGAGAGATAGGAGGGAGCCAAGTGCCATGAAAGACCCACACGGGGTCGTGAAAAATAAAACTGTTATAATATAAGCAAAAAAGGGAAAGGCCCCTCCAAAATCTCAAAACTCATAGATCTGGTACTTAACTTAGATGGAGTGACATTGGAGTCCGACATCTTGAGGTAAATCCAGAAAAAACCAGCGAAATTCACACACTAAGGCAAAATAAGGATTAAATAGTGGTGCTATGAAAAAGGAGTGACGTCACTGGCGTGGGATTGCTAGTAGTAGTAGGATGTAGAACGGCACCTCGCTGTTCGGGGATGTTGACAGGAGATATCTAAATGGTGCGAGGCCTCTGGTTATGATTTATTCAGCGCCCCAGTATTATACCGACACCTTATTGAGGTGAGCGAGCTGGGTTCAACCTAGCATTCCTATACAAATTTTTCTCTGGTAAATACATAGCAGTTTTTACCTTAGAAATGATGTTAAAGGAGCATTTCACTGGGCGGCACGGGTCTCTCGCCCAGAAATAGATTTTTCCTTCGTCAAAATCCCTTTTTAGACACCTCCATCGATGTTGTAGCCGTAGCCCTACTCGTTGGTGGTTTTGGCGGCGGTTGCTTCTTCTGTGGAGGAGCTTAGTAGGGGTTCGAAGTAAGGGCCCTCTAGAGGAGGGAGTCTTGGTTAGACTTCCTCCTTCTCTCCGCAACCCGGTCTACATCTTCCGTCTCAAACAGAGAACTCCCTTCGAAAGTGGAGTTTCTCAGCCTGGACACCTCAGCTTGTGGGAGCTGCCGATGGAACCTTTCTATTATCAAGTCCCGAAATTTAAGGTTTACCACCTGCAGGATGAGGAACTTGATTGTCCCGGTACCAAACTATAGAAAGGTCTCCATCGACCTCCTGGTGGACTCCCATGACCATTCCTCAGTCCTGATCAGGTGGCCCATTGACTCTAACCACAGATCCAGCCACAAAGTAGCCAGCATGGCATACTTCGAGACCTTCTCTTGATTAATAATCTCCGTAGCCGAGAAGGAGGCTGAGAGCCCCGACAGTCTCTCGAAGGGGACTCCTCTGGGTAATGCCTCTATGGAGTGAGCTACAGGCAAAGCAGGAAGAGGCTCGTTGGTAACCTCATAGTACCTCCTCTGCTGCACAAACGGAGGAGTTTCTAAGAGGAGCCTGCTCGGAGGGAGCTGAAAGAGCCTGTAGCCTGGGAGATTGCCTTCTTCCTGGCACTCTTCATGCCCTTTGACTAGGACAAAGCTGCATTGGCCCTCGGGGGTCTCTAAATGCCATAGACATGGTCCAGGCCCATGTCTTTGCCAGCTTGAGGAGCTGTCGCTGGATTTGACAAGCCGTTGATGGCTCTCATGCAGGCCAAGACATCCCAGAAGGCACGTTCAGACTAATGCTCAGCTTACATTAGCTTCAGGCTAGCAGCTCCAGGCAGTAAGTCGTCCTCAAAATCGAACTGGTCTTCAACTTCCAAGCTCTCACCCATAGGAGCCTGGGGTGGGTTATAGTTGTCAGGATTGCCGTTGACAGGGCCCGGACGTCTTATAAGAAGAGGCTTCTCTTGACCTCTCTTTCTGAGGCACAGAAGCTCTTGCCGAGGACATAGAGATGATCTTTAAGTCCTTCGGCTCCCTAAGAGGGGGAAGATATTCCTCCAAAAGAGACAGCCTTGCGACTGACTCTGTCTTGAGGGGAAGTTGATCATCTCAGGAAGGAGGAATTTTTTCTGGTTGAGATGAAGGATGGAATTCTGGAGGGACCACCTCTATGGGAGAGAAGTAGAACGAGTCCATCAAAGAGATAAAACTCTCCTTCCAAAGGGGGAGACAGCCTTATCTTCTTCCTTTCCCCACACATACCTACAGAGGATTCCCAGACCTACCTGGGCTCTCCTCTCCACATTCCTCTGAAGGGGGAAGAAAGGAATCTCCTGTGAAGAGGGTCTCCATAGGACTGTCCCTTCGGAACTCCTTTTAGGGTCAGATGGAGGAGAGGAAACGGGGAGGTTCGATGTCATCAGGGAGATCATGCCTGGGATGTTTGGCACTGGTCTGACAGCTGGGGGTCTTTGCCGGGCCTGGATCCTTTGAAGTGGCAGGCTGCTTTGATGCTTCCTTTGGTCGTCCGCCTTGTGTCCAATGCACATTGCGGCGGGAATCGTCACTGCAATGCTCACGCGGGGAGGGAGACCGATGCGAGGGCGAATAACGAGTTGGCGAGTGCCTGGCAGGCGAGGGATGAGGTGGTGGTGACCTGCAAGCTCTAGGAGAGACTCGCTAGTTTGACGCGATGCTCACGTGCCTGATGTTAGCAAAACCGTTGACAGTCGTCTCGTAAAGAGTGAGGGTCTCTAGGTGATGAGTCACGAACATGAGCCACCTGATGGTGGTCATGAGGCTCACGAGGTGATGATTGTTCGTCTGAAGACGAGCGACGAGTTGCTGGCGAGTCACGCGCAGCTGACGAGTGATGAACAGCTGGCGAATCACGCATAGCGAACAGCTGGCGAGTCACGCGCAGCTGATGGGTGACGAGAGCCTGAAGGCTCAGCATGACGGTCTTTGACAAGACTGAAAAGATGTCAGATGTCTCCTTACCGCAGGGAGGGAAATTAATTGATTGATTGATTTGAAGTTTTCTGGCATTCTGACATCCAAGGTCATTGACACCGATATCATTTATTATAAATAAAGAATAGAAGAATATTCCAATAAAACCATAAAAGTAACGTCATTATAAAAGTCAAATGGCTTTTAGAAGACCTGCTTCGGAAATAAATCTAAAAATACTGCTAGCACAGTATGAGCTCGGGTCCCGGAACGCATTAAGCTCGTACCTCAAGGTATTACTGTATAGAGTGACGGAACAAATACAAATAATTTCCAAATTTGTCATTTGTTCCGACACTATATACAAACCATTACTGTACTCTCTTTACAGTGGACTCACTACACGTTGGGTGGAAGTCCAAAATCCAACCGGCTGGTGACTGGTCCAGGGTGTACTGTATACTCTTTGCTTTGCACGAGCTGTTTAGAGGGTACCAGACCACCTCGTTAACCCTTGGGGTTAACAGTCTAAGTAATCCGTGCTAGGTGTAAGAATTCAGCAATATGACTTGAGTAGGTAAGCGTAAATTTGGAGCTAAACTCCGCACTTAACCTAGACACTGCCCGACTCCACCTCGCTTGGACATAAATATATACTGCACTCATATAAAAGGTTAGACAAGGGATGATGGTACCCACCTGCAGTTAGAGGAGGTCAGCTTATAGAGTTCCTTGGATGCTGAACCCCTAGAGGGGGAGAATGGAATAGAAAGTGGCCAGTCACTCACACATCCATTCTAGACTTACTCGCGGGTAACATCTGCTGTAAACCAACCTAGACTTGTCCTACAAGGTAGCCGTGGTATTACTGACCAATTTGGTGCAGCCACCACAGGCCCTACAGTAAAAGTATCTTAGTTACGGTGGGTTAAGTCCTGCGGGTAGTGGGTGGTGAACATGGTTTGCTGTTTCCAAACAACCGTTTGTAGTATCTGTAGTATCTGCGTCACAGAGAAATTCTTGTTGAACGCCAAGGACGTGCTGATGCCCAATTTCGTGAGCTTGGGGTCGACAACCAGATGGTGAGCTTGGTTGAATGGCTCTCTCTATCACCTGTCTAATACAAGAAGAGTTGAAGTACTAACTGACCTTCCTTTTCCCTCTTCAGAAGCTCACAAAGAGCCTTCTGATCTGAGGGCCGCCTCTGACAGTTCTTTTAAGTTATTTCCTCAGCACCTTTAGAGGCATAGTAACAGTTGATCTGGATCATTTGTTACAGAATGGAGACTCTCAATCTAGAAGGGACCAAATCTCGGATCCGCTACAGCCGGATTTTGAGTCTTGACGAGGAACTCAGGGACAAAGCCGAGTGTCACCTCGCCCCATCCCTTGAATGGCCGTTGTTGTAGGAAAGATCATGTAGCTTGCCGAGTGTCTTTATAGAGGCCGAGGCTAACAAAAAACTATCTTCAAAGTCAAGTCATGATCTGATGCTCGACAAAGAGGTTCTACATTCCAAGGAGGAAGTCTAACTTACGACTGAGACAGGTGCGTTCAAAGTTCCACATGAGGAGAGATAATTCCATTGAGGAGGAAATGATAACTTCATTCAGTCCAAAAGAAACAGAAATTCCACTATTGTTGGAAAAGAGACACTAAGGGGAACGATACCCCGTCTACGACAGCAACCAAAAAAATACGGCCCACTTTGCCTGATATACGGCAGCAGATGACTACTGGAGGTATCCTGTAATTCTCCTTGCAACCGGTCTCGAAAAGCCTCTCTTTCCGAGGAGTTGCTGAATAACCTCCAGGCATGCAGACAAAGCAATTGGATCACTTGATGGAAAATCTTAATGTGTGATTGTTCAAGTAGATCGGGAAGTGGAGGTAGCTCCCTCAGTGCCTTTGTGAGCATATGCTGAAGATCCAGTAACCAGTCTACATGTTGCCACAACAGAGCTACGATAGTCATCCACAGGTCTTGTGATGCCCTGGCCTTGTTTAGAAGCCTGCTTACTGGACAGAAAGGGGGGAACACATAGACATCCAGACGGTCCCACCAACGTTGAAAGGTGTCCTGCCAGACTGCCTGTGAATCCGGTACCTGGGAGCTGTACAGCGGTAGCAGGGATATACAAACAGGTCAATTGTCGGCGAACCCCACAAAGTCAAAACTCTGTTTGACATCTGTTGTTTCAAAGACCAATTGGATCCTACTATCCGAGTCCTCCAGCTCAGATTGTCTGCCAGCATATTTGTCTTGCCTGGGATGAAACGGGCTGTTAGGGCTACCGAGTTGTCTTCCATCCATCTGAAGATGTCTACAGCTAGTTGGCATAGGAGCTGCGAAAAGGTACCTCCTTGTTTGTTTATGTGGGACACTACCATAGTATTGTCGGTCATCAGCACCACGGAGTGACCTGATAGGAGCTGATGGAATTGCTTATGGGCCACAAAGGTTGCCCTCATTTTCAAGAGGCTTGTTTGGCACTGTCAATCGGCATCGGACCAGATGACCAGATGCCGTGAGGTGCAACAGACAGGTGGTCCTCCCACCCTTTTTTGAAACACCTGTGAAGAGGAGACTGGTGTCTCATACCCACCAACTCGGGTCTCTCCTTTGCTCTGACCCTACCGGCACCAAGGTGTTTGGTGGATCGAGATACTGACTACTAAAAGGTTTTCAGCTGCACTGTAGAGAGCAAATGTGCAGGCAGCTGTTGGGGACCAGTTTCTGCAAGGAGGTTAGGTGCCCCAGAAGCTTTTGCCACAGAACTGCCGGCAAGCCATCCTATGAAAGAAATGAGTGAGCCACCCATTTCATTTTTGCTACTCGTTCTTCGGACGAGAAGCCTTTGCCCAATTTGGTCAAGATCCTCATTCCTAGATATACCATTTCCTGTGAGGGTTGCAAGGACGACTTCTCGTAATTTACCCCGATTCCCTAATCCTGGCAAAAGGCGAGAAGTCTGTCTCAAGGGTTTCCCTGGAGTCTGCTAGAACAAGCCAATCGTCTCAATAAAGAAAAAAACAAATGCCATTCTAGTACCCCCAGGTGGACACTAGGGTAAAGATCCGAATGAACACCTGAGGTGCTGTGAATCTACGGTACTCTACTTCCTTGATTATGGATGAATGGGGAGCTGAAAGAATGCATCCTTGAGGTCTAACGATATCATGATGTCCTCCAGTCTGACAACCTGTCTGACTGTTTGAGCCATACCCATCTTGAACAGAGTGTTGGACAAACTCACTCAGTGTGGAGAGGTCGAGGACTGGTCTCCAGCCTCCAGACACCTTTTCTATAAGAAATAACCAAATGTAGAAGCCTGGGAATTTATCCAGGACCTTATTGTCTGGACTTAGGCCTGAAGGGACACTTCATTTGCGGACCCCTTCCCGTAGGAAGCTGTCATCGTTGGATGGAGGGTCAGAGGAAGGCGAGAGCATGAACAGAACGAAGTATCCCTCTTGAAGTCCAGGTCATCAACATGGGTACTTCTAGCACAGGAATGACCCCTCGGAGGGAGACTGCTGTGTTCCGGTCTTACTGGAACTGACACTGTAGCCCATTGATCCTCTTATTAAACTGGTCACTCAGACTTCAAGTACCAGATCTTAGGAATGGTCCTTGTGTCCTTCCTCTCACATGGACAGATGTTAAAGTCCACTGAGAGTGGAGAATTCTCGTTGTTCTCCACCTCCTTAGGCCCTGCACCTTCAGAGACCGTGTGAGGAGCAGCCTCTGCTACGGCACCGGAAGGCTCTTGTCGAACTACTTCCATAGGCGACTATAGTTGTCCGTAAACGAGACCTCCCTAGGAGATCTCAAACCTTTGCAGGTCCGAGGGTGAAAGGAGTTCCAGCAGGTGAGATTCCGCCGTTTCCTCCTCTGCGGGATGATGGAAATCACCCCCAGCTTCCCCAAGATAGGGTCCTCACCAAACGAAGAGGCCTTGGTAGCCAGATGCTTCTGAGGAAAAAGACCCCTGGGGGCGGGACGAGGAGGAACTTGCACAACAGAACTACTGTACCTAGGGTCTGAAGGGCATTCACCCCCTGGGAGGAACTGGATACCTCCAGTGGGATGGTCAGAGTATTTGAAGGTGGGACCGTTGGAGGATTGGCCAGTCCTGCGACCACCTGCACCATTGCCTGGACTAGGTTCAGGAACCACGGAGATTCCTTCGAGAACAGAACTGTTCCCAAAGGGGCACCTTGAGAGTGCTTCCTAGACTTTGGTGTAGAGCCAAGGAATGGAAAGGCACGAGAGGATGTCAACTCCTGCCCTTCCCTCTGCTCAGCTTCCCTAGCGAAGTGAGTGCCTTCAAGGTGATTACCACGCAAAACTACCTAGGGATGGATAGTTCCCTTACACTGTAAGAGGACTTGTTATTCACCGAAGGCCGATGGAGAGGTAAGCGCTGGCGAGGCGAAGCCTGATGTGCCACACTGAAACTTTATCAGTGCGCACAGGTACAGTGTAATCTACCTGTATTCGCCCAGCCACCTGAGCATAGCGTGCCTCTGAGCACTGGCAAGGTAGAGCTCTCCTGAGTGCGCGTAGTCAACCCCTTTAGCGCTAGCGAGTAAAGGTGGTAAGACTCGTCAAAGTGAGTAGCACACATAGTAGAGCTATCGCACGCTCTCCCATCCAGCAACATGGCTCACCTGCCTACCTTACTATGTGGTTGGGTGTGCAACAGTGCAAAAGATTTGTCCACCCAAATGAGGTTAGTGTGCTCCGTTACTAGAAAGACTCTCCTGCTAATCCTATCCATGAGATGGGAAAGGTGAGCAGCCAAGCAGAGATGCAGATTCTACCTCCTAAGAGGTAGAAGCCAAAGACGCAAGTTCCTGGGAACCTAATTTTGCATAGTGACGAGTGCTATAATGTGGACACAAAGGCGATGGGTTGGGATTGCAAGCATCCCCGACTCAAGTCATCATCCAGCTTCGAAAAGCTGTGCTCCAATGAATTGGAGCAGGGCCTGGACAAATCCAATGCCCTTCAGTGGAATCCCTGGAGCGGGGACCAATCAGGGGAAAGCCACCTCTCCCACGGATGGAAAGGGCAATCAACCCCTGTTGCCACTGTCAGCAGATCTCCCTGCAAGTGGGAAGATTGCTGAGCAGTGGCTGATGGAAGGTGACTCTCCCTCGGAAGGGAAAGTTGCGCCACACCTGGAAGCTGACCTCCGGACAGCTCATTCTGCTTCCCACCTAGCTGGGCGAACCCAGACAGAATACTGTATCCACATTCTAAACTGTTCTTGGGATGTAGACAAAGCTAGTCACATGATTCATTCTGGAGGGATCCCACAACAAGCAATTCCCAGGAGTAATTGTCAGCAACTGCTCTCACCCGTTCGTCAAAGCAGAACAAACGTAGGGGTGAGCAGGAACACCTGGACATGCAAGACACTCTTTCGGTCTATGACCTACGAAGTCCTGAGGAGGAAGATAGCAATCAACCCCTGGGGGAGGCTATTTGATCTCCCACTGGGTGCCCAACCGCAAGACCTCTAGAAGCCTTTCCTTACATGGAGAACCCTTAAGCCCCAATAAAGGCCATGAAAGCAACTCCCCTATGACGGCACCTGGCGCTACTTCACTAGGGGAAGTAGCAGAGGCCCCTGGAGAGAAGGGTTTTCCTGGAGTCAAAGAGGCACCACTCATACTCGACCGACTCCAAGAGGAAACTGAAAGTAGAAACAGAATGGCGAGGTCAAGCCGACACAGTCAGATGGCAAGGTTTCTTCCCTTTTGAAGATGAACCCAAAAGGAAAGGATCCCTCTTAGCCTTTTTATTCCAACGACTGCTAAACATCGTACTTGTAGATAATTTGTATTTTTCCTAACGATGCAAAACTATACTTTCGGCGGAGCTGAAATGACGAGCCATTAAAATTTAGCGAGGGTTAACTATCCACACCGATAGTTAGCGAAGGGTAGGGGAGGAGCTTGCTACCACTCCCCCTCACACATCTGTGATTTAGCTCACTTTGCTTGGAGGTAGGACTTCAAAGGGGATAGGGCTGGTGGGCAAGTTTGTATAAATAGCTAAGGTTTGTATAGTTAGGAAAAATACAAATTATCTACGAACTTGTCATTTGTTCCGTAACTGGAATACAAATCATGCTATTTATTAGGGGTGACTCACCCATTAGAAAGGGTGGAAGTCCCTGCCAATCTGGCTTTTGGCTTTACCCGGGGGCTCCTTATCTGAGTATATTGGTACTCAAAAATAAGGAGTCCCTGCGCCTCGCTAAAATCTTGCTACACAAGGTCCACGGCCTACGCAAGCTGTGTGTTGAGATATGCAGAAGTGTGACTGTCTAGGACAGGGGTGGCCAACCTTTTGTTTCCTATGCAGCAATTTTTTTCACTTCTAATTCCGATGCGCCACACAAACTTTAACCCACTTTCAATCCTTTAAGTATGGTGATTTGGACATATTTGTCGGTTATACATATCATCATTTGATATACAGTGGAACCTCTACATACGAATTTTCCAACATCCAAAGTAAAATTCGATCAAATTTGCGTCTCGACACCCGAAGTCTTGCTCCAACATACGACGTAGATCATACGCGTAGAATTTTCTCGAAGCGTCGATCGTAGTTTCTTGTTTAAGCCGGTAGACGGCAGCACATCGGAGGGACGCCAATCAAGCGTCGCCTTGATCAGTCCTCTCATCTTGTGCGCATCGTGTGGTTGTTCTCTATTCGCTCCGTTATTAACAGTGTTTTTTATCTTCCTTTTCTCAAGTTTCATTTTTGATTTTACGTATAATCATGTGTCCTAAAAAGCTTAGTTTCGGTTCAGGAAGTAGTAGTGGTGAGAAAAAGAAGAAGTCAATGCTTTCATTAGAACTAAAACAAGAAATAATAGAAAAACATGAGCGAGGTGTGCGTGTTAGCGATCTGGCTAAACAATATGGCCGGAATATGTCTACAATCTCGACGATCATAAAACAGAAGGCAACCATTAAAGCAGTCAAACCATCGAAGGGGATCACCATTATTTCTAAACGTCGTAGCCCTACTCTGGAAGAGAAGGAACGCCTTTTGTTGATCTGGATAAAGGACAAGGAGATTGTTGGCGATATGATCACTGAAACGATCATTTGTGAGAAGGCCAGCACTATCTATTGTGACTTGAAGGCGGCGGGCTCTGGGGGTGACGCGGGGGAGAGTTCAACCGATCCTACGACGGAGGAATTCAAGGAGTCTCGAGGTTGGTTCGAGAAATTTAGGAAACGGACCGGGATTCATTCAGTTGTTCGGCAAGGAGAGGCTTCAAGTTCGGACATCAAGGCTGCTAATGATTTTGTTAAAAAGTTTGAAAAGATCGTGGAGGAGGAAGGCTACGTAGAGCAGCAGGTCTTCAACTGTGATGAAACCGGTCTGTTTTGGAAAAAGACGCCTAGTCGAACATACATTACCGCCGAAGAGAAGAAAATGCCTGGACATAAGCCTATGAAGGATCGGTTGACTCTTGCGCTTTGTGCCAACGCCAGCGGGGAATGCAAAATAATGCCGTTATTAGTTTACCATTCCGAAAACCCTAGGGCATTTAAAGCACATAGAATTAATAAAGACCTGCTGCATGTTCTATGGCGTTCTAATTCTAAGGCTTGGGTTACTAGGTATATCTTTGTGGAATGGGTAAACGTAGTTTTTGGCCCTGCTGTCAAGAAGTACCTTCAGGAGCGGAATTTGCCTTTGAAGTGCTTGCTTTGTTTGGATAATGCACCCGCTCACCCCCCAGGACTCAAAGATGATATCATCGACTAATACAAATTCATCAAAGTGTTGTTTCTTCCATCGAATACCACCCCTATCTTCCAGCCCATGGACCAGCAAGTCATCTCTAATTTCAAGAAGCTCTACACCAAGCACTTATTTAAGTAGTGCTTTAATGTCACGCAAAGCACCAACTTAACTTTGCGTGAATTTTGGAGGAACCATTTTAATATCTTGCACTGCTTAAAGATCATAAATCAGGCTTGGGAGGGAGTAACTCGTCGGACACTGAATTCAGCTTGAAAGAAGCTTTGGCCTGATGCTGTTGCTCCCAGAGATTTTGAAGGTTTTGGCCCCGAGCCTGGACCTGTGCTTGCCGTCGAGGAAGACGTCAAAGAGATTGTATCCCTTGGCAAGTCCATGGGTTTGGAGGTCGATGAAGATGACATCAACGAACTCGTCGATGAGCATCATGAAGAGCTCACCACCGAGGAACTCAAGGAGCTGCAAGCCCTGCAGCATGATGAGTTCCAAGTGCAGTTGAGTGAGTCGGAGGAGATCGAGGAGGCAGGTCACATCTTATGTTCGGCTGAAATAAAACAGAAGTTGGCATATCATCAACAAGTGGTTGATTTCATCAACCACTGGCTCTTTGGCAAGAGCTGGCGCATTGGATTTGAAACCGCAACTGCGCAGGAGAGCGCTGGTCTGAGAGCACAGGAGAGCGCTGGCGAACAAGCAAGTGCTGGCTCTTTGTGAAGAGTGAGCACTGGATCTGAGGGCACAACTGAGCAGGAGGGTACTGGATCTGAGAGCGCTGGTGCGCAATAAAGCACTGTGTAGGGTTTTGTGCAGTCACCCTAGAATTATTGCGCAAGGGTGGGTACGTGGGCACGCGATTGCATGGCCCGCGTGCGCATAAGAGGGCTGGCGCTCGCGCACAGAAGACTGCTGGCGCGTGCGGAAGACTGTTGGTGCTGGCTCGCACGCAGAAGCAATGGCACGCATGAGAGTGCGGGCGCGTAGGAAAGCACTGGCGCGCAGGTGCAGGAGAGCGATGGCGCGCAGGTGCAGGAGATCATTGGTGAGCAGGAACGATCCACAGAAGAGTCCAGGACTGAAGTCCATGGACTAACTGCAGCGTAAGGTAGCGCTGGTAGGTCAGCAGGTTAGCTGGCAGGACAACCAGGAACTGGAATGTGCCCTTTGGAAGGGCGAACATCCATTGATGGCTACCGTGAAAGGTCCACAGATAAGTCCAGGACCGAAGTACAGTACAAGGACTAACTGCAGCGTAACGTTGCGCTGGTGGGTCGGCAGGTCAGCTGGCAGGACGATCAGGAAATGGGATGTGCCCTTTGGAAGGGCGAACATCCACCGATGGCGACCGTGAAAGGTCCATAGAAGAGTCCAGGACCGAAATCCAGGGACTAAGCTGCAGCGCAAGGTTGCGTTGGTAGGTCAGCTGGTAGGACGATCAGGAATTGATGACGCCCATGAGGGCCGGTGGACCAGCAAGCTGACCTTCAGCAGTAGCGATCCTCTGAAGAGGAGTCTCTATGAGAGGCCCCTCTCGTGAGAGAGGTGATGAGAGACTTGCCTAAGACTATGCTCCGCCCCCGAAGGAAGAGAGACTCAGCAAGGGGGGAGAGTAGTCTAGGTGAAGACCACAACAGCAGTCGGAGTCTGTGAAGTGATTAAGATGCAGGCAGTTCTCCCTTGGAAGGGGAAAACAACTTTACTCAAAGATGAAGTGCTGACCAGGTGTTGCTAAGGGCGTACTTCTGAGAGAAGGGATGACGCCCATGAGGGATGGTGGATCAGCAAGCTGACCTTCAGCTGTAGCGATCCTCCGAAGAGGAGTCTCTATGAGTGGCCCCTTTCGCAAACGAGAGAGGTAATCACTTCGCAGGAGAGACTTGCCTAAGACTATGCTCTGCCCCTGAAGGAAGAGAGACTCAGCAAGGGGGGAGAGTAGTCTAGGCGAAGGCAGCAACAGCAGTTGGAGTCGATGAAGTTGCAATACAAATTGGTTTGCGTTAAAGAAAGCTTTATGGTTTGTGTGTATGAAAAGAAACCTTTTTTCATTTGGATATTGTGATACACTAATATTTTTTTATTTAGCCCTCAAGTATGGCCCCCACCCCCCAAAAAAATTGCCTTAATACGATATTATTTCTTTTAACAGGTACTGACAGCGAGCCCCCTACCCCCAGTAGGGAGAGAAGTTTAGGCTATTCTTCTAAGTATAAAGGAAAGATGAGATTGCTTTGTATTCACATTATCTTGCCTGTTAACTGGAAGTACTTTACTTTGTTGTTAGACTGAATAACACAAAAAAATTTATTTTTATTTTGGTTAAGTAATAAACAGTTCGTGGAAGGGATGTAAACATGACAAATTCGGAGATAATTTGTATTTTTCCTAACCATACAAACCTTAGCTATTTACATTGGGTTTACTTTCGGCGTAGCTGAAAATGACGAGCCAATAGATTTTTAACGAGGGTTAACTACCCCCGCGCTTGTTAGCAAGGGGGTAGGGGAAGGGGTAGCTTGCTACCCCTCCCCCTCACACACCGGTGAATTGTCTCACTTCACTTAGAGGTAGGACTTGTCTTGGGGGACAGGGCTGGTGGGCAAATATGTGTAAATAGCTAAGGTTTGTATGGTTAGGAAAAATACAAATTATCTCCGAATTTGTCATTTGTTCCGTAACCGAAATACAAACCACGCTATTTACATTGGGTGACTTACCCCTTAGGAAGGGTGGAAAGTCCCCAGCCTTACTGGCTTTGGCTTTACCCGGGGACTCAGAATCCGAGTGAGTAGCACTCGAGAAAAGGAGTCCCTGCACCTCACAAGTTCCTTGCTCCGCAGGGGACGTGTGGCCTACATACGTTTGTGTGTGGAGGAAGAGTGTGACTCGTCCTAGGATGTTGACCTGGAGTCCTTCAGATGGAATTCTAGGCTAGGACGTTCCCAATACAACCTCGTCAGGGTATGGGGGACGCGACAGTATTAACTTAATACTAGGAACACAAGGGAGCATGGTTTACCTGCAGAGGTTGAGGTCAGCTATGCAGAGACCAGGATGCTGCTTTCCCCAAGAGAGGGGAGGATGAAGAAGGAAGTAAGGGCCAGACATACTCTTTCATTCACGCAGACTGAGACCGGGTAACAATGCCCTCAACCTTCTGCTACCTGTCCAATAAGGAGCCTGAGGTTAGACCAGCTGTTGTGCAGCCACCACGGGGCCGATAGAAAAGGTATCGAGGCTCCTGAGGGTCGCGTCCTGCAGGTAGTGGGCTGTGAAGGTCGTTTGACGCTTCCAGACCCCAGCTTGTAGCACCTGCGTCACAGAGAAGTTTCTCTTAAAGGCCAGGGACGTAGCGATGCCCCTGACGTTGTGTGCCCTAGGGCGACGTGACGGAGGAGGGTCAGGATTCAAGGCATGGTGGATAACCCTTCGAATCCAAGCCGAGATGGTGTTCTTGGTGACCCTCCTCTTGGTCCTTCCTGTGCTTACAAACAACGCTTGCACGCGGGGACGAACTGCAGCTGTCCTCTTCCAGTAGCGCCTCAGACTCCCCACTAGGCATAATATCAGATGGTCTGGATCACTTGTTACAGAACGGAGACTTATGACCCTGAAGGAGTCGAATCGTGGGTCCGGCACTCCAGGGTTCTGAGTTTTGGCAACAAATTCAGGGACGAACCTGAACGTTACCTCCTCCCATCCCCTTGAATGGGCGATGTCGTATGAGAGACCATGAAGTTCACAAACTCGTTTGGCAGAGGCCAACGCGAGTTGGAAAGCCGTCATCCAAGTCAGGTGGTGATCAGAGGCCTGGCATAATGGTTCGAAGGGAGGTCTCTTCAGAGCCCTGAGAACCCGAACCACGTTCCAAGGAGGAGGTCTCACTTCCGACTGAGGGCAGGTAAGCTCATAGCTACGTATGAGTAAAGAGAGTTCTAGCGAGGAAGAAATGTCCACTCCTTTAAGCCTAAAGGCCAGACTTAAGGCTGAGCGATAGCCTTTCACCGCCGAGACCGAAAGGCGCATTTCTTCCCGCAAATACACGAGGAACTCCGCTATTGCTGGAATAGTGGCATCGAGTGGAGAGATACCCCACCCACGACACCAACCACAGAAGACTCTCCACTTCGCCTAGTAGACTCCCGCGAAGGACTTTCGCAGGTGCCGAGACATCCTCTCCGCATCCTGTTGCGAAAAGCCTCTCTCCGTGAGGAGACGCTGGATAGTCTCCAGGGGTGAAGCCGAAGCGAGCCTACAGCTTTGTGGAAGATGTTGCAATGTGGCTGTCTGAGTAGCTCGTGTCATGGGGGAAGTTCTCTCGGAAGTTCCGTCAGGAGCTGCAGAAGGTCCGGGAACCATTCCGCGTGATGCCATAGAGGAGCTATCAGGGTCATAGACAGGTTGACCGATAAGTCTGGTCCTGTTGAGCACCCTTCTCATCAGACAGAATGGTGGGAAGGCGTACACGTCGATGTTGTCCCAACGCTGTTGGAAAGCATCTTGCCAGAGAGCCTTGGGGTCCGGGACTGGGGAGTAGTACAGAGGCAGCTTGAAATTCAAGGCTGTCGCGAACAGGTCCACCGTTGGGGAACCCCACAAAGTCAGGACTTTGTTGGCTATCTGAGGATCCAAAGACCACTCGGTACTCACTATCTGCGAAGCCCTCCTCAAACTGTCGGCGAACACATTCCTCTTGCCCGGAATGAAGCGAGCTGATAGTGTTATCGAGTGGACTTCGGACCACCTCAGAATCTCTACTGTAAGATGGGATAGCTGTTGTGAAAAGGTACCTCCCTGCTTGTTGATATAAGCCACTACCGTGGTGTTGTCACTCATCACCACCACGGAGTGGCCCGCCAGGGTCCGTTGGAACTGTTGAAGAGCCAGATACACGGCCTTCATTTCTAGCAGGTTGATGTGTAGGTACTTTTCTGATTCTGACCAAAGGCCTGAGACCCTCTGGTTCAGAATGTGGGGCCTCCCACCCTTCTTTTGACGCGTCCAAAAACAGCGTCAAATCCGGGGGAAGGACGAGAAGATCCACTCCCTTTCGTAGGTTTTCGTCGATCAGCCACCACCGCAGGTCCGCCTGTTCCGTGGGTCCTATCGGGACCAGAGAGTCCGGGGAATCAGAGCCCTGACTCCACCAGGACTTGAGCCGCCATTGCAAGGATCTCATCCTGAGACGGCCGTTCGGGACTAGACGGGCCAGGGAGGCTAGGTGACCTAAAAGACGTAACCATGATTGGGCTGGAAGCTCTTCCCGCCTGAGGAAGGGCTTTGCCACCCTCCTCAGCCTTGCTATCCTGTCGTCTGATGGAAAGGCTTTGTGGAGATTGGTGTCTAATAACATGCCTAGATAAACCAGTCGCTGGGACGGCTGCAGAGAGGACTTCTCGAGATTTACCATGATCCCCAGATCTTGGCAAAGTCCCAGAAGCCTGTCTCGGTTTCGAAGAAGGGTCGACTCCGAGTCTGCCAGGATCAGCCAGTCGTCCAGATATCGGAGGAGACGGATGCCGTTCCTGTGCGCCCATGACGAAATCAGGGTGAACACTCTGGTGAACACCTGAGGTGCTGTGGAGAGACCGAAGCACAGTACCTTGAACTGGTAGGTCTTGTTGTCTAGGCTGAATCTCAAGTACTTCCAGGAAGAAGGATGGATTGGGATCTGGAAGTACGCGTCCTTCAGATCCAGTGTGCACATGAAGTCTTGTGGTCTCACTGCAAGTCTGACCGTGTCCGCTGTCTCCATGCTGAACGAAGTTTGCTTGACAAACTTGTTCAGAGCTGAGAGATCGATGACGGGTCTCCAGCCTCCAGACCCCTTCTTTACAAGAAAGCGTCGACTGAAGAAGAATGGGGAGCCGTCGACGACCTCTTGGAGAGCATCCTTCTTGAGCATGGTCTCGACTTCCACCCGAAGGGCCAGCCCCTTTGCCGATCCCAATGGCATAGGAGCTCAACGACACTGGATTCGCTGTCAGGGGAGGTTGAGATGTTGTGAATGGGACGCGATAACCTTGGCCGATCACAGAGACCGTCCAAGAATCGGCCCCATGTTGCTGCCACCTGTGCTCGCAACTTTGTAGGCATCCCCCCACAGATGGACACGCGGGGGGGACTGCCACTCCTAGCGTTTACGGCCACGGCCGCTCCCTCTAGGAGTTTTGCCTCCCCTGGAGGACTTACCGCCCCTCTTGTCCTTGACAGGAAAGGGCTGAGGCTTAGACACCTTCGTCTTAGCTGCTGGAGCCTGCTTCGGTGTCCTTCGAGGCTGCTGTTGATGTTTTTGCGGAGCTGGAGGCTTGTAGGGCCGAGATGCGAGGGCCCTTTGGAGGAGGTGAATCCTGGTTCGACTTCCTCCACCTCTCAGCTGTGCCTGAGGAGTGTCTGAGCCTGCAGACATCCACGGCGGGGACCTTCGGATGGAACTTCTCGGTCACCGCATCACGACGCTTCAAGACCGAGTTGGCCCACAGGTTGGTAACCTGGTGGGCCAGGAACTCGATGGAGCGAGTGCCCGAGAGGAGGAAGGTCTCCAGGGCCTTCCTATTGCTCTCCTTAGACAAGTCCTCGGAGCGCAATAGGATGCCCAGAGAACCCAGCCAGACGTCCAGCCACGAAGTGGCCTGCATGGCACACTTCGCGACCTTCTCCTGGCTCAGGATCTCCGAAGCCGAGAATGTCACCTGCCGGGCGGATAGCTTCTCAAGCGGAGTACCTCTTGTGAGCTCTTCCACCGAGTGGTGGAGGGGAAGAGCTAGGCTGGACTCCCCCATGATCTCAAAATACCTCCTCTGCTGTAAACGAGGAGGTAGGAGGAGTCTGTTCCCGGCAAAGGAACGGCTGGAGGAGGCGAGGTCCGAGAGCTGAGCTTCGACCTTGTCTCTGGCACTCTTCACCCCCTGGGACCAGGGCAAAGCCGCGCTGGCCCTCGGGGGTTCCTGGGTACCATACACTTGGTCTAGGATCGTATCCTTGCCTTCGCGAGTCGCGATCTCCAGGCCCTTGAACCTGTTGAGTTGCCTCATCAGATTCAAGACCTGCCAGAAGGCATGCTCAGACTCATGCTGCTCTCCTCCCTGTGGACTGGCAGCTAAGTCTCCCATCCCCAGAGGCTCTTCTTGGGGAGACACGTGGACGTTTTCCCGGGGTCTGGTTGGCTCTGGACGAATCCGCGAAGACGACTTAGGAATCGTCTTTGAGTCCTTGGGTTCCCTCCTGGGCGGGATACAGGACTCCAGTAAAGAGTTCTGGAAGGTACCTTCCACGCGAGACGTTTCTCTTCCTCGAGGTGGGGTTTCTCCCATTGGTGCCGTGGGAGAGGCCCTCGCCTCGCTGGACTCTCCTGAGGACGGAAAGGCTTCATCCACAGGAGAAGGAGAAAACGACTGCGAAGGGGATGGAGCCTTCCTGACGGACCTCTTAGGAGCCAACTTCTCCCTGGGAGAAGTCACCACGAAGTCCACTCCTCTCCTTCTCTTCAGCAGAGGCGAGTCTGTCCTTAGCTTGAGTCCCAGATCAGCGAGGGCTGGCTTCATAGCCTGCACCACCGCTTTCATCAGGTGACCAAACCAAGACTGACGGGTGACGGACGCAGTGTCCGTAATCCCCGCTGGAGGGAAGGGGATCGCCTGATCCTTCGGAGTGGACGCAACGGGGCCTACCTGTAAAGAAGAATGGGAAGAATGTTGCTTAGACCTCTCCGACGACTCTTCCTGGTCCTGGGTGAGAGACCTGCGCTTGCACAGTGGCGATCCTGATAGCGATCTGGAAGTACGCGTCCCTGTCGCAGGCACGAGCTGCAGAACCCGGTGAGAACGGGGTCGTGCTGGCGCTCGCCCGATGGAGCATTCAAGGAATCGCGAGCGGGTGGCTTCTGGAACGCGGGCGCGCAGTCACGCGGGGATAAACGCGTGCGGGCGAGCGGGCGGGCTGGCGAGTGGGCGCGCAAGTGAAGGTGCGCGCGGGCGCACAGGTGAATAAGCGCGCGAGGGTAGAGATCCCTGCAATGGCGGTCAGGAGAATGGTAAAGCGCAGGAGATCGACGGCCCCCTGGAGATCTATGGCGTGTGGGCGAGCGATGGCGCGTTGGCGAACGATGGCGCGTAGTATGCGCAGGCGAGCGACCGCGCACAGGCGATTTGGCGAGTGTGCGCGTCGGGGTCCTATGGCGATCCAAGTCATGGGCGCGCTGGCGAGCGCTTGCGCGCAGGAGGGTGTCAACGCGTAGGCAGCTGGGGCGCAGGATCAGGTGGCAAGGAAACGCGCAAGGGTGAACGCTCGCGGACGGGCTCAGGAGATGAAGGCTCGTGGGCGCGCAAGGACTCTTGAAGTGCGCACCGGGGAGCGTGTGTGCTGTTGCGCAGGCGAAGATGGGCGCACAGGAGCGTTTGGGCGAGGCGGAGGAGTCAGGTCCTTGCCTGCGTCCAGATCCGAAGATCTAGGGCGAGTGGGCGAGCAGGGCGCGCATCAGGAACAAGGTGCACAGGTGCGCGCTGACGAGCAGGAGATCGTGTGCGCTCAGGAGACCGATGGCGCGCTCGGCGTGCAGCAGGAACAGAAGGGCGCTGGCTGCTAACAGGAGAGCGCTGGCGAGCAGGAGAGAGCTGACGAGCAGGCGAACGATGACAAGCAGGAGAGCGCTGGCGCGGCGAGTCTGGTGGCTGCAACTCAGGACAGTGCTTGTGCGCTTTGCGCGCAGGGGAACCCTGACGCGCAAGGGAAGTACCCACACCGTGGGAGAACATCCCTTTGCCCAGAAGGGACCGGTGCCCGTCAGATGACGAGATTAGAAGGCGCCTGCTGCGCATCTGCGCCGGAAGTGGAAGGTCTGGTAGGCATAGGAGATCGCGAGCGATCTGCGTAGAGGTCCAAGGACGTGGCTGCTACGGTCTGCTCCCGACGAGGAGAATCCTCTGCAGAGGAAGGCGGCGGAGACGACTCGAAGAGGGAGACGGGAGGCCCCTGCGGCGAAGAGGACGACGAGCCTTAGGGCGAAGGTGGCCACGAGGAAGGTCATCCGGATCGTCGGTCCTCCGAAGAGGAGTCTCTGTCAGTGCGCTCCCCCAAGGGGGAGGCGCACCCGCAGGAGAGACCGTGGGACTCAACTCCCCCTTCAAAGGATGTTCGGAAGGGGGAGTAGAGCCTTCAGCAACGTCCGCAACAGCAGCAACAGCAGAGGTTTGACCAGACCCGTCGGAAGCCTCTGCCACAACCACGTCGACAATAGACAGAGGGTCTACCTCTGCTACCACCGGCGATTGTTTGACAGCGGCCCCCAACTGGATAAGGTCAAACAGGGCTTCCTTGGAGGGCAAGCCCTTATGCCCCAAGGAAGCCCAAAGGTGAAAGAGAACATCATTAGAAACAGCATTAGGGTCATCATAATGAGAATCAAAATCCTCCCCCGGAGGAGGGGGAGCCACCCCGCTATGGGAGGCGACGCCCTCTCCCGCACCCCGAGATCGGGAAACAGAACAATGGTCTACGCTACCACTCGGCGGTCTCTCACGAGAGACCAGCCGAGTGGGAGCTTCGGAGGAGGTTTGGGCGGCGGAAGAAGAGTCCTTGGACCCCTCCTCTTTCAAGGCAACCCTTGAAGGAGAAAGGTCTCTCTTGGACTTCTTCTTACGCCGCCGGGCAAACCTCTTCCACTGGGAGGTAGACCACTCCCTGCACTCACTACAAGTTAAGTCCTTAGCACACCGTTGACCTTGACACTGCGGGCAAAGGGTGTGAGGATCCGTCTCGACCGCCGACATGAAGGTACCACAGAGGCGGCCGGGGAGTCCAGGGCATTTGCGCATAATTACGATGAAGGGCGAGGCCAACTTCCAAACACACCAAGTCTGAGAAAAAGAAAGAACAGATTAAGGCTGTCAAAAGCGAGAACGAAAGACAGACACGTCTGCACATCATCCGAGCCAAAAGTGAAGTGAGACAATTCACCGGTGTGTGGGGGGGAGGGGTAACAAGCTACCCCTTCCCCTACCCCCTTGCTAACTAGCGCGGGGGTAGTTAACCCTCGTTAAAAATCTACTGGCTCGTCATTTTCAGCTACGCCGAAAGTAAACCCAATGTAAATAACGTGGTTTGTATTTCGGTTACGGAACAAAAATGCATTATAAGGGCATTATTGCAGTACAGTATTTTTAAAGTTGCATATTTTCTTTCTAGTTGGTTGATTAGATATTTGGATCACCCAGGCAATACACACAGTTGTGTTTATGATGTACTAAAACATGTAGATGTTTGTAGCATAGCGTTAGGAACTTACCTGGAATGATAGATTTTTTTTTTTTTGTTCCATCTACAAATATTTTTTTTTTTTTTTATGAAGACAGAATTTCATTCCAGAACCTTTCACCATTGTGTTCCCCTCTCAGCCACTGTTTTTTTAGTATCATTGATTTTTCTTTTTTTTTTTCTTTTTACTGAACCTGAAAACGACATCTCTAAAAAATTATAAATGTTTCCTTTCACCTAATGTTCTGATATTTTACTTATATTCAGCAAGCTCAAGGCAAGGGAAGATAAGAAGGAAGTAAGGTTCCTGCTGGGTCCCCTTGCCCAGTATAAAAATTAAGGGGTGGTGCCCAGTGCCCAGTTCATCCTTGATTGTTTGCATTTTACCCAGATTTTTTGGGTATTCCACCCTCGTATATTTTTGTGTAGTGAACATTGGAGTGTGGTCGGTATTCGGACACTAGGCAGTTCGGATGCTACCTCTGGCCACAGCCTGCAAACCACTACAAAGTGATTAAGATGTGGGAAATTCTCCCTCAGAAGGGAGAAACAACCCCACACCTAGGGAGGAAACTTGACCTCGGAAGGGAAAGTTGCCCAACCCCTGGATGCGAACCTCCTGGTAGCATTCTAAGATGATCTGAAGTGCTGATCATGTTGTCATGGGCGTACTTCTAATTCTAAGAGAAGAGATGACGCCCGTGATGACGTCCTCTGCTTCATTGGCACTCTTAGTCGAACGAAGAAAACTGTATAGCTAACCGAGGAAAAATAAAATAAATTATGTAACAGAAAATTCCCTAGGGAGGAACTCCAAAGAAGACCACAGAGGGAACAACATAAAATAAGTATTGACTCCTCCCTTCACCAGACGACATCCTTGGGAGAAGGGGGGGGGGCGAAGTAACTGTAATAAAAACAAGAATTACAATTATTTAAATCATCTAATAATATTCACTAATACTGAGAACCACTAATCCTCCGAAGAGAAGTGTTCCCCACGGAGAAGCTGAAAAGATAAAATTACCAACTATTATAATTTCACTAAAATAATTGAGAAAAACAATCGGAAGCGCAACCTAACCCGCGTTGATAGGTGAACGACCTTGAGAAGAGAAAGACCGTAGTCAATCTCTCAGAGGCCACACTCCCTTCGCTCAGTAATCCTTGTTTCCCGTAGGAAAGGGAAAAGGCAAAGACAACAGTTGAATGAGGAGGGTCCAGACGATGACGATTCCCCTGCTGTGGCCGAGTCAACGGTTATATGCCGACGGGAAGACTGATGGATCAGAGGGGGAGAGGTCGTTCCCCACGAAGGGAAGTGTCCTGGCCTTGCGCAAGTGTCATAAAAATGTTATTTTCATTAGTAAAATAAATTTTTGAATATACTTACCCGATGATCATATAGCTGTCAGCTCTGCTGCCCGACAGAAAAAACCTACGGGCGGAATACGCCAGCGATCGCTATACAGGTGGGGGTGTACATCAACAGCGCCATCTGTCGAGTAGGTACTCAAGTACTCTATGTCAACACAGAACCAATTTTCTCCTCGGTCCACTGGGTCTCTATTGGGGAGGAAGGGTGGGTCCTTTAATTTATGATCATCGGGTAAGTATATTCAAAAATTTATTTTACTAATGAAAATAACATTTTTCAATATTAAACTTACCCGATGATCATATAGCTGATTCACACCCAGGGGGGTGGGTAGAGACCAGCATATATGTTAACCTTAAGAGCTAAGTATTCCGTATTTCATTTTAGCAGTTATTCAAAATAACAAACATAAAATTAATAAGTACCTGGTAAGGAAGTCGACTTGAAAAATTACTCTGCCTTTTTTAAGTACGTCTTCCTTACTGAGCCTCGCGATCCTCACAGGATGCTGAGCGACTCCTAGGAGCTGAAGTATGAAGGGCTGCAACCCATACTAAAGGACCTCATCACAACCTCTAATCTAGGCGCTTCTCAAGAAAGAATTTGACCACCCGCCAAATCAACCAGGATGCGAAAGGCTTCTTAGCCTTCCGGACAACCCAAAAAATAACAATAAAAAAGCATTTCAAGAGAAAGATTAAAAAAGGTTATGGGATTATGGGAATGTAGTGGCTGAGCCCTCACCCACTACTGCACTCGCTGCTACGAATGGTCCCAGGGTGTAGCAGTTCTCGTAAAGAGACTGGACATCTTTAAGGTAAAATGATGCAAACACTGACTTGCTTCTCCAATAGGTTGCATCCATTACACTCTGCAGAGATCTGTTTTGTTTGAAGGCCACTGAAGTTGCGACAGCTCTAACTTCATGTGTCCTTACCTTCAGCAAAGCATGGTCCTCCTCATTCAGATGGGAATGAGCTTCTCGAATTAAAAGCCTGATATAATAAGAAACTGCATTCTTCGACATTGGTAAAGAAGGTTTCTTAATGGCACACCATAAAGCTTCTGATTGTCCACGTAATGGCTTAGTCCGTTTCAAATAGTACTTAAGAGCTCTTACTGGGCATAGTACTCTTTCTTGTTCATTTCCAACCAAACTAGCAAGGCTTGGAATTTCGAACGATTTGGGCCAAGGACGAGAAGGAAGTTCGTTTTTGGCTAAAAAACCAAGCTGTAAGGAACATGTAGCCGTTTCAGATGTAAATCCAATGTTCCTGCTGAAGGTGTGTATCTCACTGACTCTTTTAGCTGTTGCTAAGCAGACGAGGAAAAGAGTTTTCAAAGTGAGATCTTTAAAAGAGGCTGATTGAAGTGGCTCGAACCTTGCTGACATAAGGAATCTTAGTACCACGTCTAAGTTCCAACCTGGTGTAGCCAACCGACGCTCCTTCGTGGTCTCAAAAGACTTAAGGAGGTCCTGTAGATCTTTGTTGTTAGACAGATCTAAGCCTCTGTGACGGAAGACTGCTGCCAACATGCTTCTGTAACCCTTAATCGTGGGGGCTGAAAGGGATCTTTCCTTCCTTAGGTATAACAGGAAGTCAGCTATCTGAGTTACAGAGGTACTGGTTGAGGATACTGATTTGGACTTGCACCAACTTCGGAAGACTTCCCACTTCGACTGGTAGACTTTGAGAGTGGATGTCCTCCTAGCTCTAGCAATCGCTCTGGCTGCCTCCTTCGAAAAGCCTCTAGCTCTCGAGAGTCTTTCGATAGTCTGAAGGCAGTCAGACGAAGAGCGTGGAGGCTTGGGTGTACCTTCTTTACATGCGGCTGACGCAGAAGGTCCACTCTTAGGGGAAGTGT
Source organism: Palaemon carinicauda (assembly GCF_036898095.1). Lineage (NCBI taxonomy): Eukaryota > Metazoa > Arthropoda > Malacostraca > Decapoda > Palaemonidae > Palaemon > Palaemon carinicauda. Next base: position 62,415,977 of record NC_090764.1, on the reverse strand, counting down.
TCTGGGAACGTCTACTAGCCATTGCAGTACCTCGGTGAACCATTCTCTCGCGGGCCAGAGGGGAGCAACCAACGTCAACCGTGTCCCTTCGTGAGAGGCGAACTTCTGCAGTACTCTGTTGACAATCTTGAACGGGGGGAACGCATAAAGGTCTAGATGGGACCAATCCAGAAGAAAGGCATCTATGTGAACTGCTGCTGGGTCCGGAATCGGTGAACAATAATTTGGGAGCCTCTTGGTCATCGAGGTTGCGAACAGATCTATGGTGGGTTGGCCCCACAATGCCCATAGTTTGTTGCATACATTCTTGTGAAGGGTCCACTCTGTTGGGATGATTTGACCCTTCCGGCTGAGGCGGTCTGCCATGACATTCATGTCGCCTTGAATGAACCTCGTTACAAGGGATATGTTTCGATCTCTTGACCAGGTGAGGAGGTCCCTTGCGATCTCGTACAACTTCATCGAATGAGTCCCTCCTTGCTTGGAGATGTACGCCAGTGCTGTGGTGTTGTCGGAGTTCACCTCCACCACCTTGCCTAGAAGGAGGGACTTGAAGCTTCTCAAGGCCAGATGAACTGCCAGTAGCTCCTTGCAGTTGATGTGTAACTCGCTTTGAACCGCATTCCACGTGCCCGAGCATTCCCGACCGTCCAACGTCGCACCCCAGCCCGTGTCCGATGCGTCCGAGAAGAGAAGGTGGTCGGGGGTCTGAACAGCCAGTGGCAGACTCTCCCTGAGGAGAATGTTGTTCTTCCACCAAGTCAGTGACGACTTCATCTTCTCGGAAATAGGAACTGAGACCGCTTCTAGCGTCTTGTCCTTTCTCCAGTGAGCAGCTAAGTGAAACTGAAGGGGGCGAAGGTGGAGTCTCCCTAACGCGATGAACTGGTCCAGTGATGAAAGTGTTCCTATCAGACTCATCCACTGTCTGACCGAACACCGGTCCTTCTTCAGCATGGACTGGATGCATTCTTGGGCTTGACTGATTCTGGGGGCCGACGGAAAAGCCCGAAAAGCTTGACTCTGAATCTCCATTCCTAGGTAAACTATAGTTTGGGATGGGACGAGTTGGGACTTTTCTATATTGACCAGGAGACCCAATTCCTTGGTCAGATCTAGAGTCCACTGTAGATTCTCCAGACAGCGACGACTTGACGCAGCTCTTAAAAGCCAGTCGTCCAAATAGAGGGAGGCTCTGATGTTTGCTAAATGCAGGAATTTGGCAATATTCCTCATCAGTTTGGTAAAAACTAGAGGTGCCGTGCTTAGGCCAAAGCACAGGGCTTGGAACTGGTATACGACCTTCCCGAAAACGAACCTTAGAAAAGGTTGGGAGTCTGGGTGGATGGGGACGTGAAAGTACGCGTCCTTTAGGTCTAACGAGACCATCCAGTCTTCCTTCCTGACCGATGCTAGAACCGACTTTGTCATCTCCATGGTGAACGTCTGCTTTGTGACAAAGACATTCAGAGAACTGACGTCTAGCACCGGTCTCCACCCTCCTGTCTTCTTCGGCACTAAGAAGAGGCGGTTGTAGAAGCCCGGGGATTGATGGTCCCGGACTATGACTACCGCTCCCTTTTGTAGTAAGAGAGACACCTCTTGCTGTAAAGCTAGCCTCTTTTCCTCCTCTCTGTACCTGGGAGAGAGGTTGATGGGAGTCGTTGCTAGAGGGGGCTTGCGCAAGAATGGTATCTTGTACCCCTCCCTGAGTAACTTCACAGACTGTGCGTCTGCGCCCCTGTTCTCCCAGGCCTGCCAGTAGTTCTTGAGCCTGGCTCCCACTGCTGTCTGAAGAAGGTGGCAGTCAGACTCTGCCTCTAGAGGACTTGGAACCCTTCTTCTTACTCCCACGTTGACTTCCGGCACGAGCACCTCCTCTGCTGGAGGCTCTGCCACGAAAGGGCGGAATGAACCTTGACGCTGGTGTGTCCATCCTAGGTCTAGGTACGGAGGGCAAAGGGGTGACTTTGCGTGCGGATGACGCCACCAGGTCATGGGTGTCTTTCTGGATCAAGGAGGCAGCAATCTCCTTGATCAACTCTTCAGGGAAGAGACACTTCGAGAGTGGAGCAAACATCAGCTCCGACTTTTGACATGGGGTGACTCCAGCAGACAAGAAGGAGCAAAGGTGATCTCGCTTCTTGAGTACCCCAGACACGAAAGAAGCCGCAAGCTCACTAGACCCATCCCTAATGGCTTTGTCCATGCAAGACATGATGAGCATGGAAGTCTCCTTATCAGAAGGGGAGGTCTTCCTGCTCAATGCTCCCAAACACCAGTCCAGGAAGTTAAAGACCTCGAAAGCGCGGAAAACTCCCTTCATAAGATGGTCCATGTCCGAAGGGGTCCAGCAAATCTTGGAGCGTCTCATAGCCAGCCTGCGGGGAGAGTCTACCAGACTTGAGAAGTCGCCCTGGGCAGAGGCAGGAACTCCCAAGCCGAGAACTTCTCCCGTGGCATACCAGACGCTAGATCTGGAAGCAAGCTTGACCGGGGGAAACATGAAGGATGTCTTTCCCAATTGCTTCTTGGACTGCAACCACTCTCCCAGTACCCTTAAGGCTCTCTTGGACGAGCGAGCGAGTACGAGCTTCGTAAAGGCAGGAGCTGCTGACTGCATGCCTAAAGCGAACTCAGAGGGAGGTGACCGTGGTGCTGCAGACACAAACTGGTCTGGATATAAATCCTTAAAGAGCGCAAGCACTTTCCTAAAGTCTAAGGAGGGAGGCGTGGTCTTGGGTTCTTCGATGTCGGAGTGTAGGTCGTCAAGATGTGCAGCTTCGTCATCATCAGAGATACCATCGTCTGAATGTTGAGGAGGAAGAGGCAACGGAGTGGGCTGGACAGCTGAGTCCGGCAGCACGGGTGCATGCGTGGCTGTACTGGACCCAACATCATACCACTGTTGGTCAGTCTGAGAACTGGCAACAACCAAAGCTGAGTGGGTGCGCAAAGAGTCTACACCCGACTGTGGAAGGATAGCGGAGACCACCGTGGGTTGCGGAGGCTGACGCACCGCGTCAAAACACGGCAGCCTAACTCCACCCTCCTGTTGTTGTGGTAGCTCACGCACGGCAACGGAGTGCTTCGTGCGTCTGTGGGAGTCAGCATGCGTCTGGCAGGGTCGACTGCGCATGGGTGGAGGAGCTCTCACAGCCGGAGTGTGGGAGCAGGCAGCCTCAGCGTCTGCTGGGCGCACAACCGTGGCAGGTTGTAGGTTAACGGGTGCAGCGTCAACCTTCTCCGCAGCCGGAGTGTGGGAGCAGGCAGCCTCAGCGTGAGCTGGGCGCACAACCGTGGCAGGTTGTAGGCTAACGGGAGCAGTGTCAACCTTCCCCGCACGAAACTCCTGCATAACCGCAGCTAACTGAGTCTGCATAGACTGCAGTAAAGACCACTTAGGGTCTACAAAAGCGGCAACAGACGGAGCTACTGTCCGTTGAGACTGAGGGTCTAAAACAGCGGGTGCGGCAACAGACGGAGTGACTGCCTGTTGCGGTACCACTTTGCCTCTCTTGGGAGGTGTGCAGTCGTCGGAGGACTGCAGCGAGTCCGAACTGACCCAGTGGCTACACCTGGGCCGTTGGACTAGCTCGGAAGGGACCTTACGCTTAAGAGGCCGTGAGACCTTGGTCCATCGTTTCTGTCTAGAAACCTCTTCCGCAGACGAGGACAAAATGGGCTCACTCGTCTTCTTGTGGGTGGGACGATCTCGGTAAGATACGTCCGAAACCACGGAGGGTACGTCTGTACGCTGATTAAAGACTGTCGAACCCTTTGGTCGTACGACATTGCTTCTCCCCTGGGCTTGGGAGCTTGCAAGAGGTCCCGGACTGGGAGGACGACAGGCACGAACAGACGCACCCTCATGCGTAACACTGACACTTTTCACTGCACTGACACTCACTTCACTTCCCACTGCACTTTTACCTTTCAACTCTCTGACATCAGCCATGAGTTGATTGCGGTCATTAGCCAATGACTCGACTCTCTCACCTAGAGCCTGAATGGCACGCATCATATCCGCCATTGAAGGTTGATGAGAGCTAGCAGGGGGGTCGGGTGCAACCACTACAGGGGAAGGAATAGGTTGAGGGGCATGGGGAGAGGAAAAATCAATAGAGCGAGACGAACTCCTCCTGAGCCTATCCTTCTCTAGCCTACGTGCATATTTCAGGAATTCTTAAAACCCGAATTCCGAAAGCCCAGCGCATTCCTCACATCGATCTTCCAATTGACAGGCTTTACCCCTACAATTGGAACAAACGGTGTGCGGATCGATAGAGGCCTTCGGAAGACGCCTTGAACAGTCCCTAGCGCTACATTTCCTGTACTTGGGGACTTGAGAAGGGTCAGACATCTTGAATTAGTCAAAGGGGGGAATTCAAAATCTATCCAAGTCGTCAACAAATAATCCAAATCCAAAAAAGAATGCAAGGAAGTATTGAAGATAACTTCTGCACAGCGATAGCTAATAACTAGAGATGAATACTTCACCAAATAACGTGAAATTCAATCCAGAAAACAAGAGCGTATTCAGTAGGTCTTGCCGGTGGCACGACAGAGAGAAAATTGATTCTGTGTTGACATAGAGTACTTGAGTACCTACTCGACAGATGGCGCTGTTGATGTACACCCCCACCTGTATAGCGATCGCTGGCGTATTCCGCCCGTAGGTTTTTTCTGTCGGGCAGCAGAGCTGACAGCTATATGATCCTCGGGTAAGTTTAATATTGAAAAACCTGTCGTATATGTATCACACGCACAGCACAAACACTTTAAAGGAAATTTACAACATTTCTATACACACACACACACACACATATATATATATATATATATATATATATATATATATATATATATATATATATATTATATATATATATAAGAAAAATAAAATTAAAAGACAAAAATTAATAGCAGTCCAAAATAGGCGAGGAGGAAGAGCGGAAACACTCCATCCCAAGCCAAAAGTAAAGTGCGCTAAATCACAGGTGTGTAAGGTGGAGTGGTAGCAAGCTAACCTCCCCTAACTAGCAGTGTGGGTAGTTAACCTTCGCTAAATTTTAATGGCTTGTCATTTCAGCTCTGCCGAAAGTAATACCCCTAATAAATAGCGTGGTTTGTATTCTAGTTACGGAACAAAACCGGTTTAGGTATAAAACCGAATCATATTCAAGCATGAATATCTCAAAGAGATGTTCTTAGCATAGCCTACCATCATTTTGATAACTGAAATAGTGGCACTATCATACTTTATGTCCAGATGTTAAACGTAACCAAGATGTTATGATTATTATATAATGATGGTACTTTGTGTTTGTAGAACTAAAATACATCACACGCACCCTAGAGGTGCCGTTGGAAGACTTATGCCTAGACCCTCAACTATACTCCTATGAAGTGGAGCTTTGCGTGGCAGGGTTAAAAGTAAAACGCAACTTACATCAAATTTACAGTGGTAGGTGTAAAGGATGAACCAAATAAGAAGCAGAAATCATGACTTCCAGTTTATCGTTGGAAGGTGGGGATTAAACAATAAATTTTCAATACCTGTAACTTGTATTTATTAGTCAAGGAGTATAGGTTATGGGCTTCAAAATGGAGTTTTTATGATAAAACAAAGTTTTATGAATACTTACCTGGCAGTTATATATACATAGCTAATTATCTCTATTTCGACAGAATTTTTCTAAAACTAGGCAACCGCCTTGTGGTGGTTGGGTGGTAACACCCGTTAAAAGGTGGTAGGAGGAATCATTCCCGTTTTCTGTTCTTCAGTTCATCTATGCCCGACCTGTCTCCTGAGGGGAGGTGGGTGGGCCTTCGAATGTATATATAACTGCCAGGTAAGTATTCATAAAACTTTGTTTTATCATAAAAACTCCATTTTTATGAATAGAACTTACCTGGCAGTTATATATACATAGCTGATTAACACACTTGGAGGAGGGTGATAGACAGTAACATCGTTGGGGAAACAACCAAAAAAGTTGTAGGATAAATAAACACCTTGATTCCTTACCTGCTAAGGTAGCTGACTTCAAAGGTTCCTGCCTCTTGAGTCGCTTTCCCTTAGGAGTGTCAGCCAGGATGTGACCTGCAGTGCTGAAAACACTCAATCGAGTCTGTCAACGGGGTGAGACCAACAATCTGACTAGACTTCAGGACTACCTATTGCCCAAAATAAAAAAACCGCAACTTTACCAAACCAACCACCTAACATTTGCAAAGTAGATAAAAATTATCTAACTAGACTGAGGTGACTGTACACAAGTCGAAGTCCTCAGACAACCAATAAAAAATACACCAACCTATGTACAAGTAAACAAAACTAAGGTTGAGGGGAGGTAGTAACTCCTTTGCCTAATACAGAAGCCGTAGCTACGTATGGTCCCAAGGTATAACATTTCTCATAATCCACCCTCACCTCTCTGAGGTAATGAGAGGCGAACACAGAGTTGCTCCTCCAGAATGTCGCATCCATAATTTGACGGAGCGACATGTTCTTGCGGTAAGCAAGCGAGGTCGCAATGGCCCTCACTTCGTGGGCTTGCACTTTTAAACGTCCGAAGTGTTCCTCCTCACACAAGAGATGGGCTTCTCTTATCACTTCCCTCAGGAAAAAGGACAAAGCGTTCTTGGAAAGGGGCTTTTGAGGATCTTTCACAGAACACCACAGGGAGCTAGAAGAGCCTCTCACACTTTTCGTGCGAGACAAGTAGGTCTTGAGGGCTCGTACTGGACAGAGCAGCCTCTCTTGCTCTTGACCCACTAGGTTGGTCAAGTTAGGAACCTCAAAGGTCCTCGGCCAGGGCTTAGAAGGGTTCTCGTTCTTAGCGAGAAAGTCTAATCTCAAGGCACAAACTGCCCCATTCAGATTGAAGCCTACCTGTTTTTCAATTGCATGGACTTCACTAACTCTTTTAGCTGTTGCTAAGGCCAAAAGAAAGAGGGTCTTCTTGGTAACCTCCCTAAGGGGAGCCTGTGAGATGGGCTCAAATCTCTTGGTGCACAGAAATTTAAGAACCACATCAAGGTTCCAAGAAGGGGGCTTTAACTGGGTCTGCTTGGTCGTCTCAAAAGACTTCAAGAGGTCATGTAAGTCCTTATCGCGAGACAAGTCCAAGCCTCTATGCCAACAGACGGAAGAGAGCATACTTTTGTACCCTTTGATAGTGGACACAGCTAGCTTAGCGTCCTGTCTGAGGTACAACAAGAAATCCGCAATCTGGCTCACAGAGGTAGTGGATGAGGAAATCTTGTGCTTCCTACACCAAGCCCTAAAAGTCTCCCACTTGGACTGGTAGACCCTCTGCGAAGAGACCCTCCTCGCTCTGGCGATAGCTTTCGCAGCTTGCGCTGAAAAGCCTCTCGATCTGACGAGCTTCTCGATAGTCTGAAGGCAGTCAGATTGAGAGCGAGGGGGTTTTGATGATATCTCTCGAAGTGGGGTTGTCTGAGCAGATTTGGACTTGCAGGGAGGCTTCTTGGAAAGTCCATCAACAAGTCCACCACCTCCGTGAACCATTCCCTCATCGGCCAGAACGGAGCTATCAGGATCATCCGTCCCGAATCGAGGAGGGCGAATTTCCTGACTACCAGATTGATGATCTTGAACGGGGGAAAAGCATAAGTGTCCATCCCCGTCCAATCCATCAAAAAGGCGTCTACTGCTATTGCCTCTCTGTCCGGAACTAGGGAGCAATAGATGGGGATCCTCTTGGATAAATTGGAGGCGAAAAGATCGATGAGGGGTCTCCCCCACAGCCTCCAGAGACTCTGACAGACCTGTTGGTTGAGGGTCCATTCTGTGGGAAGGACCTGCCCTTTCCTGCTGAGCATGTCCGCCCTCACATTCTTCTGTCCCTGAACAAACCTCGTCAGCAGGCTTATCCTGTTCTCCTTCGCCCAAAGAAGGAGCTCTCTTGCTGTCTCGAAGAGAGACAGAGAGTGAGTCCCTCCTTGCTTCCTGATGTAAGCAAGAGCTGTGGTGTTGTCTGAGTTGACCTCCACAATCTTCCCAGACACCAAGTCCTTGAAGGCCTTTAGCCCCAGAAAAATGGCCATCAGCTCCTTGTTGTTGATGTGCCATCCCAGCTGAATTCCTTCCCAATAGCCTGAGACCTCCTTGCTTCCTAGTGTTGCCCCCCAGCCTGACTCTGATGCGTCTGAAAACAACACTAGGTCTGGGTTCTTCTTGTGTAAGGAGATCCCTTCCCCTAACAAGGTTGGGTCCAGCCACCACTTCAGAAGAGTCTTGACTTCTATTGGAATGGGGAAGGAAAAGGAGTCTTCCTGCATCTTTCTGTTCCATGTCTTCGAAAGAAAGTGCTGAAGAGGCCTTAGGTGGAGTCTCCCCAGAGAGACAAACTGTTCGAGGGAGGATAGAGTCCCCAGCAAACTCATCCACTCCTTCGCTGTGCATCTCTTCTTGTCCAGGAAAGTTCTGACTTTTACGAGACACTTGGTCTGTCTTTCCTGAGAGGGAGAAGCCCGAAAAAGAACTGAATTCAGAACTATCCCCAAATAGAGAATAGTCTGATTCGGTCTGATCTGAGACTTCTCCCTGTTGATGACCAGGCCTAGATCTTGAGCCATCATAAAAGTCTTCCGTAAATCCTCCAGACATTTCTCCCTCGATCGTGAACGAATCAGCCAATCGTCCAGATAGAAGGATATCCTTATCCCCTCCTGATGCAGCCAACCTGACACATTCGCCATTACCCTGGTGAAGACTTGAGGAGCCGTGCTGAGACCGAAGCAAAGAGCTCTGAATTGGAAGCACTTGCCCTGCATTACAAATCTCAGGTACTTCCTCGAAGTCGGATGGATGGGGACATGGAAATATGCGTCCTGCAAGTCGAGGGACACCATCCAGTCCCCTGGACGTACTGACGCCAGCACCGACTGAGTCGTCTCCATGGAGAACTTTGTCTTCTCCACAAATACGTTGAGAGCGCTGACATCCAGGACGGGTCTCCATCCGCCCGAGTTCTTGGGGACCAGAAACAGGCGATTGTAAAAGCCTGGGGAGGCTAGATCCTGAACCGGTTCTATCGCCCCCTTGTCTAGCATTTGGTTGACAAGGTCTACTAGGGCCTTCTGTTTCCCAGGATCTGAGTACCGGGCTACTAAGGCCAGCGGAGGTTTTTTCAGAAAGGGGATCTTGTATCCTTCCTTGATGACTGAGAGGGACCAGGTGTCCGCCCCTCTCCTCTTCCAAGACTGCCATAAACCTGACAGTCTTGCGCCTACTGTCTGGAGGAGACGAACTTCATTTTCTGGAGCGAGGTCTGAAAGAACCCCTGGTAGATCTTGGTCCTGAATCTTGCCTTCTCCCTCTAAAATCTGGTCTTGAAGTAGTCCTGCCCCGAAAGGGCTGCTGGAATCTCCTTTCCTCCCGTTTCAAAGAAGAAGGAGGGGCTGCCAAGGGCTTACGAGCAGAACGAGATAAAAGGTCTTGGGTGGCTTTTTGGGCCAGAGAACGCGTAATGTCATTAACCAGGGACTCGGGAAAAAGATGTTGAGAGAGGGGGGCGTAAAGAAGCTCAGACTTTTGAGCATGGTACAGACCTCGAAGCAAAAGAGCAAAGCAGAGCTCTCTTCTTTAGGACCCCAGCTGAGAACAGAGCAGCCAACTCATTCGCCCCATCTCTGAGGGCCTTATCCATACAGGACATAATACTGGTAAGGTCCCTAGATCCTTCCATCTGTTCAGTTTTCCTTGCGAGAGTCCCAAGCGACCAGTCTAGGAAACTAAAAACCTCAAAGGCTCTAAAAATACCTTTGACGAGATGATCCAGCTCCGACATCGACCACATGACCTTGGCTGAGTTGAGAGCATGCCTTCTAGCAGAGTCCACTAAATCAGAGAAGTCACCCTTGGAGGAGGAAGGCACTCCCAGACCCAAAGGCTCTCCAGTTGCATACCACATACCCGCTCTTGAAGCAAGACGAGCTGGTGGAAACGAGAAGGAAGTCTTAACTGTTTGTCTCCGCTCCATCATCCAGTCATCAATCTTTGTGAGAGCCTTCTTTGCGGAGATAGACAGCTTCATCTTGATGAAGGCCGACTGTTTCTTGGCCTTCTTTCTGTTAAATTGGGACTGAGGAGATTGAGGGGCAGCAGGTTGGAATTCCTCTCCAAAAAGTTCAAGAAGGGAGCGAGAGAGAACTTTGTAATCTCCCACAGCGTCGGCAGGATTATCATCGTCATCAGAAACATCCTCGAGGTCCTGATCCACATCTGCAATATCCTTCGAAAGAGAAGAAGGATCCTTAGAACACGACAAGGGCAAATCAAAGGCATCATCCTGCAAAAGACGGGTTGCATCCTGGAGTCCCGCGCTAGAAGAATCCTTGGGACGAGAGGCAGTATCGTCCCGAAGAGGCAGGGTGGTATCGCCCTGGGACCGAGAACGAGAGGCAGAGTCGTTCTGTCGTCGAGAGCGAGAGGCGGTATCGTCGTGGCGGCGAGAATGAGAGGCGGTATCGTCGTGGCGGCGAGAATGAGAGGCGGTATCGTCGTGAACGAGAGGCGGTATCGTCGTGGCGTCGAGAACTAGGGTCGGTATCGTCGTGGCGTCGAGAACTAGGGTCGGTATCGTCGTGAACGAGAGGAGGTATCATCGTGGCGAAGCGAACGAGAGGAGGTATCGTCGTGGCGAAGCGAACGAGAGGAGGTATCGTCGTGGCGAAGCGAACGGGAGGCGGTATCGTCTTGGTATCGAGAACGAGAAGCAGCGTCGTTCGATAAGGAATCGTCCCGGTATCGAGAACGAGAAAACGTATCGCCCTGGTATCGCGAAGAAGTATCGCCTGGCGAAAGCACACATTCCTCATCCTGGCGTAGAGAGGGAGAAGTTTTCTTTAAAGAAGAACTCCGTTCTCTCTTAGAAGCAGACTTCTTAATCGGCAACGAGTCGTCTTTACGTCTGTCAGACTGGGCGTGAGGGCGGCTAAAGGCTTGTACTAAAGTCAAAAGTTGTTCCTGCATGACAGACATAAGGGATTTAGCAACATCAGCTGGGTCTTGCGGACCCGAAGGGGGGGGCTGACGAATAACACTCGTATCTTCGGCAGCAGGCTTCGTCCTTTTCACAGGCACGGAGTCGAAATCATCCTCCGACGGACAAGGTTCATAAATGCTAGAACCGGGAGAGAAAGAACGAGACCGTTCGTCGCGGTTCCATCTCCTCTTAGTAGGTCTTGAAGCTTCATACTTCCATTTACGTCTGGACGAATTCGGAGAAGAAAACAACACATCCGACACGTCTTTCCCGTGACGGTCAAGAGCAGCCTGGGAATCGACAACAGGACTGTCTGAGGCGACGGCTGACCGAGGGTACGTACCTCTCACCCCCTTTCGGTCATCGACGTACCTTCTCCCTTGGTCCTGGGAGCTTGGTAGAGGTCTAGGCCTAGGGGTATGACAGATTCGGTCAGTCGCCACCTCCACTGCACTAACACAAGCACTTTCACTTTCCTTACCTTTAAAGGCCTCCAGTTGTTCTTTAATGGCCTTCAACTCGGCCGCCAGGCTAGCGTACCGAGGGTCATCCGTAGATACGGAACCTGTAGGAGGTGCAGGAGTTACTACCTCAAGGGAAGGATCAACTTCCAAAGAGGAATCAATAATAGGATCAATAGATAAATCTACGCTAAGTTCGTCTTCCTTACCACTAACAGACTTAGACTTAGACCTAGAAGCTCTCCTAACTCTATCGAGCTCTAGCTTACGCACATAGCGCTTCATAATTAACCAATCTTTCTCATCCAAAACCTTACATTCCCCGCACCTATTATCAAGGGCACAAACAAAACCCCTACAATTAGAACAAACTGTGTGAGGATCTACCGCCATTTTCGGTAGTCTCACCTTACATTCCTCATTCGCACAGATAGGCCTACGGTAATGACTCTTTTCACTCATAATGAAAAACAGCAAAAAAAGCTAAGAGAAAACAAAATACAACGAGCGCCAAAACCCCAAATCAGAGTACTTCACCAAAAAAGCAGACTGGTATACCGAGCAGGGAAAGCGAAGAAAAACTCTTAATGACGGACCAACGTGTTGTCGATCCGGCCGGCAGAGATGAACTGAAGAACAGAAAATGGGAATGATTCCTCCTACCACCCTTTAACGGGTGTTACCACCCAACCACCACAAGGCGGTTGCCTAGTTTTAGAAAAATTCTGCCGAAATAGAGATTATTAGCTATGTATATATAACTGCCAGGTAAGTTCTATTCATAAAACTAGTCTTTTAGTGGAGATATACCACATTAGGCTGGTTAAAAATGTTTTATGAAAACTGAATTACAGCAAATTAGAACTGGGTAGCCAGGCCTGGAAAGAATGTGTAATCACAAGTGAAGGCATCCACGGCTGGCTAAACTAATGTTCATTATGTTTATATGTAAATATATCATACATCAAGTTCATGTCAGATAAATGAACCATATCTTTTCAATGGTGTTTTGGGGATTTCTGGCCTTTATTATTGCAAATCAGTTATTTTTTGTATTTTCTTACCCATAATGCACAGTTTACCAAACAATAAATTGGATCCCATTGGTAAAGTCAACTGGGTTACATAGGGGGGTAGTAAGCCTCATTAACTTGTGGTTCGAATCAAAATTGTCATAAATGAATAAAACAAATTAAAACCAAATGGAAAAATATATGGAGCCTTTGTACAGTATATCAGCGGCCAGTTCCTCCCGTGTGCATAAAAAATGGACATCAACTAACCTAAACTTTCCTCCCCTAACCTAACCTACAAGCCGCGTCCTTACCTACTTACCTAACGGGGGGGTGGGGGGGAGACTAACAGCCACCTGAGACCCCCTTTACACTGCCGTATTTTGAGTCAGCCGTAATCATATATACAAGAGGCCGCTATCATACATTTGGAACTATGCAGTTTTTTAATCCTTCACAAAAATCTAAGAGCCTGTTATTTGTCAAATCAATTCTATTTATGGGGAAACTGTTATTTTATCTTTGCCTAAAATATGGTAACAGGAGCCTTTGTACATTAGTGGCCACTTCCTGCCACTTTCATTAAAAATGGACACCAACTAATGTAAACTTCCCCCCACCCCATAACCTAACCTACAAGCCGAGTCCTTACCTACTTACCTAACAGGAAGGGTAACCCCCCTGTGATCCCCCTCCCACTTCCATATTCTCAGTCAGCTGTCAACGTACATACAGTTAGCCGCTATCATACATATACCCTAGCTAGTTTTATGATTTAGTATTACCTTCCTCATAGTAAAGTCAGTTGGGAACCAAAACAGGGCTGAGACTTATTCTAAGGGTAAGCTAAGGATATTCCAGTCTACAGGGGTCGCAGGGTACCATAGCCCATCCCCCGGTAGGTACGGATACGGCTCGTAGGTTAGGTTAGGTGGGGAACCTTACGCGAGATGGGGTTCTTGCGTTTCTTTCCTATGAAAGTATGGTTTTTTCACGAAGTACACAGCATCCTACAAGTCTACAAGAGGCAGGTCAACAAGATACAAGAGCAGTGTACGAATGTATACGACAAACTACGAAAGGTCCTGTAGAGTGTGAGGTCCCCATGCAGTCTAAGACCAAAAGGGCAGCTCTTAAAATAAGTAAAGTATCAAATAAAGTAAATAATGTAAGCCACAGAGCTAATGTATAATGTCCCGTTGCCATACTTTTTAAACTCAGTGCTGAAAAAGCTCCCTGATGCAGGATCAGCTGAATAATCCACGTCCACCGAAGGAGGCCTCTCGCCGCTGTACGACCCTCCTGAAGCCATTTCGGATAAAATCACTTTTAGACACTTTATTGAACTTTATAAGTTTTACCCACACTACACAAACGTTCGGTTATGTGACACTTAGAATACGTTTCCTAGTACCGTTGCCCTAAGGACAACCACTGCGGCAGGTTGACAACAAATCTGCCAAGTGTCAAGTGCAGCAGACTGCAGAGCGGCTCTTGTTGATGATTGTGTTAAGGTTATTTTTAGGTACCGTTCCTTACAAATTTTTAAAATATACACGTTATTTATGCAGTTTAAGAAATTATTTTGGTGTTTTATTTCAAAAATGTATATATATATAATATATATTTTATTCAATTTTGAATTTATAGTTGCTATTAACTTCATAATTTTTTTTATAAATAATATTAATTTGGTTATTTTATAAAAAGAAACAATCCATAATTCCGGCCTCAGTGAAACACGCCCTATATTTTCTTTTCGCTGTAGCCTTGGGGGGTTATATGGGAGATCCCCCCCACCCCCCAATGCCTAAGACACAGGAAGATTTTAAAACCAACCTTCACTAGTACGTGCTTAGAAAGGCTATGATAAGATTGTAATGACTTAATTCTGCCCTCGTATATATCAATGCACGGACAGTTTAGTAATATAGGAGACCGGGAAAATCTCTCTCTCTCTCTCTCTCTCTCTCTCTCTCTCTCTCTCTCTCTCTCTCTCTCTCAGATATGAAGTCATCTCTGTGCAAAAAGTCACAATAAAACAGAATGCTAATAAGAGAAAAATCTATCTATCTATATACCAAGGCACTTCCACCAATTTTGGGGGGGGGTAGCCGACATAAAAAAAAATGAAAAAAGGGGGACCTTTCCTCTCTACGCTCCTCCCAGCCTGACAACCGAGTTCGGCTGGTACTGTTAGGGTGCCACAGCCCACCCTCCCCTGTTATCCACCACAGATGAAGCTTCATAACACTAAATCCCCTACTGCTGCTACCTCAGCGGTCATCCAGGGCGACCGGAGGGAGCAGTAGGTCCTACCAGAACTGCGTCACAATCGCTCGCCATTCATTCCTATTTCTAGCACGCTCTCTTACCTCTCTTACATCTATCCTCCTATCACCCAGAGTTTCCTTCATTCCATCCATCCACCCAAACCTTGGCCTTCCTCTTGTACTTCTCCCATCAACTCTTGCCTTCATCACCTTTAGCAGACAGCCATTTTCCATTCTCTCAGCATGGCCAAACCACCTCAACACATCGTAGCTTAGCAAGTAATAATAATGATAAGAATAATAATAATGATAATATAAGGACAGTGAGACGAGCTATCACCAACAACTGACAGTTTATTCAAACAGGTGCGAGAATATAATACAAGGTGCGGACGGAAATGTAGCATGCGCGCTGGCGCCAATCTGGCTTGAACCAACCGCCACAAAATGTGTGTTTTTTCACATGTACAACTACTTGAAATACAAGTCAATGAAATAATGTAACAAAATGATAAATACATAAAATCGTAGCTCTGAGGGGGCGGATCAAATATGTACAATTAGCCACAGTGTGGCGAAAGGAGAATTTAAATGAAATGGAGAATTCGATGAGATTGCTGAACGACGGAGGGAGCGATGTCTTTACAAGTACTCCCCCCCCCCAAGACATCAGGCGGCATAGAAGGCTAATGAGGCTAGTCTTCGTATCGTTTCGGGCGTCGGAGGGTTCCTCTTGTTTTTGAACGAAGGGGCGCATTGGCGGTCAGCGTATGGATCGCTACCTCTCGTCGTCGTTTGTTGCTTTTCTTCTCATTGGGCGCCTTGTTTTGAGGTGGCACTCTGAATCTGCCAGGTTCCGCGGAGGCAGTATCGCTTCCTTCGAGAAACGCCGGTTTCACGTGGTCTATTGAGACCCAGTCCTCTTGGCTATGCACGTCGAGAAGGAAGGCTTTCGTCGTTCTACTGATGACTCGGTAGGGGCCTCGATAGGGTTTGGTTAGCGGCTGTCGATGAGCGTCAACACGGACGAAAACATATCCGCAGTTGTCCAGGTTCCTCGGCTTGAAATGCTTAGTTCTGTCTTGGTAAGTTTTAAGACATAGCCTGAACTTCCTGGCGATGTCCCTAAGATGATCCAGCTGCGCGTCGTTGGTTGATATGGGAAAGAATTCACCGGGAACTGCGAGCGCCTCTCCGTAAACCTTTTCAGCGGGCGACGGCTCGCCATCTGCGCGAGGGGCAGTGCGAAGGCCGAGAAGTACCCAAGGAAGTCGTGATTTCCAGTCCCCGTCGGTGCAGCTCGCCATCAGGGACGCCTTGAGGGCACGATGAGTTCGTTCGACTATGCCGTTTTCTGCGGGGTTGTATGCCATGGTGCTGTGGAGTGTCGTTTCCATCAGGTTTGCCAGAGCGAGCCATATCTCTGACAGGAAAGCAGGGCCTCTGTCCGTCATGATGTCGTCAGGAACGCCAAATCTGCTCACCCAGCTCGACAAAAGGGTTTCGGCGCATGCTTGGGTTGCAGCTTCGGTCATCGGTGATGCTTCCAACCACCTCGTGGAGCGATTGATGATTGTAAGCAGGTAGCGAGCAGATCCTGAAGGCGGCAAAGGTCCCACGACGTCGATGTGGATGTGACTGAAACGTCTTTTCGGTTAGGGAAAATCACCTACCCCCGATTCGGTGTGACGGCTGATCTTGCTTGTCTGGCAATTGATGCATGTCTTCGCCCATTCGCGGGCGTCCTTTTTTATCCCTGGCCAGATAAACTTCTCAGACAGGAGGCGAGCAGTGGTGCGTCCCGAGGGGTGTGAAAGTCCATAGATGATGTCGAATATTTTTCTTCTGCGGGAAGCTGGAATCCAGGGACGTGGGCGGCCGGTCCTAGTGTCGCAGAGGATAGTTACTCCTGCCGGCCCGAGGGGAATTGCAGTTATTTTGAGCGCAGATGGCCCCGTTAGGTGATCCTGTGCCTCTGGGTCAGTGCGCTGCTCGGATGCGAGGTCGGCGTAGTCAATTCCCAGGTGGATTGCGTCGATTTCAATCCTTAAAAGGGCGTCTGTGACTGGGTTTTTCTTTCCTGGAACGTAGCTTATGGTGCACCCGAATTCGGCAATTGCTGCGAGATGGCGTTGTTGTCGGGAGGACCATGAGTCCGTCGATTTTGTGAAGGCGTGTACGAGGGGTTAATGGTCCGTCGCGATGGTGAAGGGTGTGCCCTCCAGGTTGTGACTGAAGTGGCGGACGGCGGTGATCTCCCTGTCGAAGGTGCTGTATCTTGTTTCGGCGGGTTTAAGCTTTCTGCTGAAGAATGCCAATGGTCGTGGCGAACCATCTACGAGCTGTTCCAGCACAGCTCCACAGGCGACGTTGCTGGCGTCGATCGTCAGTTGCAGAGGGGCGTTGTCGTCGAAGTAAGCTAGGGTGGTGGCGTTTGCGAGGGCGTCCTTTGTCCTGGTGAATGCGTGTTATTGTGGGAAACCCCACTCGAGTTTCTTCGCCTTTCCCTTCAGGACATCGTCGAGGGGGGTCAGGGTCTGTGCAATGTTGGGGATGAAGCGCCTGTAGTAATTGACCATCCCCAGGAACTCCAGAAGTTGGTGGGGGGTTGTAGGTGTCGGGAACTTCCTGATTGCGTCCACCTTGGTTGTCATGGGTTTTACCCCACTCGAGGACACGCGATGACCGAGAAAGTCCACTCCTTCAGCGCCGAACGTGCATTTATTGAAACGTACAACCGGCCCATTCTCCTGCAGGCGTTTGAGAACGGCGCGGACGTGCCTCCGATGTTCCTCCTTGGTCCTTGAGAATATCAGGATGTCGTAGACGTAGCAGACGCAGAATGGTAGGTCGCCTAGGATGCTATCCATTAGGCGTTGGAAGGTCGCCCCCGCATTGCGTAGACCAAAGGTTGAGTATGCAAAGGTGTAGGATCCGAACGGTGTCACGATGGCAGTCTTCGGAATATAATCTGGAAATACGGGGCCCTGGAAGTACGACTTGAGAAGGTCCATCTTGGTGAAGTGTTTCGCGCCATGCAACGCATTCGTCAGGTCCTGCATGTTGGACAGAGGGTAGTGGTCAGGCGTTGTGATGAGGTTGAGGCGCCTGTAGTCGTCGCAAGGTCTCCAGGTCTCGTCAGGCTTCTTTACCATGTGTAGGGGAGATGCCCAAGGGCTCGATGCTTTCTTACAGATACCCATGCGTTCCATGTCCTCAAAGGCGCGTTTGGCGTCCCTCAGCTTCTGGGGCGGGAGGCGGCGGAATTTGGCGTGAGTAGGAGGTCCCGTCGTCGGGATGTGGTGATAGATCCGGTGCTTGGAGGGGGATCCCGGCGATTGGCGGAGCTCGGGCTTGAAAACTTCAGGAAATTCCTGCAGAAGGTCGGCGTAGGGCTGCGTCATTACAGCAGATGCGGACATTGTGGCTGGGCCGGCTCTTAGGGCGCGGAACCGGCACGTTCCTGTGTCGATGAGGCGTTTCCCAGCAACGTCCACGAGTAGTCCGTGGTGATCGAGGAAATCTGCACCGAGGAGGGGGTGACTGACGTCAGCGATGGCGAAGGGCCAGGAATACGAACGGCCCATGATAGATATCCTGAGGACCCTAGTCCCATAACACGGTATGGGAGACCTGTTGGCGGCGAAGCATCACATACCGACAGACTTGCACTCTGCAACATACGTCTTCCTGCGTAACGACACTAGGAAGCCACCGCTAACGCCCCCTTACACGGGCCCTTTCCTTGTGATCCGACGCAGTCCAAAAGCATTCCTACTAAACATTCGTGACAAAGAAGACTGAGTCTCCATTGATCGTCTAAAACCTGCTTATCTCCTTCCAGATGACCCGTCTACAGTTCACCTCTCTAGATCAGGGTGCCCTATTTAACGTGTACAGTATGTCATTTTTAGGGGGGAGCCATGTACCAACCATGTGTCACACGACCGTACATAGTTCATTTTGTGTATATATTATGCTTGTATCTTCGCTCTTCCCTCGCACTAAAAAGAACCTGAATAAACATGCATGTTTTTCTCACCGATAACGGTGTCGGTTTTGAACATGAAATTTCCTGTTGCATTGAGCAACAGTGGTCTATAATAAACGCACTCAGTTGCTTTCATCCTATCTATGAGTCACAACCTTCTCTCGGCCCGTCACATGTTAAAAAAAGGACTAAAGGAAATATAGGATCAAAAGAAGAGAGAAGCGCAAGAATTGATAAAGAAGGAAATTATTGTATTAGTAAAAGGGTAACGCAATAAATAAAAAGAGGCAAGAATAAAAAAACAACACAAAGTCATAGACAGAATAAGGAATGGACAGAAAACTTATAGTAATATTTATGATTAAGAAACAAAAGAAGAATTTGTCAAATACTTGGAAATCCTATATTGCAAGTATGAAAATAAAAATAAACCCAGTTTGGAACGAAGAAAAACGAATAGAATATGAAAATGGAATAGCACACCAGGAAGATATCTTGACAATCATCATCATCATCAACATTGTCATCTCTTGCGCCTATTGAAGAAAAATGCATCATAAAGGATTCATTGGCTATATACATTAAAGGATAGCCAATTCTTTGTAGTGAGCATTGCTTATCTAACTAAGGCAAGTGACCCCTGCCGGTCCATATTGATTCCAGCTAGATCATTCCCCAGGCATCGAGAGTAAAAGCCGATGAAACATTTTGTCTATCACCTTAAACCCATCTGACACCCTGCTGCCAGTGACTTCATAGAGATTTAGGGGGGCCAATTTCTCCACACCCAAAGTTCTCGTTACTCCACCAAGTTGCTCATCCGCTTATATAACCGTTGGAAAACTTAGATTGCTAAGATATACCGCCTACCACGGTACAATAGATGCACACAATATCTCAGAAGTACTTAAGAAAATAGAGAACAGTATGATCTTACAATGGAAACAAAAGGGAAAATAAAACAAATGGAAAATTGAATTATCACAATGATATAAAAAAGAAAATAAAGGAAAAAAGAGCAACAGGATCGGATGGCCTTAAATCCGAGCTCTATAAAGCACTAGGAAGAAACAAAACACGCCTTGAAACCTTACAGAAATATTACCAAAAAGAATGGGACGAGAAAGAAAAAGCAATTACGTGGAAGAAGTCAAGAATAAAGATGGTTGAAAAGAAAAGAAGGCCAATGGCAAAAGACCTAAGACCCATAGCTCTATTATAGTTCAAATAATATATTCATGATTATGGTGAAAGAGGAAATAGAAAATCACTTAAGATTGAATGAGGAAGATAATAAATGTCACGCAGGATTTACAGGAGGAAATAGGATAAAAGACAATATCTTTATACTACAGTACTGTGTAGAGGAGAACAGCTATAGAAACAAGAAATCCCTTATAGTAACTTTTTTAGACTTTAGTAAAGCTTTCGACTCTGTAAAAAGGGAGGTATTAATAGAAGTTTTGAAAGAATAAAGAATCAACACCAAAATCATAAGTGCAATTGCAAATATTTACTAAGGAGATACTACAAGTATTGACTTAAGAGAATGCATGGAACAAGAAATGGTGGTTACGAGTGTAATAAAACAGGGATACGCTGAATCGACCTAACTTTTTAAACTAATAACATATATAGTCATAAAGAAAATAGAAGAGGGAAGAAATGGGTTTAGAAATAATTTGATAGACGTAGGATCATTATTATTTACAGATGATGCCCTGGTAGAAAATGTGTTAGAAATAAATAAAGAAAAGAGTAATATTATGATTTACAACATGACTGAAAACCTAGACCACATAGAGGGTGTGAGGACAATAAGACAAGCAGCGAGAGACTGACAATTTACTGAACATGCAACAGTCTCTATTTTACAGAGTGCGGACGGATAAGTAGCCCGGGAGGGAGACCGATCCAACCGCCAAAATAATTTGTGTTTTGATTCAAATATAAAATACAAAATATCAAGGCGGTAGCCTAATGAAATATACAATATTATACATGGATATAAAGCTCTCAAAGAGCGCAACATTGTTGTACAAAAATCCACTGTGTGGAATAGAGAATAAAGTTACAATTTATAGAAAAGAGTTCAAGGGGAGGAAACATGGCGAGTAAGACGATATCCTTATAAGTACTCCCCCCCAGACAGTGGACATCGTAGATGATTGATGCGATTAGTCATTGTATCATGGAGGGCGACGTAATTCCCCTCTGGTGCTTGAGCGCAGGAGAAGGTTGCTCTGCTTTTGAGGAATCGTTTTCCGCCATCGTTGTGTCATTTTCTCCTGTCCGGTTGATGATTTTGCTCTGAGGTGGAATCCTGGGTCTACCAGGGCTCGCAATGGTCTTCTTGTTGCTTTCGAGGTATGCTGGTTTTAATCGGTCGATCGTCACCCAATCTTCTTGTCCGTGGACGTTCAGGAGGAAAGATTTGGCTGTTCTTCTGACATCCTCGTAAAGGCCGCGATAAGGTCTAGTCAGGGCTTGGCGGTGAGCATCGACCCGGATGAAGATGTAGTCGCAGTCCTCTAGGTTCTTGGGCGTGAAGTGTCTGGTCCTGTCCTCGTATCTTTTCAGACATGGTCTGAATTTCCCGGTGATTTCCCTCAGGTGATCCAGCTTAGTGTCGTCGGTAGTTGCAGGGAAGAATTCGTCAGGGACTGTAAGTGCCTCGCCGTAGACCTTCTCCACAGGAGAAGGTTCGCCGTCTGCCCTGAGAGCGGTGCGAAGGCCAAGGAGAACCCACGGGAGTTGCGCTTTCCAATGTTTGTCCGTACATCTCGCAATCAGGGCTGCCTTGAGTGTACGATAAGCTCTCTCGACCATGCCGTTCGCTGCAGGGTTGTATGCCGTGGTGCTGTGGAGTATCGTTCCCATAAGGTTTGCTAGAGAGCCAGATCTCTGACAAGAAAGCGGAACCTCGGTCCATCATGATATCGTCGGGAACACTGAAGCGGCTGATCCAACTCGACAGGAGAGCTTCGGCACAGGCGTGGGTGGTTGCTTTGGACATCGGAGTTGCTTCTAACCATCTAGTGGAGCGGTCGACGATCGTCAGGAGGTATCTTGCAGAACCTGAAGGCAGCAGAGGTCCCACGACGTCCACGTGGATGTGTCCGAATCGTCTCTTGGGTTGGGGAAAATCACCGACTCCCGACTCGGTATGGCAGTTGACCTTACTCGTCTGGCAGTTAATGCAGGTTCTCGCCCACTCACGGGTGTCTTTCTTGATTCCTGGCCAGATTAATTTTTCGGATAAAAGTCGGGCTATAGTGCGACCCGAGGGGTGTGATAATCCGTGGATGACGTTGAAGATCTTCCTTTTTCAGGAGGCAGGAATCCATGGGCGTGGGCGGCCCTTGCTGGTGTCGCAGAGGAGGGTTTCCCTGGCCGGTCCGAGGGAAATATCCTTCATTCGTAGCATTGATGCTGTCGTACGATAGTTTTGGGCCTCTGGGTCGTTCTGCTGTTCTACGGCGAGGTTTGCATAGTCGATCCTCAGGTACACTGCGTTGATCTCGATCCTGGAGAGGTGTCGGAGACGGGGATCTTCTTACTCGGTACGTAGCTGATAGTGCAGCCAAATTCTGTGATGGCTACCAAGTGTCGCTGTTGGCGAGAGGACCATGCGTCTGGAGACTTTGTGAAAGCGTGGATCAGGGGCTGTTGGTCCGTTGCGATGGTGAAGGGCGTTCCTTCAAGCATGTATCGGAAGTGGTGGAAGGCGAGGTAGACGGCGAGGAGCTCCCTGTTGAACGTGCTGTACCTGGTTTCAGTGGGTTTGAGTTGCTTGCTGAAGAAGGCCAAGGGCTGCGGCTAGCCATTGACGATCTGCTCGAGGACAGCACCGCAGGCGACGTTGCTGGCGTCGGTGGTCAATTTCAGGGGGCCGCTGTCGTCATGGTACCCCAGGGTGGTGGCTTCGGTGAGGGCTGCCTTCGTCCTGTCGAAGGTGTGTTGCTGTAGGGTACCCCAAACGAGCTTCTTGGCTTTTCCTTTCAGGACGTCGTTGAGGGGAATC
The DNA here is from genome assembly GCF_036898095.1 of Palaemon carinicauda. Classification (NCBI taxonomy): domain Eukaryota; kingdom Metazoa; phylum Arthropoda; class Malacostraca; order Decapoda; family Palaemonidae; genus Palaemon; species Palaemon carinicauda. The sequence continues at coordinate 62,393,197 of NC_090764.1, read as the reverse complement.
AGGATGTGGGCGATGTTGGGGATGAAGCGATGGTAATAGTTTACCATCCCCAAAAACTCCTGAGGGTGCTGGATGGTCGTTGGGGTTGGAAAGGTTTTCACGGCGTCCACCTTGGTTGATGTGGGCTTCACGCCCGCCGCGGATATTTGATGTCCGAGGAAGTCCACCCTCTCGGCGCCGAATGTGCACTTGTCAAAACGCACAATCAAATTGTTCTCCTGAAGGCGTTTCAGCACAGCGTGGATGTGTTTCCAGTGTTCCTCTTTCGTCCTGGAGTAGATTAAGATGTCGTCCACGTAGCAGATGCAGAACGGCAGGTCCCCGAGGATGCTATCCGACAGTCGTTGAAAGGTGGCCCCTGTGTTGCGTAGGCTGAAGGTTGAGTATGAGAAGGTGTAGGAGCCAAACGGCGTTATGATGGCAGTCTTAGGCACGTCCTCAGGGAACACTGGGACTTGAAATTATGATTTGAGCAGGTCCATCTTGGTAAAAATCTTTGCCCCATGAAGGGCGTTGGTGAGGTCTTGCATATCCGGCAGGGGGTAGTGGTCTGGCGTTGTGATGAGGTTAAGGTGCCGGTAGTCACCGCAGGGCCTCCATGTTCCGTCCGGTTTCTTTATCACGTGGAGAAGAGATTCCCAAGGGCTGGACGCCTTCTTGCATATGCCCATCCGTTCCATGTCTTCGAAGGCCCGTTTGGCATCTTTCAGCTTCTGCGGTAGGAGGTGGCGGAACTTGGCATGCGTGGGAGGTCCCGTTGGGTTTATGTGGTGGTAGACCCCGTGCTTGGAGGGGGATCCCGGCGACTGTCGAAGTTCCGGCTTGAAAACGTCGGGGAACTCCTGAAGAAGGGTGGCGTAGGACTGTGCTACGACGGCGGAGATTGGTGTGATACTCGGACCAGCTCATAGTGGGTGGGTTCAGCATGTCCCGGTGTTGATGAGGCGTTTCCCGACGACGTCGACGAGGAGGCCATGGTGAGCTAGGAGAGGGTGTCCGACATCAGCGATGGTGAAGGGCCAAGAGTAAAATCGGCCCATGATTGAGAATTCAAGCACCCTAGTCCCATAGCACTGTATGGGAGATCCGTTGGCGGCGATGAGCGAGGGGGCTTCACTGTTAGGCGCACAGTTTAGGTCATCCTGTGAGGGAGGGAATGTTGATTGCACACAGCCGGTATCGACCATAGGCCTATGGTTGTATACGGCATCGAGGATGTAGAATCCGATCTTGCTGTGAATTTCTACTGTGGCTACGGTTGGTGTCGGCGGTGTTTTGCATCAAAATCTCTCCGGGAACTTGCAGGAGGGCCTGCACTTCATTGCATAGCCCCCAAACTGCTGGTGGTAGAAACACCAAGTTGGGTTCGGTCTATGGTTCTGCTGTATCGGCTGCGGAGCTTTCTTCTTCATCAGGGCAAGGATTTCGTTGTCGTCAGCAGAGGGTGGCACAGAGGAGGCGAGGGATGAGCAGCTGAAGGAGGATGATGCGCCAAGGCGGGAGGCCTTGGAGGCTTCGTATAATTTCTGTGCCATTGACAGGAGGTCGTTCATCGGCATTGTGTCGGTGAGTTGGGCTCTCACATCCTGCGAGAGGCGTCGGATGAATATTACGCGAGATAGGCTTATCTCTCGTTGTTGTCAATTGGCGTCGGTTTCTGGCAGCATGAGAAGTCCAACCAGTTCATCCCATGCTTCTACGGGAGAGGTGCCGCCTATAGGTCTATTGCTGAGATCAAGGACCTTCTGTGCCCTTGCAGAGATGGAAAGCAAGTATGTGTTGATTAGTTTGGTTCTTAAGTCGTCGTAAGATACCTGACCGGAGTGGGCGTCGAGCCATGGGGATATCTTGCCAAATACCTCCTCAGGTTTGGAGGTCAAGATGATGTCAGCTTTGGCGCAAGGGTAGTTTAGCTTGGTGACCCTGAAGAGTATGTCCGCCCTCAGAAACCAGGAGGCGGTGTTGTGTTGTGAGAATGGTGGCAGCTTGACTTTGGGTGCAGCTGAGTGGTTGCTTGGCACAATGGGCTGGGCGGCATTGTCATGGTCAGTTGATGCATCGGGCAAGGGCGTGAGCTGGTTATGTCAGATATACTAATCATTGCTGCCTCACAAAACTAAGTGGGATAAAGCCAAAAAAACGTCTTGAAATGATAATGGCAAAAGGAGATATAAAAAGGAAACGCAGCAGTAAATAGTCCTTTAATGGCAAGCCGAAACTGTTATGTGTTTCCAACATCTCCGGGGTCACTAGTTGTAAGGACAACAAGACGAGCAGCAAGAGACTGACAATTTATTGAACATGCAACAGTCACTAATTTACAGAGTGCGGACGGATAAGTAGCCTGGGAGGGAGACCGATCCAACCGCCAAAATCATTTGTGTTTTATTCAAATATAAATATAGAATATCAAGGTGGCATCCTAATGAAATATACAATATCATACATGGATATAAAACTCTCAAAGAGCGCAACATTATTGTACAAAAAATTCACACTGGAATAAAGAATAAAGTTACAATTTTCAGAAAATAGTTCAGGGGGAGGAAACACGGTGGGTAAGACGATGCCCTTACAAGGGAATCAAAGTAGTAGAAAGTTTAAGATACTTAGGAATTAATATTAACAGTAAAAGGAACACATTTAAAGCACAGAAAAGGGTAATGATAGAAAAAGTGCAAAAACTAGATAACTTAACGTATTCAGTCAAGGAGAAACTTTGTAATACAGTACTAACATGAAAAACGTTTTGGAAAAATATTGCATTACCATCGAATTTTTATGGATCAAATAATATAAACTTGATGGAAATTGAGATAGAGACACTACAAAGGATAGAGAATGGGGTATATAGAGAAATATTATGTGCCACTAAAAGTAGCCTACGGGTTGACCAGAGTACCAGCCACCCGCTGAGACACTACACTAGAGAATTATTGGGTCCTTTGACTTACCAGATAATAATATATTGGATCCCTCTCTCTGGTTACGGCTATTTTTTCTTTCGCTTAAACATACACTGAATAGTCTGGCATATTCTTTACACATTCTCCGATGTCCTCACACATCTGACAACACTGAGATTACCAAACCATTCTTCTTCACCTAAGGGGTTAACTACTGCACTGTTATTGTCAAGTGGCTACTCTCATCTTTGTAAGGGTAGAAGAGACTCTTTAGCTATGGACTATGGTAAGCAGCTATTCTAGGAGAAGGACACTCCAAAATCAAACCATTGTTCTTTATTCTTGGTCAGTGCCATAGCCTTGTATCACTTTCTTGAGATAGAGTTCTCTTGCTTGAGGGTACACTCGGGCAAAATATTCCATCTTAATCATCTTCCTCTTGTTTTTTTAAGCTTTTATAGTTCATACATGTTATATCTATTTTAATGCAATTACTGTTCTTAAAATATCTTATTTTAGATATTCAATTCGCCACTTTTAGTTTATGCATTTTCTTGTTTCCTTGCCCTACTGGGCTATTTTTTTCTGTTGGAGCCTTTGGGCTTATAGCATCGTGATTTTCTAACTAGGGTTGTAGCTTAGCAAATAATAATAATAATAATAATAATAATGATAATAATAATAATAATAATAATAATAATAATAATAATAATAATAATGAAAGAGATGGCCATCTGTTATGAAAACAATGGTGATGGATAGGAAACTGCAGCACAAACGTGCACTAAATAGGAATAAGAAATAGAGAAAATTGTAATCCTTGACATTTAAAAAAAGGAGGAAGATGGTGGAAACAACCAAGAAAGTACCCGAAAAAAATTAAATCAAGATATAAAGCAGATAAGAAGAAGGACCAAGGCACAAATAAAATTCGAAACCAGAAAGTGGGACACTGAAAATGGAAAGAAAAGAAGAACTATGATGTAAAGTGAGCTTGAAAATATACAGAAAGTGGAAGAAAGAAACGTAATGCTATTGATTTTATTCTTGCAAATAATATGCTTTATAAACAATTTAAAAGTATGGAAATAGATGAAGATAAAACAGTATTAGACATATCAGATCACAACTTAATAACAGTAAAATTGGAAGTAAAAACAAATAGAGAAAATAACTACAATAAAGGGAAGTGAGAAGAAATTACATATTATAGCAATGACGCAAAAGATATAGACGAATATGTGAAATCTATAGAGAGAAAACTTGTTAGCAAGGATGTAAAAAACATTGAAGAGCTGAACATAATAATGGCAGAAATGAAACAAGAACATTTGGCTAAAACATATAGGAGAAGGGTAACAAATGAAGGGAAGACCAAAGAACAACCTTGGGTAACCGAGGAAATAAGGAGAAAGATTAAGGAAAGAAAGGAACTTAATAGAAAAAAGAGAAATGAAAAAGATATTAGGTTAAAAACAGAATTAGAAGAAAAATACAATCATAAGAAGAAAGAAGTACAAATACTGGTGAAAGATAGCATAACGTTATATGAGAAAAAGAAGACCAGGGAGATAAGAGATGATAAAAACAATAAACTATGGGAAAACATAAACAAATTAAGAAATAGCAAATAAATATAAAGCGAGGCAATATAATTATATGGAGATAGAAGAAATAAACTATCGGATGAAGAGGCTAAAGAAGAATTAGTAAAATTTTGGAAGACAGTCTACAATACACATGAAAATAGAATAACAGAGATCTGGAATGAGGAGAAGGAGAGTGAATACATGGATAATTTGAGAAGAGAAAACGACATTACAATAGTAAATGAATATAGTATACCTGAACATCTAAGGGAGCATCACGATGCTGTACTAAATGTCAAAGGAATAATTAAACCCATGCCCGCCGCTGAAATGAATAAAGGTAAATTAGAAAAATGGCTAAACCGCCTAAAGAAAGGTAAAGCAGCTGGACCAGATGGACTAAAGCCAGACTATTACAAAGCAATGATGATAAGTGATATATGTAAGAATACACTAGTGAACTGCTACAAAGAGGAACTAGTCAGCAAAGAAAAACCCAAAAGCTGGAAAGAATCCAGAACAAAAATGTTAAAAAAGAAAAACAAACCAACAGCAAAGGAATTGAGACCAATGGCACTCACAAATGTATCATATAAAATATACATGGCTTTTATCAAAGATGAAATAGAAGGACATCTAAAAAGTAATAATGCCATAGAGGATAGTCAAGAGGGATTTACAGAGGGAGGAAGGATTGAGGATAATATATTCATCTTACAGTACATGGTCGAAGAAACTTTCAAAAATAAGAAAAAAAACTCATAGTTGCCTCTTTAGATTTCAAAAACGCTTTCGATTCCATAAAAAGGGAAGCACTGATAGAAACATTAAAGCAGTATAAAGTTCATACTAGTATAATTAACTCTATAGCAGAAGTATATGTGGGAGACTCTACTACGTTAGACATAGGGGAAAGAGTAGAACAAAAATTGAGCGTAAGTAGTGGAATAAAGCAAGGCTGTACTGGCTCTACAACATTATTCAAATTAATCACTTATCAGATTATAAAACAAGTAGGAAAGGAAGGTAATGGTTTTAAAAAATATATATTATAAAGCTAGTAGTATTATTTTTTGCTGATGATGTCCTAGTGCTTGCTGAGAATATAGAGGATGCTGAATTGAACATAAGGAAAATGATAGATATAGAAAAGCAGTGTGGTTTAGACATAAATAGAGACAAAAGTATCGTACTTATATATAATATGAAGGAAAAACCAGATAATATAGAGGGAATAAGAGTAGTAAGCAATATTAAATACCTAGGTATCAAGGTAGATGATAGTAGGAATATGTTCAAAACACAGAAAAGTGAAACGATAGTTAAGGCGCAAAAGCTAGCTAATCTTACATATTCGATCATGGAAAAAAGTTGTAATAAGATACTGATAGGGAAAACATACTGAAAAAGTGTAGCACTACCTTCTATATTATATGGAACAAATGTAATTAACTTAACGGATACGGAAATAGAAAAGTTGCAAAGAATAGAGAATGGAGTGTATAGAAGGATGTTAGGGGGTGTAAAAAATACAGAAATTGTAGCCTTGAGAGGGGACGTAGGAGCATCTGCTATGAAAACAAGGGTAATGGATGGAAAGCTGAGGTACTTTAATAGCATTTATAAGGGAGAAAAGGACTTACTATCAGCAATAGTTAATGATATGGAAGAAAAAGAGAGGAAGTGGTGGATGCATGTGAAGAAGTATGCTGAAGAATGTGGGATGGTGATGAGAGAAGTCAAGAGATGTACGAAAGAGGACACAAAGAAGAGAACAAGAGAATGGGACACAAGCAAATGGAAGAGTGAAAGGGAGTGCAAGGAGAGTCTAATTTTGTATAAAAACTGGAAAGTGAAATCAAGGAGGAGGAAGTGTATGACAACACATTTTCGTCAATTTTATTATTCAGAGCAAGGACAAACTCATTGGGCTTGAATATAAAAAAACAGACACCAAGATGGAGATATAAACTGTGTATTCTGTGATGTAGAAGAAAATGTTAACCACTTTATGTTATATTGTCCACAGTTTAGTGATATAAGAATAAAAGCAATTGAGCTCCAACAACCATACGAAGAAGATAGTGCACAAACAGTTGGAAAATTCCTTTTTTCGTGAAGAAAATATTGAAAATAAGAAAAGTTCACTACAACGGATGTAGATGAAAAGAGAAAAACTAGTGAAAAATAAGGAACACACAAAACTAAAAGATACAGAGGCGCCGTTGCAAAGGCAAAGCCTCAACCTGAATCTGATCTGATCTGAACGAAATAGGAAATATATGACAATACATCGTCAAGTTATTATCCTAATTGATTTCAAGGTAAAATCAGATAAAATTAAAGATTAAGATTTTCATTAAAATCGTTGTTTATGACCTAAGAAAAGAAGCATTGGAACTATTTACCATGTTGTAGAGTGGCTGCAAACGTGTTATTGTAGGGGAAGCTGTAAGAAATTGGTAAAGTACACGAATTTTAATATATATTTCATGTATGTATGTATGTATATATGTATATACATAACCCTATCTGAGTGGGGATACCTTAACTGGTGAAAGGGTTTGCATATCGCCATGATCAGCAGAGCTGTACCAGTAAGAACCACCCATACTAGGTTGGTTTGCTCTGAACGATCAGACGAAAGTCTCCCACCATCGCTAATCCGCACTGGCCAGCGTGGTGATGAAAACTGCCCAGAACACTGACTTGAATTGATGCTATAAGACCTTTGTCCTGTAGTGGACTAGAAAAATTGGTTATATGATAGTTAAGAACGGAGCATCAATTTGAACAGAAATTAATAATTTTACTGGTATTTTTGTAGTGAATTACATGGCAATGTAACCTAGGAAAAAAAATATTGTTTCTTATAGAAAAAATTACGCTCTCTTCAAAAATGACAATCGTTTCCCTCGCAAATGAATAGTTTCAGAAATATATATACATCTATATCCTACGATAATGGGGGACCCCAAGTGGGAACTCAAGGTTTTGGGTGGGGAAACGATATATAATTGTTTTCCTATAGTAAATAACGTGAATTAACCAAATTTGATGTTCATTTCAATTGGAAACAAACAGATCAACCACAATTCAAATAACTTTTGAGTTGCACGGTTCTCTTACGAACGAACGATAACATTAGCAACGTTACCAATAATACACAGTGTTACCAACGTTGACGTATGGTACACAGAGTTACCAACGGCACGCTGACATTACTAAAGATAGTAATGATAGATATTTCCATATGTATTTTAAATAATTTCTCTATATAAGTTTTACTCAATATATAAAAAGTACAAAAAGGGCACAGAACCTAACAAACCCACCTAACCTAGCCTAGTAGTATGACAGGTCACAAAATAACATTTGATCTACATCGGACGTTGGCAGCACTGGTTACTGTATTTTTTCATGACAATCTTTGTAACGGCGCCTCCAAAGTTTATCCAGATATACTGTTTTGTATTTTCCTCCGGTTATTATAATTTCAAGAAGGTAATGTATAGAGAAGAAAAGGCTTGTTTTACGTTTATATATCGATTCCCCAGTATGTTTTCCCCACCCAAAACCCCGAGTTCCCACTGGGGGTCCCCCATTATTGGAGGATATAGATGTATATATATTTCTGAAACTATTAATTTGCGACGGGAACGAGTGTCATTTTCGAAGAGAGCGTAATTTTTTCTATAAGAAAAAGTAGTTGTTTTCCTAGGTTACATTGCCCTGTAATACACTACAATGAAACCATTTTACCTGTAGTAAATAATTTGCTTTCAATGAATTTGACCATTATTTCAACAGAAAATGAATCGTTAATCTGTTAGAGTGTCAAAGAACAGGGATATTTTTTAGAAAAATAAAGATTTTTGCTTGGCCGTGTGCTTGCAAAAAGAAAAAAAAAAAAAATCAAGCTCCTATGTACTGGCAAGCAGTACATGCTGAGCTGCATACACTAACCCCATCGATTATTAATTTTGGTTAATTAAGTATTTATTTGCAGTGAAAATAAGTGGCTTCTTTTTAAGGAAACCAGGTGTTTGTCCTTAAACACCCATTTTTTGGTAGAAAAGCTTGTTCCGTCCATAACTGTAATAAAACCGAAATGGCTGTTTTCGTTGCCTGTTATTGTACATATATATATAATATATATATATATATATATATATATATATATATATATATATATATATATATATATATATATATATATATATATATATTTGCCTTCTTACCCATTTTACTTGATGTTGTCAATTAGTAGCCCCTATGGTAATATTATAGGTAGTACAATAATTTTTACATGGGAAATTAAACTGATATATTGTGTATTTTATGGTGTTCTTGGGGTGTATGTATGCTAGCGTCCACCTGTGTGTGGTGACGGCTGACTAAGAATATGGCAATGTAATGGGGTTCGCTGGGGGTCGATAGCTTCCCCATTAGGTAAGTGGGTAAGGACACGGCATGTAGGTTATGTTAGGGGGAAAGTTTAGGTTAGTTGATGTCCATTTTCATGCATGCTGGAGGAACTGGCCGCTGACATACAAAGGCTCTGCCTTCTAAATGGTTTTGATGATGATAATTGATGGAAACCCATAGTTGCATTAACTGTCTCTATCAATGCATGTTTCAGTTTGGTGTCAATTAAAGCTGCCTTAAGGTCTACTGTGTGTTTATTTGTCTTTTTTTATGCCTTGAAAGGTATTTAAAAATCGAAATAATTTCATACATCTTTTATCTTGTGTAAGTATAGTTTCTTGAGATTGATTAGCTTTGTCTAACACTGAACTTTATACTATGTATGCTTTTTTTTTGTGCATCAAAAGCTTGATCAAATGTCTCATAAGAAAACATTCTCTTCTTCATAGTTTTTTTCTTGAAATTTTCCAAATTGTGGAGGCAATTCAACAGCTTCAGGCAAGTCCTTTGTGCCTATTAGGATATTATTAAAATCAATCTCTATAATTCTTAGCCATGAGAATAGTTTTTCAAATGACTCCAGGCATAAATCATTGCGCTTTGTTTTACCTGGTAGTTCCTTCCTAACAAAGAAAACTTTAAAATGTAAATCATGCAAAAGTATAAAAAACTAAGAATTTATATTTATTCCGACACTATAAACAAAACCTACGCTATTTATAGGGTTAATAATTTTGGCATAGCTGGAAGATGAACCATAATAGTTTTAGCGAGGGATAACCACCCACCCAGTAGTTAGTGGGGGTTGGGTGGTAGCCCACTACCCCGCTCACACACCCTGTTTTTTTACCACTTTTGCTTTTGGCTCGGTGGAGAATGGACATTGCTGCTCTCCGCCTCCCAACTTGACTTGCCATATTTGACTTGGTTGCTTTTTTTATTTTCAAGCCTGATTGTTTTTCTTCCTTGACCATCCTCATGCGGACATGTCCAAGACTTGAGGGCCGCTCCTGTGGGACTTTCATGTCCTCCGTCGAGACAGACCTGCATTCTTTGTGTCCGTGCTGCCGAGGGCGGCGCTGTGATCAGGACAACACCTTCCCTGAATGCCGGGAGTGGTCTGCCTCCCAGTCGGAGAGATTTGGGCAGCGGCGCAAGAAGTCTAAGAGAGTTTCTTCGCCTTACGGGTCTTCCTCAAAGATAAGAAACCTCAGACTTCTTCCCTGACCCCCGATTTCTTCCCAAAGCTACTGCTCGATCTCTCTCCTACGGAGAACGATCGAACGTGAGCGACTAACACCAGATCAACCGTGGGGTCAAGGGACAGGACTGTTTCCCTTAGAGAAGTACGTCCTGTCCCTTCCCTCAGGTAGAACTTCCTCATTTTCTGATGTCTTGCAGGTTTGGGGTTCACACTGAGATCAACATTGCGAATTTATCTCCAGGCTAGAGCACCAGCAAGAAGTGATTTGTCAACTACCACAAAGGATGTAAGTTAGTGAGGCATGTCCACCCTTTTACAATTCAGGGGAGTGTGAGATGTGTCTGCCAAACCACAAGTAAGAGGTATGTCCACCAAACCAACTGTCATAGGTGCGTCCGCCAAACCGCAATCGAGTGGTGCCTATGCCATACCACAGATTGTGGGTGTGTCCACCAATCCACAGTTTAGGGGAGCGCTTTTTCTCCACTTATTTAATGGGAGGATGAGCGGGGTTTTCCTCCATTTCTTAAGGGTGATTCCCCAGGATCATTCTTCGAAAGGGACTGGACCCATTAGATTTATATACTCCTTGTATCCCATCAGTTCGTGATGAGTATCTTCCAGATCTTTGCGTTACCACATCCTAAAAATGTGTGATTTAAACGGGAGTATCTTTTGGTCCCTGGGGATCGTAACACTAATACAGATGAGGTGGATGTTAAGCCTCTAACTCCCTCCTGCTAAACGTTACCCTGACCCTGCCTCACTGGAATTGTCCTGGCAAGATTGTCCTTTGTCACTGTCCCTTTCTCCCATTCCTGTACTGGAGGTGGGGAGGCAACAGAAAGACATTTCTGAAAGGTGCAAGAATCGTCGTCCAGTAGTCAAGCAAGAAGATGTTTTTGCTCATGGTTGTAGTACTGGTCAGGCATGGTTTCATACTATGTACTGTTCACATTTCCTGAGAACATTTTGGACCCTAAAATCCGTAAACACTACAAAGGGTTCGTTCAATCAGGGGCTAAGGCTCTTTAGTTCTTGATTCACCAATGTGCTTTCCTCTAGGGCAACTGCATCCTCAAGAGAAGGGATCGAATTGTTATTAAGTTTGTGTGTCAAATGACTTTGAGGGACTCATTGCCACATTGGAACACCCCGATGATGTAGTGTCCAACCTTGTTCCAGCCTTCGTCGGAAAGCTCGCCCTCCACTTTGCCTTAGAGGTCTCTCTTCACCACCAGTGAAGAGGCGCCTCATCGGTTCTTCTGCCACGGTCAGTCAGCAACCTTGGTCAGTCAGCAGCCTTGGTTCAGTGCCCTAGTCAGAGCTGTAGCACAGGCATTCAATCCTGCCCTGTCTGGCCGCTCGTCAGAGCAGCCTATAGCTCTAGACTCTTGGCACGGAACCATGGCTTCCTCTACCCCAGAAGAAATTGCCAAGTATTTGAAAACCCACAGTGATGGAGAATTTATTAAATAATGTTCTCTTTCTGTATCTCAAATCGTGTCCATAAAAAAGAAAGACTGAAAATATCAATTCATCTTGAAGAACTGTAACAAGGTGCATTGAAGAATTGGGATCTGATATAGAATCAAATCTAATGAAGTTATGCTTAAAATCCAAAAATTCTTTAGCCATAGACAAGAGTACTGTACTGATATAAATGATATAACTTAGTTATCAGTGTTTGTGCGTGGTGTTGATTCTGATTTTAATTTTTTCCGTAACTGGAATACAAACTTATGCTTTTTAAACATCTGACTTACCCGGTGGATATATACAGTATATAGCTTAAGTCCCTGACGTCACGGCAGAAAATTCAAAACTCGCGGAAATCGCAGATTGAGTAGCTAGGTGTACCACCAGTGAGCCCTCACGCAACGGTACTTAGAACCATTCCATGTCTCCTCAGATTTTCTCTGCCACTCACGTGAGCAACATCGTCGGATATTCACTCGTTATTAACCTGAACTTTGGCAGTTATCTTGGTGATGTACTGCTAAATTGGTTATTGGCATTCGCTTATTTAGGTTTTGTTTGGTATTTGATCGCTATTTGTTCCGTAACTGAATACAAACCAACGCTATTTACATGGGGGTAATTACTTTGGCGACAGCCGATGATGAGCCATAAAGTTTTAACGAGGGTTTCCTACCCCACCGCTAGTTAGCGGGGGGTAGGGAGGGGTAGCTAGCTACCCCTCCCCCCTCACACACACCGATGAAGATCCACTTTACTTCTGGCTCGGGAAGAGAACAGACCTGTCTGTGCTCTCCCTCGCTTTGACCGCCATATTAATCTGTTTTTGCTTTCTCTCTTTTGTAGTGTGTGTGAAGTTGGCCTCTACTGAAAATGCGTACCTGCCCTGGACTTCTCGGCCGCCCTTGCAGGACCTTTATGTCGGCCGTGGAAACGGACCCGCACTCCTTATGCCCCCAGTGTAGGGGCCAACGGTGTGATAGTTCGAATTTGTGTATTTAGTGTAGGGAGTGGTCTACCTCCAGTGGAAGAGGTTTGCCCGGTGACGTAAGAAGAAGGCTAAGAGGGATCGTTCTCTTTCCGAGGTTTCTTGGAAGGGAGGAAATCCCGTCTTCCTCTTCCGCCGCCCATTCCTCCTCTGAAGCTCCCGCTGGGGCGGCGTCTTCCGAGAGGCCGGTGAGAGGTAGCGTAGACCGTAATGTTGATGTCATTAACCGATCTCGTGGCGAGGAAGAGGTCGTTGCCTACCATAGCGAGGCGGCTGCTCCTCCCCCCTCGGAGGAGGTATTTGTTTCTAACAATGACCTTTTTCAGCTTTGGGCTTCCTTGGGGCTACAGTGTTCGCCCTCCAAGGAAGTCTTGTTTGGTATGATCAAACGGGGTGCGGCTACCGAACAATCGTCAACCTCAGCGGACATAGATCCTCTGTCTGTGGTTGACGTTGTTGTGTCGGAAACGTCCCGTGGGTCTGACCAAACTCCTGTTTCTGTGGCTGCGGTAGCAGAAGGCTCTGTCTCTCCCTCCGAACATACTTCGAGGGAGGAGCTTAGTCCCACGGTCTCTCCTTCCGCTGAGACTCCCTCTTGGGGGAGTTCTCTGGTAGAGGCGCCTCTTCGGAGGCCTATTGATGGTCAGCCTGCTGATCCCACGGCCCCTCGTGGGCATATAAGGCGGAAGGCTCGTCCTCCCCTTCGCCGTAGAGGCCTTTCTTCCCCCTTCAAAGGGGTTAGAAGGCGTCTCTTCGGCTCGTCGTCACCACAGTCCTCTGCGGAGGAGACGACTCGCCGTTCTCCTGATCTACCTGCTACCACCCTTGACCTCTCCAGGGATCGTTCGCGATCCCCGTCGGAGGATGGTCGTCCTTCGGGACAATGTGAGCTGTCACCTCAGCCGTCTACATCTATTGCTGCTGACGCGCTTTATGCGCCGGAGATTGCCACTGCGCAACCTCCCGACCCTTTGGGGTCTCAGGGTCTTGAGTGCGCAACTGCGCCGCTCGCCCCTAAGCGTAAGGCTCCGCCTGCGCTACCTGTTGCTGTTGTTTCCGCTGTTCCTGACAAAACGCCTCGGCGCTCACCCTTAGGCGTTCGCGCCGCTGTTCCTGTTGAGCGCCGTCACCCTTCTGCAGTTCCTGATGTAGCGCGTAAGCGTCCAACTGCGCAAACACGCCCTGCTCCTGTTATAGCTCTGCCGCGCTCTCCTGCGCACTTGCAACCAGTTCCTGATAAGGCGTCTACGCGCCCACCGGTGCCCCAGCGGCCTTCAGCGCTCACGTGCCCTCCGGCCCCTCGCCGGCCCCCGGTTCCTGTTTCATCGCGCGCGATCCAGGAGGTTCCTGAGTTGGCGCACAGGCGGCCACAGGTTCCTTCGGACTCGTCGCGCCCTGCGGGGGAGATACGCGTCCCCGCGCGATTCCAGCACCAATGCTCACGCGCACCCCATCGCGCCCACCTAAGGAGGTCCGCGATACTAGGGAGTCTCAGGATACGAAAGAGGTTCGCGATGCGCGTCCGCGCGCAGTTCCTGCTACAGCTCCATTGCGACCACGCGTCGCGACGACTCAGCTCGTCCCCCCAGAGGTTGCCAAGCCAGCGCACGGGCGCTCACGGCCGCCTCTGGAACTGCGCGAATCTGTTAATACTACGATCGCGCTCGACGCGCCCCAATCGCTCGTCGCCCCAGAGGTTGCCAAGTCAGCGCACGGGCGCTCACTGCTGCCTCTGGATCCGCGCGAATCTGTTAATGCTACGATCGCGCTCGACGCGCCCCAATCGCTTGTCGCCCCAGAGGCTGCCAAGTCAGCGCACGGGCGCTCACGGCTGCCTTTGGATCCGCGCGAATCTGTTAATGCTACGATCGCGCGCGACGCTCCTCAATCACGCCTTGTTCCTGCTTCACGCCCCGTGCCTATCTTTAAGGCAGCAGTGGTAAACGCGGCTCGAATCTCGCGACCCCCGATGCAGCGAACCCCAACGCGACCTGTTCCTGATACGCGCCATGCGCGCCCACGATCGCCAGCGCACCTAGCATTTGCTCAGGCGAGTAAACCGGTGCAGCCGGACCGTCATCAGACCTCTCGTTCTCAGGTTATTCTTGACCCTGCTCCCGCACTATCGCTCCCTCGACCAGTCCTACCGGACACTCGTTCGGGTGCTCCTGTTATCTCTCGCCCTCCGGGGCTGCATCAAATCGCTGCGCGCCCGCGCGTTCAGCCACCTCCTGTTCCAGCTCACCACACGCCCACGCCATCGCCCACTCGCGCTCACGGGCATGCCCCTGCTCAGGCGCCTGCGCGCCATCGCACCATCGCTCCCGACCATCCTCCTGCGCCCCATCGCGCCCCTGCGCCCGCCCCCGCCTATGCGGAGGCGCGTGCACGCGATTTTCCAGCTTTATGCCCTTCTCTCGCGCGCGATCCTGATCTGGGCCCAGTTTATGAGCCCCAGCGCGATCGCCGGCAGGCGGTTTCTTCTGTGTTGCGTTCCCCTCCCCGCAAGCGCAGACCAGCGCGTTCGCCAGAGGGAGAACGCTTCTCTGACAGGTCCAGGGATTCTTCTCTTACAGCCCGACAGGCGAACCCTCGTGTGTCGACTCCTCCTAGGGATCCGTCGATCCCTTTCCCTTCAGAGGGAGTGACAGCGCTGCTGTCAGTCAGCAGCCCTGGTTCGACACCCTACTCAGAGCTCTCGTGCGGGCTATTAAGCCAACACTCTCTGATTCGGGTCACGATCCAGCGGCAGCTTCCTCCCCCCTGAAGAGGAAGAGAGGAGTTTCTCCCGTGGATCCTCCTCCGAGGCCTGTGGTGTCCCCGAGTAGATCCTTGTGCAAAGATCCTTCTCCCCCTCAAACCTTCTCGCCCTCCCCTGCGGAGGAGGATTACCCCTCCTCAGGGGAGTCGGTTGAGCAGGAATACTCTCCCATCGCACCAATGGTGGATGTTCCTCCTCTTCCCGAGAGGTCTCCTCGTCCCGAGGTGGAGAAGGACTTGCCCCCTTTGCTTTTGGAGTCCTGCATCCCTCCTAGGAGGGAACCTAAGGACTCCAAGACGATTCCAAAATCGTCTTCTAGGATCAGACAGGAACAGCCCAGGGACGTAGAGGATGCCCACGTTTCCCCCCAGGAAGAGCCTCTGGGGTCCGGAGACCTCGCTGCAAGTCCGTCTGGAGGCGAGCCCCAGGAGTCAGAACACGCGTTCTGGCAGGTCCTGACTCTCATGAGGAACCTTAATGGGATTCCAGACCCTGAGGTCCCACCTCATGAGGGTAAGGACACGGTCCTGGATCGCATCTTTGGCACTCAGAAGCCCCCTAGAGCCAGCGCAGCATTGCCCTGGTCCCAGGGGATGAAGAGCGCCAGAAAAAAAATCGAGGGCCAGGTCGCGGAGCTTGCCTCCTCCAGTAGATCCAGTGCCGGAATAAGCTCCTCCCTCCTCCTCGTGTCCTTCAGAGGAGGTACTTTGAAGTCCTTGAGGAGTCTACGTTGAGCCTTCCCCTACATCATTCCGTGGAGGGGCTCACAGGGGGAGTTCCTCTCGAGAGGCTCTCCAACCGGCACGTATCCTTCTCGGCCACTGAGATCCAGAGCCAGGAGAAGGTCATCAAGTGCGCTATGCAAGCCACTTCATGGCTTGACATCTGGCTGGGGTCTCTGGGCATCCTGGTGCATTCCGAGGATCTCTCCAAGGAAAGCACTAGGAAGGCTCTGGAAACTTTTCTCCTCTCGGGTACTCGGACCATCGAGTTCCTGTCCCACCAAGTCTCGAGCTTGTGGGCCAACACGATCCTCAAACGCAGGGACGCTGTTGTCGAGAGGTTCCACCATAAGGTTCCCAGCGCCGAGTCGAGCGAGCTCAGACACTCTTCCGTCCTCGGTAAGAGCTTGTTTGAACCTAAGGATGTGGAGCTCTCTGCCGAGAGGTGGAGGAAATCCAACCAGGATTCCCTCATCCATAGGGCCCTTACATTGAGGCCCTATAAGCCCCCGGCGGTTCAGCAGCCCCGTCCCGTCAAGGATACGAAGAAGACTACCGTAGCAGCGAAGCCCAAGGTGTCTAAGCCCTTTCCTGCCAAGGGCAGGAGGGGTAAAAAGTCCTCCAGGGGATGCAAGAACCCTAGAGGCTCCGACCGAGGCCGAAGCGCTAGGGTTGGCATTTCCCCCGCGTGTCCACCAGTGGGGGGATGCCTGCAGAGTTGCGCAGCAAGGTGGCAGCAACTCGGGGCGGATGCATGGACGGTCTCCTTGATATCTCTAGGGTATCGCGTCCCATTCACAGCATCTCTCCCTCCCCTGACAGCGAATCCAGTGTCGTTGAACTCTTTTGCCATGGGATCGGCGAAAGGGCAGGGCCTTCGGGCCGAAGTCCAGACCATGTTGGAGAAGGACGCTCTCCAGGAGACCGTGGACGGGTCCCCAGGCTTTTACAGTCGACTCTTTCTTGTGAGAAAGGCGTCCGGAGGCTGGAGACCAGTCATCGACCTCTCGACTCTGAACGGGTTTGTCAAGCAGACCCCATTCAGTATGGAGACGGCAGACACGGTCAGGCTTGCAGTAAGACCGCGAGACTTCATGTGCACACTGGATCTGAAGGACGCGCACTTCCAGATCCCAATCCATCCGTCTTCAAGGAAGTACCTAAGATTTTGCCTAGACAACAAGATCTTCCAGTTCAAGGTGCTGTGTTTCGGTCTCTCCACAGCCCCTCAGGTGTTCATCAGAGTCTTCACCATCATCTCTTCTTGGGCTCACAGGATCGGCATCCGTCTCCTCCATTACCTGGACGACTGGCTGATCCTGTCAGACTCGGCGGCATCCCTTCTTCGCCACCGAGACAAGCTCCTCGAAGTTTGCCGAGATCTGGGGATCGTGGTAAATCTCGAGAAGTCCTCTCTGCAGCCCTCTCAGAAGCTGGTGTATCTAGGCATGATCATAGACACCAA
This sequence comes from Palaemon carinicauda, assembly GCF_036898095.1. NCBI lineage: Eukaryota > Metazoa > Arthropoda > Malacostraca > Decapoda > Palaemonidae > Palaemon > Palaemon carinicauda. The sequence continues at coordinate 62,375,655 of NC_090764.1, read as the reverse complement.
TCTCCACAAAGCCTTCCCATCAGACGAAAGGATAGCAAGGCTGAGGAAGTTTGCGAAACCTTTCCTCAATCAAATAGAACTCTCAGCCCAGTCGTGGCTTCATCTCCTCGGCCATCTCTGCTCCCTGACCCGCCTCGTTCCCAACAGTCGTCTCAGGATGAGATCCCTTCAGTGGCGACTCAAGTCCCGGTGGAGTCAAGGACTCGACTCCCCGGACATCCTGATCCCCATGGGATCTGCGGAACGAGCGGACCTCAGATGGTGGGTGGCAGACGAGAACCTGCGATAGGGAGTGGATCTTCTCGTCTCTACCCCGGAGTTGATGCTGTTTTCGGACGCATCAAACAAGGGGTGGGGTGCCCAGGTTCTGAACCACAGGGCCTCAGGCCTGTGGTCAGAATCAGGAAAGTACCTTCACATAAACCTGCTAGAGATGAAGGCCGTTTTTCTGGCCCTTCAAAAGTTCCACTAAGTCCTGGCGGGCCACTCCGTAGTGGTAATGAGCGACAACACTACGGTGGTGGCTTACATCAACAAGCAGGGAGGTACCTTTTCGGAACAGCTGTCCCATCTTGCAGTAGAGATCCTGAGATGGTCCAAAGCCCACTCGATATCGCTTGTGGCTCGCTTCATTCCGGGCAAGAGGAATGTGCTCGCCGACAGTCTGAGCAGAGCGACGCAGATAGTGAGTACCGAGTGGTCTTTGGATCCTCGGATAGCCAACAAAGTCCTGACTTTGTGGGGTTCCCCGACTGTGTACCTGTTCGCTACAGCGTTGAACACCAAGCTTCCGCTGTACTGCTCCCCAGTCCCGGACCCCAAGGCCCTCTGGCAAGATGCCTTCCAACAACGGTTGGACAACGTCGACGTGTACGCCTTTCCCCCGTTCTGTCTGATGAGGAGGGTCCTCAACGGAAATCCCGAGGGAACTCCCTCCACGTCACGAGCTACTCAAACAACCACACTCCAACATCTTTCACAAAGCCGTAGCTTCGCTTCGACTTCACGCCTGGAGACTATCCAGCATCTCCTCAAAGAGAGAGGATTTTCGCAACAAGTTGCAGAAAGGATGTCTGGCCACCTGCGCAGGTCATCCGCAGGAGTCTACCAGGTGAAGTGGAGAGTTTTCTGTGGTTGGTGCCGTGGAAGGGGTATTTCTCCCCTCGATGCCACTTTACCAGCAATAGCGGAGTTCCTTGTGTATCTGCGGGAAGAAATGCGCCTTTCAGTCTCGGCAGTGAAAGGCTATCGCTCAGCCTTCAGTCTTGCCTTCAGGCTCAAAGGAATGGACATTTCCTCCTCGCTGGAACGGTCTCTTCTCATACGGAGTTACGAACTTACCTGCCCTCAGTCGGAAGTGAGACCTCCTCCTTGGAACGTGGTTCGGGTTCTCAGGTCTCTTAAGAGGCCTCCCTACGAACCATTGCGCCAGGCTTCTGATCGCCACCTTATCTGGAAGACGGTGTTCCTGCTAGCTCTGGTCTCGGCCAAGTGAGTCAGTAAACTGCATGGTCTCTCCTACGACGTCGCCCATTCAATGGGGTGGGGGGAGGTAACGTTCGGCTTCGTCCCTGAGTTTGTTGCTAAGACTCAGAACCCGGGAGTGCAGGACCCTAGGTTCGACTCTTTCCAGGTCTCGAGTCTTTGTTCTGTAACAGATGTCCCAGACCATCTCCTACTGTGCCCAGTCAGGAGTCTGAGGTTGTATCTCAAAAGAACAGCTGCAGCCCGCCCCCAGGTGCGGAACTTGTTCGTGAGCACTGGGGAAACGAAGATAAGGGTCACCAGGAATACCATCTCGGCCTGGATCCGCAAGGTGATCCACCTGGCCTTGAGTTCTGAACCTCCTCCGTCACGGCGCCCTAGGGCGCTTGATGTCAGGGGCGTTGCTACGTCCCTGGCCTTCAAGAAGAACTTTTCGGTGACGCAGGTCCTGCAAGCTGGGGTGTGGAAGCGTCAGACCACCATCGCTCGCCAAGACGCGCCATCGCTCGTCAATGCCCCATCGCTCGCTTACGCGCCATCGGTCTCCCGGTCACCTGCGCTCGCCCTTATGACCGTGCGCCCACGCGCCCGTAAGGGCGCTCACCCTTACGACCGCGCGCCCGCGCACATGCGCACCCATGTTCACCCGCGCGCGAACCAACGGTTTTCCATCGCGCGAGCGCCAGTCCCGGCCGCCTGCGCTCGCCCTTATGTACGACCGCGTGCCCGCGCACATGCGCACCCATGTTCGCCCGCGCGCGAATCAACGGCTTTCCATCGCGCGAGTGCCAGCGCGATTTCGTCCCGCGATTCCAGTCGGGTTTCGCAACGCGGGCAACCTGGCGAGTCTTCTGGAGCGCTTACTTCCAGATCATTGTCGTCATGATCTCTCACTTGTAGACACAAAGCAGCGCACGTGCAGGAGCAGGAAGAAGCTTCAGAGAGGTCTGGGCAACATTCTTCTCCTTTTCAGGCAGGCCCCATCATCTCTACTCCTCAGGATCGTCCGATCCTCTTCCCTCCAGCGGGAGTCGCTGACACTGCGTCTGTCAGCCGTCAGCAGAGGAGGTACTTCGAGATCATGGGGGAACCTGGTTTAGCCCTTCCTCTCCACCATTCCGTGGAAGGGGCTTTAGGGAATTTTTCTCTCGAGAAATTCTCCGCCTGGCATGTGACATTCTCGACTTCTGAGATCTTAAGCCAGGAGAAAGCCGCAAAGTGTGCCATACTTTGTGGCTGGTCGTCTGGCTTGGATCTCTGGGCATCCTGTTGCGATCCGAGAATTTGTCCAAGGAGAGCTCCAGGAAGGTCATGGAAACTTTCCTCCTCTCGGGCACGAGCACCATCATTTCCCGGCTCACTAAGTTTCGAACTTGTGGACAAACTCGATGTTGAAGCATTGAGATACAGTGACCGAGAGGTTCCTCTTGGAAGTCCCAACCATGGATGTCGGCAAGCTCAAACACACTTCCATCCTTGGAAAGACCTTGTTTTGAGCCCAAGGACAGGGAACGGACAGCTAAGAGGTGGAGAAAGTCGAATCACAATTCGCTCCTCCAAAGGCGCTTATATCCGGACTCTACAAGCCTCCAGCGCCTCAACAACAGCAGCCTCGTCAGCCTAGGACATCGGAACCGGCCCTGGCAGCTAAGACAAGGTGTCTAAACAGCAGCCCCCTCCTGTCAGAGATAAGAATGGCTGGATGTCCTCCTGGGGAGGCAATAATCCTAGAGGGAGCGGCCGAGGCCGCAAACGCTAGGATTGGCAACCCCCCTGCATGGTCCCCAGTTCAGTTCAGGTGGCAGCAACTCCGGGCCAATTCCTGCACGATCTCCGTGATCAGCCAAGAATATCGCGTCCCGTTCTTTACATCTCTCCCTCCGCTGACAGCGAATCCAGTGTCGCTGAGCTCCTATGCCATGGGATCGGCAAAGGGGCTAGTTCTTCGGGCAGAAGTCGAGACCATGCTCTAGAAGGATGCTCTCCAAAAGGTCATCGACGGCTCCCCCCCTGCTTCTTCAGTCGTCTTTTTCTTGTAAGAAAGCGTCTGAAGGCTGGAGACCTGTCATCGACCTCTCAGCCCTGAACAAGTTTGTCGAACAAACTTCGTTCAGCGTGGAACAGCAGAGTCGATGAGGCTTGTAGTGAGACCACAAGACTTCATGTGCACACTGGATCTGAAGGACGGGTACTTTCAGATCCCAATCAATCCGTCTTCCAGGAAGTACTTCAAATTCAGCCTAGACAATAAGATTTACCAGTTCAAGGTGCTGTGTTTTTATCTCTCCGCAGCACCGCAGGTGTTCACCAGAATGTTCACCGTGATATCTTCATGGCCGCACAGGAGCGGCATCCGTCTCCTTCGCTTTCTGGATGACTGGCTAACCCAGGCAGTCTCGGAATCAACCCTTCTTTGACACCGAGACAAGCTTCTGGGACTTTGCCAAGATCTAGGGATCATGGTAATTCTCGAGAAGTCTTCTCTGCTTCCATCTCAACAACTGGGATATCTAGGCATGATATTAGACTCCAATCTCCAAGCCTTCCCATCAGATGACAGGATAGCAAGGCTGAGGAGAGTCGCAGAACCTTTTCTCAGACGAGGAGAGCTTCCAGCCCAATCTTGGTTACGCCTCCTAGGTCACCTTTCCTCCTTGTCCAGGCTAGTTCCAAACGGCCGTCTCAGGATGAGATCCCTGCATTGGCGGCCCAAGTCCCGGTGGAATCAAGACAACGATTCCCCGGACACGCTGGTCCCTTTGGAACCTGCAGAATGAATGGACCTGCAGTGGTAGTTGACCTACGGAAACCTTTGCAAGGGAATGGATCTTCTCGTCCTTCCCCCGCATTTGATGCTGTTCTCGGACTCGTCAAAAGGAGAGGGGGGGGGGCACGTTCTGAAACAGGCCTATGGTCAGAACCAGAAGGGTACCTCCATATCAATCTGCTAGGAATGAAGGCCGTATTCTGGCCCTTCAACACTTCCAACAGACCCTGGCGAGTCACTCCGTGGACGACAACTCCACGGTAGTGGCTTTTTTCAACAAGCAGGGAGGTACCTTTTCATAACAGCTTTCTCATCTTGCAATAGAGATACTGAGATGAACCGAAGTCCACTCAATACCCTATCGGCTTGCTTCATTCCGGGCAAAGGAATGTGCTCTTCGACAGTCTGAGCAGGGCCTCACAGATAGAGAGTACCGAGTGGTCTTCGGCCCCCCCTGGTAGCCAACAAGTCCTGACCTTGTGGACCTGTTTGCGACAGCCTTGAATTTCAAGCTGCCGCTGTACTACTCCCCAGTCCCAGACCCCAAGGCACTCTGGCAAGATGCCTTCCTACAACGGTGGGACAACATCGATGTCTACGTCTTCCCACCGTTCTGTCTGTTGAGAAGGGGGCTCAACAAGACCAGATTATTGGTCAACCTGTCGATGACTCTGATAGCTCCGCTGCGGCATCATGCAGAGTGGTTCCCGGAACTTCTGCATCTCCTGACGGAACTCCTGAGAGAGCTTCCCCCACGACACGAGCTACTCAAACAACCACACTGCAACATCTACCACAAGCCGTAGCATCGCTTCGGCTTCACGCCTGGAGACCATCCAGCATCTCCTCACAGAGACAGGCGTTCCGCAACAAGTTGCGGAGTGGATGTCTCGACACCTGCGAAAGTCATCCACAGGGGTCTACCAGGCGAAGTGAAGAGTCGTCAGTGGTTGGTGTCGTGGGAGAGGTACCTCTCCCCTTGATGCCACTATTCCAGCAATTGCGGAGTTATTGTATATCGGCAGGAGGAAATGCGCCTTTCGCTTTCGGCGGTGGAAGCCTATCGCTCAGCCTTAAGCCTAGCCTTCAGGCGGAAAGGAATAGACATTTCCTCCTCGCTGGATCTTTCTTCGCTCATACGAAACTATGAACTTACCTGCCCCAAGTCGGAAGTGAGACCACCTCCATGGAACATGGTTCGGGCTCTTAGGGCTTTTAAGAGATCTCCTTGCGAACCATTACGCCAGGCTTCTGATCGTCACCTGTCTTGGAAGACGGTGCTCCTGCTCGCTCTGGCTTCGGCCAAGCGTGTCAGCGAACTTCATGGTCTCTCGTACGACGTCGCCCATTCAAGAGGATAGGTGGAGGTAACGTTCAGGTTCGTCCCTGTGTTGGTTACTAGACTCAAAATCTTGGAGTCCCGGACCTTTGGTTCGACTCCTTCAGGATTTCGAGTCTCCGTTCTGTAACAGATAACCCAGACGTTCTCCTACTATGCCCAGTAAGGAGTCGGAGGTGTTATCTTAAAGAACAGCTGCAGTTCGTCCTCACGTGCAAGCCCTGTTTGGGAGCACAGGGAGGACGGAGAGGAGGGTCATCAAGAATGCCTTTTCAGCCTGGACTCAAAGGGTCATCCATCACGCCCTGAATCCAGATCGTCCTCCGTCACGTCGCCTTAGAGCACCCGGTGTCAGAGGCATCGCAACGTCCCTGGCCTTCAAGAGGAACTACTCTGTGACGCAGGTGCTACAAGCCGGAGTCTGGAAGCGTCAAACGACCTTCACAGCCCACTACCTGCAGGACGTGACCCACAGGAGCCTCGATACGTTTTCTATCGGCCCTGTGGTGGCTACACAATGGCTGGTCTAACCTCAGGCTCCTTAAGTACAGGTAGCAGAAGGTTGAGGGCATTGTTACCCGATTTTAGACTGCATGAATGAAAGAGTATGTCTGGCCCTTACTTCTTTCTTCATCCTCTCCTCTCTTGGGGAAAGTAGCATCCTGGGTTCTCTGCATAGCTGACCTCAAACCTCTGCAGGTAAACCATGCTTCCTTGTGTTCCTAGTATTAAGTTAATACTGTCGCGTCCCCCATACCCTGACGAGGTGGTATTGGGAACATCCTAGCCTAGAATTCCAGCTAAAGGACTTCAGGTCGATTTCCTAGGACAAGTCACACTTCTTCCCTCCACACACAACTTATGTAGGCCGCACGTTTCTTGCGTAGCAAGAAACTTGCGAGGTGCAGGGACTCTTTTTCTCGAGTGCTGCTCACTCGGATTCTGAGTCCCCGGGTAAGCCAAAGCCAGTAAGGCTGGGGACTTTCCACCCTACCTAAGGGTAAGTCGCCCTATGTAAATAGCGTGGTTTGTATTTCGATTAAGGAACAAATGACAAATTCGGAGATAATTTGTATTTTTCCTAACCATACAAACCTTAGCTATTTACACATATTTGCCCACCAGCCCTGTCCCCTAAGGCAAGTCCTACCTCTAAGTGAAGTGAAGCAGTTCACTGGTGTGTGAGGGGGGAGGGGTAGCTAGCTACCCCTCCCCTACCCCCTTGCTAACTAGCGCGGGGGTAATTAACCCTCGTTAAAATTCTAATGGCTCGTCATTTCAGCTACGCCGAAATTAAACCCTATGTAAATAGCTAAGGTTTGTATGGATAGGAAAAATACAAATTATCTCCGAATTTGTCATATTTTCATTATAGAATAAATTTTTGAACATACAGTACTGTACTTACCCAGTGGATATATATAATTTAACTCCCTCCCTCCCTTCTAGAGACCTATGGGCATGGAAAATCTGAGGAGACATGGAATGGTTCTAAGTACTGTCGTGTGAGGGCTCACTGGTGGTACACCTAGCTACTCAATCTGCGATTGCCGTAAGTTTTGAATTTTCTACCGTGACGTCAGGGACTTAAGCTATATATATATATGCAATGGGTAAGTATGTTCAAAAATTTATTTCATAATGAAAATATCATATTTATTAGGGGTTATTACTTTTAGCGAAGTTGAAAGGAAGAGCTATTAAAATTTTAGCGAGGGTTAACTACCCATTCTGCTAGTTAGTGGGGTTGCGGGGGTAGCTTGCTACTGCTCCTGCTCACACAATGGTGATTTAGCTCACTTTGCTTTTGGCTCGGATGGTGAACGGTCATTCCTGTTCTTTATCCTTCGCCTATTTTGGACTGCCATTATTAGCTTTTGCTTTTGCTTTCTCTTTGATTAGTGTGTGTGTGTGTTGACTTCTGCGACCATGCATAGTGGCCCTGGACTTTAAGGCCAGCCCTGCGGAACCTTGATGTCAGCCGTTGACACTGATCACCACAGTCTTTGTCCTGCCTGCAGAGGTCAACGGTGTGATAGTGATATCAGGTGTAGTGAGTGTCAGGAGTGGTCTGCCTCCCAGTGGGAAAGGTTTGGGCGACAGCGGAAGAAGTCAAAGGCCTCTTCTTCCGCTTCCCGACCTTCCTTCGAAGCTCCTGCTCGTTCAGTCTCTCCCGAGGGACCGTCGAGTAGTAGTGTAGACCCTTTAATTTTGTGGCCAATCCATATCCTTGAGAGATGGTGTTGCTTTCTCCAGCGAAGCGGCCCCACCTCTCCCCTTGGGTGAGGCCTTGTCTCTGTCTCCCTTTTTATAGTTATGGCCGTCCTTCGGGCTTCCGAGACTGCCTTGCAAGGACTTGTTGCTGCAATTCATCCTTTGTGGTGCTAGTGTGCAGCCTTCGTCGACTCTGGAGTTGGGTGTCTGAGGCCTCTTCTGTGGCCGCTGCCAACGCCCCTGTACCTTTAGACTCTCCAGCTGTTGCTGCCGACTGTGTTTCCCTCTTTCCTGTTCATCCTTCGTCTGTCTCTCCTGCGAGTGTTTCTCCTCCTTGGAGGAGTTCACTCATAGAGACTCCTCTGTGGAGGACTACTGCTTATAAAAGTCAGCTGGTTGATCCCCCGGCCCCTAGATGACGACTTTGATCTCGCAGAGTTTGCCCTCCTCCTCGCCTTAGAGATGGCCCTTCACCATCAGTAAAAAGGTGCCTCTTCAGCTCTTCAGCCTCATCTTCGTCGCCGTCCGCCACAGAGGAGCCTCCTCTGTGCCCTCGACCTTCGCCCTTTCCTAGACCTTCTCCTGACGACGCTGTCGCTAATCCACGGACTTTGGCTCTGGACTCTTCTGCGGATTGTTTGCGATTCCCGTCAGAGGATGTTCGCCCTTCCAAAGGGCACATCCCTGTTCCAGACTTTTCTTCACGCCCACCTGCTGACCTGAATTCTCCGTTCCCGTCTCCTGTTCCTCGTCCCCTGTTCCTCGTCTGCCTGCTCGTAATGCACCTCCAAATGGTTTGGCTGAACGCCAACGCTCTCCAGCACGCCAGCGCCCTTTAGTGCACCAGCGCTCACCAACATCATGTTAGCACCCTCCAGTACTTCAACGCTTCCCAGAGCGTCGGGGCTCTCCAACGTTTTAGCGCTCTTCGATGCATCAGTGTTTGCCTGCTCGTCAGCGCCTTCCAATGCTCCAGCGATCTTCCGATCGCCGGTGCTCTCCAGCGCATTCTTGCCCTTCTAGAGACCAGCGTTTGCCAGCTCGACAGCGCTCGCCAGCTCAACTTCGCTCGCCATCACAACAGCGCTCTCCATCTCGTCAGCACTCCCCTGCGCAGCTGCGCTCTCCTACACGGCAGCGCTCCCATACGCAGTAACATTCTCCCGTGCGTCAGCGCTTTCCAACTTGCAAGCGCTTTCCTAAGTGCCAGCACTCTCCTACATGCCAGTGCTCTCCAGCTTGCCAGCGCTCACCTGCACACCTTCGTTTCCCTACGCACCAGCGCTCTCCTGCCTAGCGCCTTAACTGCGCGCCATTACTCCTTTTCGCGCAAGCGGTCTTTGTCTCGCCAGCGCTCGCCAATGCACCAGTGCTCGCCAATGCACCAGTGCTCGCCAACGCACCAGCGCTCGCCAACGCACCAGCACTCTCTTACACACTTGTGCCATGTCTTAGAGCAGGTTCCCCAGCTTCAAAACATTCTCACAGGCAAAAAGAACCTCGCAATAGAGATTTTGGCAGGTCCTCGTTGCCCCATTCCCCTTCCCGCAAACGCATTACAGCGCGACCGCCGGGGAAAGGGAAAGGAGGCTCCACAGAAGTGTTCAGAATCCTGAAGATTCTATCTTTGATGACGGACCCACCGTCAGGGGATTTTTCTGACAGTGCATCAGTCAGCAAGCAGCCCGGGTTCAGTGCCATGGTCAGAGCAGTGGTGCAAGCCTTCGGGCTTGCCATATCATCTTGCTCTTCAGAGACCTCCCATCCAACGGCACCAGCAGACCTAGTGCGAGGAACCTTGGCTTCTTCTCCCCTGAAGAGGAAAAGAGGAGTCTCAGATGCGGTTACATCCCCAAGGGTGAAACTACTGTCACTCCTGTAAGGCCTTCGAGGCCTGTCCTTCCTGTCTCTCCCGCCGGACACTCTCCTACTTCACCTTTGCCGAGGGAGTCGCACAAGGCTCAGACTTTCTCCCTTCTACCTTCGGAGGAAGTTTCCCCTAGCACGGAGAGTTCTCCACCACCGACGGAAGTCTGGAGGGACAATCCTATCCAGCCTTTGATGCTTGAGCCCTACCTCCTTCCTTGGAAGAAGTCAAAGAACTCAAAGACTCTTCCAAAGTCCTCTTCAAGGACTTAGAGACCTGCAAGAACCACCAGTCACTCCAGGGATGCCCGCAACCCACCCAAGAGGAGCTCTCTTGGGTGGAAGAAGGATACTTCGCTGCTAATCCCACTTCGGAGGGGGAGCAAAAAGAGTGAGAACATGCATCCTGGAAAGTCCTGACTCTTATTAGGGTACTCAACAGATAGTCTTAGACCATGTCTTTGGTACTCAGAAGCCCTCAAAGATCAGTGCAGCCTTGCCCTGGTCTCAAGGGCTAAAGGGTTCCTGGGCTAAGATTGCCCAACAGCTCTCCGAGTTCTCCTCCTCCCAGTGTTCTGGCTCTACTCCCAAGCTCTCTGTGTCCTTCGTGCAAAGGGTATCGCCCTGCGCAGAGTGTTCGGAGCGCTTTGCCGTCCTGAGGGATTTCAGGACCCTCCTCGAAGGAGGAGCTACTGTGCCTTCTTCGGCGTGGTGCCAGGAAGGACCCTTCTCCGTAGCCACTGAAATCTCACGCTTTGGAACTGTGCAAGGTCCATCTTTCGCCCTATACTGGCCACGCGTGGACAAGGTGATCATTCACGATCGCCTCTAACGTCCTCCTGCTGATGACGAACCCTCTCTCCATCCTGGGACCTTATCGTCCCCTAACCTTCAACCTTTTTTCTCCCCACAGGAACCCGCTGGTTGCAGGTTTAGATCTTCCGGGGACGAGCGCTCTTACCACCAGCAGCGTTAAAGGACGAGCATCGCCATCGCCTCGCCCTTCTGGACACTCTTCCCCTGATCGCCGTTCGCGAGGATCAGAAGATCTGACGGATTGTAGGTCATCATGATATGAGTGCTCTTCTTCTAGAAGGTGCTTGCCTAGAGCTTCGCGCTCACGAGACCACAGGTCTCAATGCTCCTCGGAGGTGTTCCTCTTCATGAGGACAAGTCTTGCGATCGTGTTCCGCACGATCACGAGCACAGTCTAGACCTAGGTCCTGATGCTCGCATCCTGGATCTCTGCAATCTAGATCATGAGAACTTTGCTCGAGCTCGCAAGGACGACACTCCTGTTCACGAGGGTGGCGTTCACGCTCGCGAGGGTACTGTTCATGAGAACGACGTTCTTATTGGCGAGGTCGACGTTCACGTTCGCGAGATAGGCATTCGCGACGTTCACGTTTGCGAGATAGGCATTCGCGACGTTCTTGCTGTTCTCGAACTAGAGCTAGACGCTCCTGTTCATGAACGAACCGTGCGTTTGTGATCAAAATCTAGACGTTCCTGGTTTAGAGGTAGAGGTTGGCGCACGCACAGTCCGTCAGCGCGTAGCCCATCAACCAGACCTTCTTCCAAATTGTCTTGGACGCCTAAAGATGAGAATGACCACTTCTCAGACAGGTGTCCAGCTAAACCCCTAGTGCCTCTCACCGCCTGGGGAGTCTTAGCAAAGCGCTTGCCTATGTGACGCTTGGAAACGCGTCCCGCTGTTGTTCCTACTGAGAGGCCTTCTCTGGCAACTTCGTTGGATGTAGGCGATTCTCTGAGGCAGCAGGAAGGCGTTAGACCTTCCTCTTCCTGTGTGGCTCCTAGTGCTCCCTTTGCAAGCACTTCTGCTCGTGAATCGCATCCGTTGATGCGTGAAAAATGCAATTTTGCGCACAAATCTCATGATTTCGCGAGTAAATTAACGGTTTCCGCAAGCAGTTCACGAGCAGATGTGTCGAGAAACCATGAGCAAGTGCAGTACCAACACCTTTGCCTCGGCCCTCAGCTTCTTTCATTTTCCGCGTAAGACCGACACCCTTTACAGAGGGTTTCAAAGAGCCTCCTAATAGATTCGCTAATGTACCTATTAGTCTGGACCTTCCTTTGCTTCCAAAGGAACGTGTTCTTCTGCCTCAGAGGTTATCACCTCTGTCGACTGGAGCTCCTTCTAGAGTTCCCCCCAAAGGACATACTCCTAGGGAAGTCCAGGGCTTACCTAGAAGATCAGAACTTCCTCCATGGGTGAGTACGTTCATCACCACCCTGCTGAAGTCTCTGAGCCTGGCTCCTCCACCGCCACAACCTCCAATTGTTCCAGTCAAGGAAACCCCTAGGATCCCCTTGGAACCCTCGTTGAGTTCGTCCGTTGGGAGTCAAGACCCTAGAAGGAAGTCAACAGCAGACGAAGTGCGCAGATCACCTCCACCCCGAACGCTTGTTGAAGGTCCTCAAGCCTCTTGACTCTTATATGGCCAACTTACCCTTTACTCCAGTGAAGGTAAAGGAGGTCATAACTAAGAGACAGAAAAGGAGGAGGAGAAGCGTAACACAAACTCACGTTAACATCATCCACCCTAGGACGAGTAGGGATTTAGGCCCTCCCAGGGAGATAACAATCCAGCCCTTCAACCCTCAAGATATTGAGGTAGTGCCTCCGGACCAACGTCCAGTTTCCTTGCCTACTCCAAAGAAGGAACCTTTAGCTCCTACTGCCAAGGCTTTGTCAAGTGCCTCGAAAACCTCGTAGGTTTCCCCTCCCAAGACCGCAGAGGAACATCCTGTGTGTAGGGAATCGTAGGGCACTAAGACAAAACCCAAGAACGCTGCGGCAAGGGAAGCTCGAACGGCTGAGGCACAGAGACAGTCCCCTATGGCAGGTTCATCCAGTGATACAGTTGACCACCCTGACCTACCCCAGACTCTGGATGCGAGTCTGGAGGTGGACGCCCCCATAGATTCCGATGACGAGAATCTTCCAAAGGCTGCCAGTCCGAACTATCACTTAGAACAAGAGAGACGTGAGTCGGAACATACCTTTTAGCAGGTCCTTGCTTGCGTAAGGGCCATCAACAGGCTGTCTACTCCTGTTTCCACCATCCAGGAAGGGAAGGATATGGTTCTCGACCAAATATTCGAGACCTAGAAGCCTTGTATGTCCAGTGCAACTTTGCCCTGGTCTAAGGGTTTGGTAGCCACCAAAAGGAAAGCTATCGCTAAGATAGCTGGAACTTCTAGTTCTTCGAGGGCAGGTTCCTTCTCTCGGTCCCTTCCACTTCCTTTTGTTTTACAAAGGAAGTATTACGAGATCGAAGGGGAACCTCATTCCACCATGTCCCTCGACCCTTCAGTTGAGTCTAATGAAGGGTATCCTGACTCAAACCCTCTCCTCTCTGAAGGCCTCCCTCTCGGCAGTTGAGCTCCTGAAGATAGAGAGAGGTGCGGAGTACGCTATGCAGGTTGCTTCGTGACTTGATCTATGGCTAGGATCCTTGGGCTTCGTGCTCCACTCCCACAATCTTTCAAAGGAGTTGGCCAGGAAGAATTTGGAGTCTCTCCTGTTGTCAGGTACCTGAACTCTTGAGTTGTTATTGCACCACATCGTTAACTTGTGGGCGAATGCCATTCTCAAGAAAAGGGATACCGTCGTTGGGAAATTCCACAAGCAGGTGCCGAAAGTGAAGGTCTCCCGGTTGAGGAACTCCACCCTTAAGGGTTCTTCTCTCTTTGTTCCAGAAGAGATAGAGAGGGCTGCTGAGCGATGGAGGAAATCGACGAACGATTCTCCCCTCCATACGGCCATGACATCGAGGCCCTATGGTAGACCCTCCTAGTCTTCCCGGATTTAGTAAGCACCTTCTTCTTCTCACCCGTCAACTTCTAGGTCCTCCAGACTTTTAAAGGCGTTTAAGCGGCCCTTTCGATCCAGAGGCCAGAAGGGGACTTAAGTCCTTCAGAGGAAAGAAGGGAGGAAAAGGAGGTGGCCGAGGTGGTCACTCCCAGTAGGAATGGCATTCCTCCTCACCCACCACCTGTGGGAGGATGCCTACAGCGCCTCTAACAGAGGTGGCAGCTCCACGGGGCAGAACCCTGGACAGTCGAAGTGATCGCCTTAGGGTATTACGTCTCGTTCATTCAATCTCTCCCTCCTCTGACTCTGGACCCAGTGCATCTAAGCTTCTATGCGAAGGGCTCCGCGAAGGAGGTGGCCCTCAGGGCTGAAGTCCAGACCATGCTGCAGAAGGGTGGTCTCCAAGAGGTTGCGGACGGGTCCCCAGGCTTTTACATTCGAATTTTTCTGGTGAAAAAGACTGGAGGCTGGAGACCAGTCATCGATCTCTACCTTCTGAACAAGGTTGTTCAACAGACTCAGTTCAGAATGGAGACGGCAGACTCTGTCATCCAAATGGTTTGTGCAAGGGACTTCATGTGCAGACTGGATCTGAAGGACGCATACTTCCAGATCTCAGGTATTCACCAGAGTGTTCGCCTTAGTGTCATCTTGGGCTCACAGGAACGGCATCTGTCTTCTCAGATATCTGGACGGCTGGCTGATTCTAGCAGACTCGGAGATGACCCTTCTTCATCACAGAGACATGCTTCTCGAGTTTTGTCAGGACCTAGGATATATCCCAAGAAGTCATTACTGCAACCTTCGTAAAGACTGATATACCTAGGTATGATAATAGACACCATCCAATAGAAAGTCTTCCCATCAGACAAAAGAGTACACAGACTGAAGGAAGTGGCCGCACCCTTCCTCAGAAAAGTTCTTCCAGCCTCTCATTGGTTGAGTCTGTTAGACCATCTGACCTCTCTCGTTCTTCTTATTCCAAACAGGCGCCTCAGCATAAGATCCCTGCAGTGGCAGCTGAAGTCCATGTGGAACCAACACTCCAATCCACTGGACACCCGAGTTCCCATAACTCAGGATCAGGGGATAGATTTGAATTGGTGGATGTTAGACGGAAATCTTCGATGGGGCCAGAATCTTCTCGTTCCCCCTCTGGATTTGATGCTCTTCACAGATGCATCAAAAGAAGGACGGGGGCTCACCTGCTGCACCATACAATCTCTGGCCTTTGGTCAGAGTGAGAAAGATACCAGCATATAAATCTTCTAGAGATGAGAGCAGTCTACCTAGCTCTTCGTCAGTTCCAACAGTTGCTGGCAGGTCACTCTGTGGTGTTGATGAGCGACAACACCACAGTAGTGGCTTACAAAAACAAACAGGGCGGTACCTTTTCGTAGCCTCTGTCATCTTGCAGTAAAGATCTTCAGATGGTCAGAAGAACATTTGGTGTCTATCAGCTTGATTCATTCCAGTTCCGAACTCTCAGACTATGGTAAGATGCATTTCAACAACAGTGGGACAGCATTGACGTGTATGCCTTTCCCCCCATTTTGTCTGAGGAGAAGACTGTTTAACTAGACCAGAGCGTCCAAAGATCTAATGATGACCCTTGTAGCTCTGCTATGGCATCATGCAGAGTGGTTTCCAGACCTCCTGCAACTTCTAATAGATCTACCGAGAGAACTCCCTTCATGACCAGATCTACTCAAACAACCACACGTGAACATCTTCCACAAGAGGGTGCAGTCGCTTCGACTTCACGCGTGGAGACTCCTGCATCTCCTCTCTCAGAAGGGTTTCTCACAACAAGGTGCAGAACGAATGTCCGGTTACTTGCTTAGGTCCTCAGCCTTGGTCTACCAGGCAAAATGGTGAGTATTCTGTGGTTGTTGTCGTGGAGGAATATCTCTCCACTAGATACCACTAGTCCAGTAATAGCGGAGTTTCTTGTATACCTTTGGGAGGAAAGGCTCCTTTCAGCCTCGGCTGTGAAAGGCTATCGCTCAGCCTTAAGCCTTGCCTGTAAGCTGAAAGGAATAGATATTTCTTCATCGTTGGAGCTTTCTTTACTCATAGGGAGTTATGAGATCACTTGCCCCCAGCAGAGATTAGGCCTCTTCCTTGGAACGGGGTTTGCGTCGTGAGACCCGTAAAAAGACCTCCCTACGAACCATTACGCCATGCAACTGACCGAAATCTCAGTTTGAAGACGGCGTTCCTGTTCGCTTTAGCCTCGGCAAAGAGAGTCAGTGAATTACATGGCCTCTCGTGACATCGCCCATTCAGGGGGATAGGGGGAAGTGACATTCAGCTTCATCCCTGAGTTGATTGCTAAGACTCAAAATCCTGGGGGTGCTGGACCATAGATTCGGTCCCTTTCAGATTGCGTGTCCTCGTTATATAACCAATGACCCAGATCTGTTGTTACTATGCCCAGTGAGGAGTTTAAGATACTATCTTAAACGCACTGCAGCAACACGGCCCCGACTAACACCTCTGTTTGTTAGCTCAGGGAGAGTACAGAGGAGGCTCATCAAGAACACGGTTTCCTCTTGGATCTGCCAAGTAATCGAAAGAGCCTTGGCTCCCGATCCTCCTCTGGCTCATCGACCTAGAGCTCATCATGTCAGGGGAATCAGCACTTCCTTGTCATTCAAACGCATCTTCTTTGTGTTGCAAGTACTTCAAGCGGGCGTGTGGAAGAGACAGACCACCTTCCCTTTACAGCCCATTATTTAAAAGACGTGACCCACTGGAGACCCGATACGTTCACTATCAGTTTTGTGGTGGCTGCTCAACAAGTGGTTTAAGATACCTCAGGCTCCTTGATGGACAAGTAGCAGTTGGTTCAGGGCATTGGTTACCCGGGTTAAGACTGGAATGAATGAGAAGAATGTCTGGCTTTCCTTTCTTCATCTTCATCTTCCCCCATGGGTCCCTCTGCAAGCTGGCTTCAACCTCTGCAGGTAATTATCACTTCCCTTGTGCAGCCTAGTATAAGTTATAAATTTATATACTGTCCACGTCCCCAGAGGGAAGCAATGGGATACGTCTTGTTTTCCTAAATAAACTCGAAAGGTGTTCATACAAGACAACAACCTCTATTACGCTGCATTGCACAATCCGCTATTATACTCACTTTGTTTATTTCAGCGAGATGTCAAAGTTTTCCCTAGACCATAGTCATATACTGTACTAGATAAAACCAGGTTAATGTCCATGTTAGATCTAGGATTTCCACCCATCTAAAAACGGAAGGTTTTTAGTATGGGAAAAAATGACAAATTTGCAGATAATTTGCATTTTTCCCTAACTAATACAAACCTGGAGTTATATAAATTGGCCCGTCATCACCTATCTCCCAGAAATCCTGCCTGCAATCAGAAGTGATGTCTCACTGCTGTGAGAGTATAGAGGCTGCTGGGTACCACCCCAGCCACCCCCAGCCTAGCCGCTCAAGTGGTTAGACAGGGTTGCTACCTTCCAGCTCCGCTGAAAGGTAATCCACATAAATAAGTCCAGGTTCGTATTAGTTAGGAAAAAATACAGTGGTACCTCTACATACGAATTTAATCCGTTCCACAACCGACTTCGGATGTAGAAAATGTTCGGATGTAGAAACGAATTTTCCCATAAGAATACATTGAAAAAGGATTAATCCGTGGTTGAGCCCAAAATCCTATGATAACTCCGTAATAAATTACTACACATAATTACATATGACAATATGCACTCTAAATTAGATAATAGACATGTAAAAAAGAATAATTATCAAGAAATAATAAATAAGAAACGGGTTTTTAGCGTCACTTTACCTTAGAAAGTCCAGCGCAGGTGTCGGTCTTGCTACGCAGAGAGGAGACGGACGGGCGGCGAGGAGGTAGAGAGGGTGACTACGATAAACGTACACTACCGTAACTTATTCTAACTAACACTAAGTGAACTTTAACCTAACTTAGCTTATTTTTTTTTTTTTTTTATATTTTATATTTTTTTTACATTTCCTTTTTTTATTTTTGATGATTAATTTTAATCACTTTCACTCTCTACACTTAAAATTGATTGAATTTCATTCGCTTCACTCTTTGCCGTTTTCTTTGAACCACTTCCTTCCTCTTCATCATCAGTTTGCTTCGTAGTTTTTTAAAGAAGCTATCGATAGAAAGTTGCTTGGTACGGCTTTTCAGAATGTTTCGAAAATGAGTTAGGCAAATATCATCGAACTGCGCAACTACACGACAAACCTGCAATTTTTTTGGATGGTATTTGTTGATGAAGTCGACCTCGTATTGATATTTTCCTAACATCTCTTTTATTTGCGCTGAACCTAATACATGTTCTACCTCCTCGATCCCTTCCTCGTCATCACTCATGTGCTCAGACATAGCATGGAGTTCCTTGAGCTCCTCTGTAGTAAGTTCGTCGTGATGTTCGGCGATGAGTTCCGTGATGTCATCTGCGTCGACCTCCAGACCCATGGACTTGCCAGGGGAGACGATTTCCTCTACGTCTTCCGCTGCATCCATCACGGGATCAGGTTCGGGGTCAAAACCCTCAAAATCTCGGGGAGAAACTGCATCAGGCCACAGCTTCTTCCAGGCAGAATTGAGGGTCCGTTGAGTTAATCCCACCCAAGCCTGATCTATGATCTTCAAGCAGTGCACGATGTTGAAGTGGCTCCTCCAAAATTCACGCAAAGCTAAGTTGGTGCTTTGCGTGACATTAAAGCACTGCTTAAATAAGTGCTTGGAATATAGCTTCTTGAAGTTCGAGATGACTTGCTGGTCCATGGGTTGGAGGATAGAGGTGCTATTCGGTGGAAGATACAGCACCTTTATGAACTTGAATTCTTCGAAGATATCATCTTCAAGTCCGGGGGGGGGGGGGGGGGTGTGAGCGGGTGCATTGTCAAGGCATAGCAGGCACTTTAAAGGCAATTTCTGTTCATGAAGATACTTCTTCAGAGAAGGGCCGAAAACTTGGTTAACCCATTGCACAAAGAACTGCCTAGTGACCCAGGCCTTCGAGTTGGATCGCCAGAAAACATGAAGCTGGTCCTTATCCACATTCTGTGCCTTAAAGGCCCTAGGGTTCTCCGAATGGTAAACCAGTAAGGACTTGACTTTAAAGTCCCCGCTAGCGTTGGCACATAGGGCAAGAGTCAACCGATCCTTCATTGGCTTATGCCCAGGCAATTTCTTCTCTTCGGCGGTGATGTAGGTTCGACTTGGCATCATCTTCCAAAATAGCCCGGTTTCATCACAATTAAACACCTGCTGCTCTACGTAGCCTTCTTCCTGCAGGGTCCTTTCAAAGCTCTTCACAAAGTCGGCTGCAGCCTTTGTGTCCGCACTAGCAGCCTCTCCGTGGCGAACAACTGAATGAATCCCGGACCGTTTCTTAAATTTCTCAAACCAGCCACAAGATGCCTTGAAATCGTCTGAGGAAGGTTCGGTTGAACTCTCTCCAGCATCACCCCCAGAGCTCGCCTCCTTCAAGTCAGTGAAGATGGCACGCGCCTTCTCGCAGATGATAGTTTCGGTGATAGTGTCGCCAACAATCTCTCTGTCCTTTATCCAGATTAGCAGAAATCGTTCCATCTCTTCTATGACAGGGCTACGACTTTTTGAAATGATGGTGATCCCCTTAGAAGGTTTCACTGCTTTAATGGCTTCTTTCTGTTTCAAGATTGTCGAGATCGTCGACATATTTCGGCCATATTCTTTTGCAAGTTCACTCATGCTTTTCAATAATTTCTTGCTTTACTTCTAAAGGAAACATTTCCTTCTTCCTTTTCTCACCACTACCACTTACGAAACTAAGCCTTTTAGGACCCATGATTTACGTAAAAAACCGTAAAAGGATGTACGTAAAAAATCACGATTGAAATACAGTTAATAGCAGAACGCACAGCGCACAACCACACGAAGCCGACGAGAACAGAGGAATGACCCAAGCCACGCTAATTGAGGGTCCCTCCGAGGTCGAAGTGCTGCCTTCTATCGGTGGAAATAAAAAATACATCTGGCGCTATAAGTACCGTCTACGCGTACGGGTATTGTTTACTTCGGGTGTCGATAAAAAAATTTGGGTGTAGAGTAGGAACGTGTTCGAATTGTACTTCGCGTGTCGAAAAATTCTGATATAACCGGTACGACGAAAATTGCTTACTTCGTGTGTCGAAATAAAATTCGGGTGTAGAGTCGAAAAATTGCTCCCTCCAGACCGCGTGAGCTTGCATATGCTGCAACCGCGCACGACGCCCCGGTTACGCTTCCTGTTCCTGCCACACGCCTCGCTCCTGTCTTCAAGGCGCACAAGGTAACCCTCCAGCGCACACCTGAGCGCCCTCATCCAACCGCGCGCCCTGAGCGGCCGCCGCAGCAATGCACCCCCGTGTGACCACATCCTGATGCGCGCCATGCGCGCCCACAATCGCCGGAGCGGCCAGCTCGCCCATAGGCGAGCATGCTGGTCCTATCGACCCAGTGCTAACCTCTGCGCCAACGCGCCATCCTGGCCGCTCGCGACCCTGCTCCAGCGCTCACGCGCCCTCGCCCGGTTCTTCCGGATACGCGCTCAGGCGCCCCCGTTATCTCGCGTCCTCCGGGGCCGCATCAGGTCGCTGCGCGCCCGCGCGTTCGGCTGCCTCCCGTGCCGGCTCCTGCGCGCCACACGCCCTCGCCATTGCCTACGCGCTCTCGCGACCACGTGCCCGCACCAGCTGCTGCGCGCCCACGCGCCCACGCGCCCACTCTATCGCCAGCGCGCCAGCGCTCCCTCGCTCCTGTATCCTCGCCTGCGCGCCATCGCACCCTCGCGCCCGCCCCCGCCCACGCGGATGCGCGCGTGCGCCCGCGCGAGATTCCGGTATCGCGCGAGCCCTTCACGCGCGACCCTGACCAGGGCCCGGCACACGAGCCCCAGCGCGAGCGCCGTCAGGCGGACAGTTCTTCGTCTCGTTCCCCTCCTCGCAAGTGCAGAACAGCGCGCTCGCCGGAGGAGGGGCGCTTCCCAGACAGGTCTAGGGACTTCCCTTTCAGCCCCACAGGCGAACCCTCGTTTGTCGACTCCTCCTAGGGATCCTTCGATCCCCTTCCCTCCAGAGGGGGTGTCTGACAGCGTGACTGTCAGCCAGCAGCCCTGATTCGGCACCCTATTCAGAGCTCTTGTGCAGGCAATCAAGCCCGCCCTCTCTGACTCGGGTCACAAACCAGCGGCGGCTTCCTCCCCCCTGAAGAGGAAGAGAGGAGTCTCTCCCGTGGAAACTCCTCCGAGGCCTATACTGTCTCCTCGCAGATCCTTGCACAAGGCTCCTTCTCCCCCCAAGACCTTCTCTCCCTCCCCTGCGGATGAGGACTACCCTTCCTCAGGAGAGTCGGATGAGCCGACCATTCCCCCATCGCACCAATGGGGGAAGCTCCGCCTCTCCCTGAGAAGCGTCTCGTCCAGGGGTGGAGAAGAGCCTGCCCCCTTCGCTGCTCAAGTCCTGTATCCCGCCCAGAAGGGAGCCTAAAGACTTTAAGACAATTCCCAAATCGTCAGCGAGGATCAGGCAGGAACCATCTAGACCCGTCGAGGATGTCTACGTATCACCCCAGGAAGAGCCACTGGGGATGGGAGACTTCGCTGCCAGTCCTTCGGGAGGAGAGCACCAGGAGTCAGAACACACTTTCTGGCAAGTCCTGACCCTCATGAGGAACCTCAATGGGATCCCAGACCCTGAGATTCCCCCTCGCGAAGGTAAGGACACGGTCCTGGACCGCGTCTATGGCACCCAGAAACCCTCTAGGGCCAGTGCAGCTTTGCCCTGGTCTCAGGGGATGAAGAGTGCCAGGGACAAGGTCGAGGGCCAGCTCTCTGAGCTTGCCTCCTCCAGCAGATCGAGTGCCGGTATCAAGCTCCTCCCTCCTCCTCGAGTCCATCAGAGGAGGTACTTCGAGATCCTCAAGAGGAGTCTTGTCTGAGTCTTCAGTTACACCACTCACAGGGGGAGTCCTTCTTGAGAGACTCTCCAACCGGCACATGTCCTTCTCAGCCACTGAGATCCTAAGCCAGGAGAAGGTCACCAAGTGTGCCATGCAGGCAACTTCGTGGCTCGACATCTGGCTGGGGTCTCTGGGCATCCTGGTGCGATCCGAGGACCTCTTCAAAGAAAGCACCAGGAAAGCGCTGGAGACTTTCCTACTCTCGGGCACACGGACCATTGAGTTTCTGGCTCACCAAGTCTCGAGCTTGTGGGCCAATACGATCCTCAAGCGTCGGGACGCTGGGGCCGAGAGGTTCCATCAGAAGGTCCCCAGTGCAGAGGTTAGCAGGCTTAGACACTCTTCCGTCCTCGGTAAGAGCCTGTTTGAGCCTAAGGATGTAGAGCTCACTGCTGAGAGGTGGAGGAAATCCAACCAGGATTCCCTCATCCACAGGGCCCTGACATCGAGGCCCTACAAACCTCCAGCGGTTCAGTAGTCCCGTCCAGCTAAGGACACAAAGAAGACGACCACAGCGAAGTCCAAGGTGTCTAAGCCCTTTCCTGCCAAGAGCAGAAGGAGCAAGAAGTCCTCCAGGGGAGGCAAAAACCCTAGAGGTACCAGTCGAGGCTGGAAACGCTAGGGTTGGCAATCCCCCTACATGTCCACCAGTGGGGGGGATGCCTACAGAGTTGCGCGACAAGGTGGCAGCAACTCGGGGCGGATGCCTGGACGATCTCCGTGATCACTCTAGGTTATCGCGTCCCGTTCACAGCCTCTCTACCTCCCCTGACAGCGAATCCAGTGTCGTTGAGCTCTTTTGCCATGGGATCGGCAAAAGGGCAGGCCCTTCGGGCAGAAGTTCAGACCATGTTGGAGAAGGACGCGCTCCAGGAGGTTGTAGACGGGTCCCCAGGCTTCTACAGTCGACTCTTTCTTGTGAGAAAGGCGTCTGGAGGCTGGAGACCAGTCATCGACCTCTCAACCCTGAACGGGTTTGTCAAGCAGACTCCGTTCAGCATGGAGACGGCAGACACGGTCAAACTTGTGGTGAGACCACTAGACTTCATGTGTACACTGGACTTGAAGGACACGTACTTCCAGATCCCAATCCATCCGTCTAAAAGGAAGTATCTAAGATTCTGCCTAGACAACAAGATCTACCAGTTCAAGGTGCTGTGTTTCGGTCTCTCCACAGCCCCTCAGGTGTTCACCAGAGTATTCACCATCATCTCTTCGTGGGCCCACAGGATCGGCATCCGTCTTATTCGTTATCTGGACGACTGGCTGATCCTAGCGGACTCGGAGGCAACCCTTCTTCGCCACCGAGACAAACTCCTTGAAGTTTGCCAGGATCTAGGGATCGTGGTAAATCTCGAGAAGTCCTCCCTGCAGCCCTCTGAGAAACTGGTATATCTAGGCATGGTCATAGACACCAATCTCCACAAAGCCTTCCCATCAGACGAAAGGATAGCAAGGCTGAGGAAGGTCGCGAGACCTTTCCTCAATTGAGAAGAACTCCCAGCCCAATCGTGGCTTCATCTCCTCGGCCACCTCTCCTCCCTGACTCGTCTCGTTCCCAACAGTCGCCTCAGGATGAGATCCCTCTAGTGGCGACTCAAGTCCCGGTGGAGTCAAGGCCACAACTCCCCGGACACCTTGATCCCTATGGGACCTGCGGAACGGGCGGACCTCCGGTGGTGGGTGGCAGATGAGAATCTACGAAAGGGAGTGGATCTTCTCGTCCCTCCCCCAGATTTGATGCTGTTCTCGGACGCATCAAACAAAGGGTGGGGGGCCCACGTTCTGAGCCACAGGACCTCAGGCCTGTGGTCAGAATCAGAAAAGTACCTTCACATAAACCGGCTAGAAATGAAGGCCGTGCCCTAGAGCGCATGACGTCAGGGGCGTGGCTACGTCCCTGGCCTTGAAGAAGAACTTTTCAGTGACGCAGGTCCTTCAAGCTGGGGTGTGGAAGCATCAGACCACCTTCATGGCCCACTACCTGCAAGACGTGACACACAGGAGGCTCGATACGTTTTCTATCGGCCCTGTGGTGGCTGCACAACAGCTGGTTTAACCTCAGGCTCCTTATTGGACAAGTAGCAGAAGGTTGAGGGTATTGTTACCCGGTTTCAGCCTGCGTGAATGGAAAAGATCTGCCTGGCCCTTATTCTTTTCTTCATCCTCTCCTCCCTTGGAGAAAGCAGCATCCTGGGTTCCTTGCACAGCTGACCTCGAACCTCTGCAGGTAAGCCATACTCCCTTGTGTTCCTAGTATTAAGATGTAATACTGTCATGTCCCCATACCCTGACGAGGTGGTATTGGAAGAGTCTTAACCTAAATTTCCATCTGAAGAACTCCAGGTCAACTTCCTAGGACGAGTCACTTCTCACCTTTACACACAGCTTACGTAGGCCGCAGCAGTTTCACAGCTGTCAGCGAGGATCAGGGACCCCTTACCCCTTGAGTTCCTACACACTCAAGTTCGGGGTCCCTGGGCAAGCCAAAGCCAGTAAGGCAGGGTACTTACCACCCTTCCTAAGGGTTGAGTCACCCCATGTAGATAGCGTGGTTTGTATTTCAGTTACGGAACAAATGACAAATTCGTAGATAATTTGTATTTTTCCTAACTATACAAACCTTAGCTATTTACACATATGTGCCCACCAGCCCTGTCCCCCAAGATAAGTCCTACCTCTAAGTAAAGTGATGAGATCCCTCTAGTGGCGACTCAAGTCCCGGTGGAGTCAAGGCCACGACTCCCCGGACACCTTGATCCCTATGGGACCTGCGGAATGGGCGGACCTCCGGTGGTGGGTGGCAGACGAGAACCTGCGATAGGGAGTGGATCTTCTCGTCCCTCCCCCAGATTTGATGCTGTTCTCGGACGCATCAAACAAAGGGTGGGGGGCCCACGTTCTAAGCCACAGGACCTCAGGCCTGTGGTCAGAATCAGAAAAGTACCTTCACATAAACCGGCTAGAAATGAAGGCCGTGTTCCTGGCACTTCAGAAGTTCCACCAAGTCCTGGCGGGCCACTCTGTGGTGGTGATGAGCGACAACACCACGGTGGTGGCTTATATCAACAAGCAGGGAGGTACCTTTTCGGAACAGCTATCCCATCTTGCAGTAGAGATTCTGAGATGGTCCGAAGTCCACTCGATTTCACTAGCGGCTCGCTTCGTTCCGGGCAAAAGGAATGTGCTCGCCGATAGTCTGAGCAGGGCGACGCAAATAGTGAGTACCGAGTGGTCTTTGGATCCTCAGATAGCCAACAAAGTCCTGACTTTGTGGGGTTCCCCGATGGTGGATCTGTTCGCTACGGCGCTGAACACCAAGCTCCCGCTGTACTGCTCCCTAGTCCCGGACCCCAAGGCTCTTTGGCAGGATGCCTTCCAACAACGGTGGGACAACGTCGATGTGTACGCCTTTCCCCCGTTCTGTCTGATGAGGAGGGTACTCAACGAGACCAGAACATCGGTCAATCTCTCATTGACCCTGATAGCTCCGCTATGGCATCATGCAGAGTGGTTCCCGGACCTTCTGCAACTCCTCTCGGAGATTCCGAGGGAGCTCCCTCCACGTCACGAGCTACTCAAACAACCACACTCCAACATCTACCACAAAGCCGAGGCTTCGCTTCGACTTCACGCAAGGAGACTATCCAGCATCTCCTCACAGAGAGAGGATTTTCGCAACAAGTTGCGAACGTCTGGCCACCTGCGCAAGTCATCTGCAGGAGTCTACCAGGCAAAGTGGCGAATTTTCTGTGGTTGGTGTCGAGGAAGGGGTATCTCTCCCCTTGATGCCACTTTACCAGCAATAGCGGAGTTCCTCGTTTATCTGCGGGAGGAAATGCGCCTTTCAGTCTCGGCAGTGAAAGGCTATCGCTCAGCCTTAAGTCTTGCCTTCAGGCTTAAAGGAATGGAGATTTCTTCCTCGCTGGAACTTTCCCTTCTCATACGGAGTTATGAACTTCCCTGCCCTCAGTCAGAAGTGAGACCTCCTCCATGGAACGTGGTTCGAGCTCTCAGGTCTCTCAAGAGACCTCCCTACGAACCATTACGCCAGGCTTCTGATCGCCACCTTACCTGGAAGACGGTTTTCCTGCTAGCTTTGGCCTCGGCCAAGCGAGTCAGTGAGCTTCATGGTCTCTCGTACGACGTCGCCCATTGAAGGGGATGGGGGAAGGTAACGTTCAGCTTCGTCCCTGAGTTTGTTGCCAAGACTCAGAACCCGGGAGTGCCAGACCTAAGGTTCGACTCCTTCTGGGTTTCGAGTCTCCGTTCTGTAACAGATGACCCAGATCATCTCCTACTGTACCCAGTCAGGAGTCTGAGGTTGTATCTTAAAAGAACAGCTGCAGTTCGTCCCCTGGTGCGAGCGTTGTTGGTGAGCACCGGGGAGACGAAGAGGAGGGTCACCAGAAATACCATCTAGGCCTGGATTCGCAAGGTAATACATCTGGCCTTGAATCCTGACCCTCCTCCGTCACGTCGCCCTAGAGCGCATGATGTCAGGGGCATGGCTACGTCCCTGGCCTTGAAGAAGAACTTTTCAGTGACGCAGGTCCTTCAAGCTGGGGTGCGGAAGCGTCAGACCATCTTCATGGCCCACTACCTGCAAGACGTGACACACAGGAGGCTCGATACGTTTTCTATCGGCCCTGTGGTGGCTGCGCAACAGCTGGTTTAACCTCAGGCTCCTTATTGGACAAGTAGCAGAAGGTTGAGGGCATTGTTACCCGGTTTCAGCCTGCGTGAATGGAAAAGATCTGCCTGGCCCTTATTCTTACTTCATCCTCTCCTCCCTTGGAGAAAGCAGCATCCTGGGTTCCTTGCACAGCTGACCTCGAACCTCTGCAGGTAAGCCATACTCCCTTGTGTTCCTAGTATTAAGATGTAATACTGTCATGTCCCCATACCCTGACGAGGTGGTATTGGAAGAGTCTTAGCCTAAATTTCCATCTGAAGAACTCCAGGTCAACTTCCTAGGACGAGTCACTTCTCACCTTTATACACAGCTTACGTAGGCCGCAGCAGTTTCACAGCTGTCAGCGAGGATCAGGGACCCCTTACCCCTTGAGTTCCTACACACTCAGGTTCGGGGTCCCCGGGCAAGCCAAAGCCAGTAAGGCAGGGTACTTACCACCCTTCCTAAGGGTTAAGTCACCCCATGTAAATAGCGTGGTTTGTATTTCAGTTACGGAACAAATGACAAATTCGTAGATACAGTAATTTGTATTTTACCTAACTATACAAACCTTAGCTATTTACACATATGTGCCCACCAGCCCTGTCCCCCAAGATAAGTCCTACCTCTAAGTAAAGTGAAGCATTCACCGGTGTGACGGGGGGTGGGGGGGGGATAGCTAGCTACCCCTCCCTACCCCCTGCTAACTAGCGGCGGGGTAGTAAACCCTCGTTAAAACTTTTATGGCTCGTCATTCAGCTACGCCGAAGTAAATACCCCATGTAAATAGCTAAGGTTTGTATAGTTAGGAAAAATACAAATTATCTACGAATTTGTCATCTTAGCCAGTGTTCATCATTAGCTTTTATCAGCCATTACTAGTCCACTGCAGAACAAAGGCCTCAGACATGTCCTTCCACTCCCGTCTGCTTATGGTTTTTATGTACCAGTCCACGCCCGCAAACTTTCTTAGTTCATCATTCCATCATCTTCTCTTCCTTCCCCCTGCTTCTTTTACCATCTCTAGGGACCCATTCTGTTATTATTAACGTCCATCTATTGTATTTCATTCTCATTATATATCCTGCCCATGTCCACTTCTTTTTCTTACATGCTCTCAGAATATCCTCTACTTTAATTTGCTCTTGTATCTGTTTTGCTCTTTTTCTATTTCTTGGTGTTATTCCCATTGTTATTCTGTCCATAGCTCTTTGAGTTTTAACTAGCTTATGTTACAAGGCTTTACTAAAGCTCCAAATTTCTGATGCCCAAGGTAATACTGGTAGGACCATCTTATTAAATACATTTTGTTTTAGAGAAGTAGCATTTTACTTATCATTATCTCATTTTGTTTAACAAATGCTCTCCAACCCCTACTTATCTTTCTTTTAGTTTTTGTCTCGTGACCTGGGGAAACACTTACTGTCTATCCTAAGTACGTATATTCATTAAATATCTCTAGAGGCTTGTCCATAACTCTTATTTGTCGTTTCACTGCATTTTCATTGGACATTATCTTAGTTTTACTCATATTCATTTTCAGTCCTACATTTCTACTTTCTCCATTCAAAATTTTCTAACATCTTTTGTAATTCTTTCCATGATTTCACTAAACACAGCTATGTCATCTGCAAATCTTTAGCTAGTGTTAGGTATTTAAAGATTTTGGGCTGGGTAATGTTCCTGGACTGGGTTAGGTTAGGAAGTTTACATCCTACCGTACAGTACCCCAATGGGTAATGGTGGCCTCACTGGTGTTGAATGGTGTTTCAGAGAAATACTATGAAAATTAGGTCTGTGGGTGTAACATGTCCGGAAAGTACAATATGAAGTAAATGTTTTTCCCTTAAAGGGTCTACATGGTCGAACAGTTTGTCGAACACGGTTGTCGAACCTGCTTGTCAAACGGTTCGAAGAGGTGGAGGCAGTCACAAATGCATGAGGTTTGTGCACAATGAAGCCCCGCCCCCCAAAAGTGATGCGAGAAAAGACTTTCTTTGAACCGTTCAACCTTGTAAACCTGCCTTTAGATGGGTATCATTTAGGTACCCCTGTCCCCCTTCCAGAATACTGTAATAAGTTGATCCACAAATAAATCTCAATAAAGTTTGTCTGATTAAACTTGATGTCTTTCAAGTAGAATTACAGTATTTCAATGCTTACTGAGATTCACTGTATAGTGGTTTAGATAGTCTGGTCATTATCTATACTTCCTTGGGAAATACTATAACCCAGGACAACACTACATGGAGGCAATGGCTATGAATTTGACTAAAATGGAGTTTTAAGGGCATATCACTGAATCTTGAGAGGAAAACTGTTTGTTTAGAATAGGTGGTTGAATATCTGCCTGTGGAGAAGCAATAGCAAAAACTAGCATCAATGAGTATTGAAATAATGGTTTTTATTTTAATTCTGCTTTTCATAAAAATTATTTAGGAAAACTGAATATGCCTCGTTTATCTCATGCTCTTTGTGGAAAATAAGAAAAGTAAATTGTTTCAGAAATGAGCTGTGAAGATCTTTTTGATGCGGTGGAGAGACTTGAAAATCAAGCGTATGCTGCAGGTGAAAAGGAAGGCATTGCAGATGGACAGTTAAAGTCCTGGCAGACAGGATTTGAGTTTGGATGGAAACAAGCTTGTCATATACACCAGGAGCTTGGTAATATTGAAGGTATGGGTAGTTTGGAATATAATTATGTTATATAAGCCTGTAACTTCAGTATTTAAAGAAAAGACTGACTAAAAACTTTACAATATCTTGGTGTTCCATTAGGTTAAATATATCCATCAAGAGGAATATAAACTCACTTTCATTATCTGAATTCAGATTTTTTCCTACACTAAATACAATCTATTTCGCTCTTTATTTGGGAATATACTTTTGGCAAAGCTGGAAGACTAGCCATAAGACTTTTAGCGAGGTATAACTACCCCACAGCTACTTAGCCCGGGGGAGAGTGCTTAGGGGGCTAGTACCTGCTACCCTGCTCACATACACACACCCGTGTTGTCTCGTCACTTTTGCTTTTTGCTTGCATGAAAGTGATGTTTGTTTCTCTCCACCTCCCACACTGACTGCCATTACTGACTTATCTTTTTCGCTTTCTCTTTTCTCATTGTGAGTGTTCCTTCTTCAGGTTATCATGTGGACGTGCCCTGGACCTGAAGGGCGCAAATGCGGCATCTTCATGTCTACGGTTGAGACCGGCCCCCATTCGTTGTGTCTGGCCTGCCAAGGACGACCTTGTAATCAGTATGACACCTGTGATTAGTGTCGGGAGTGGTCATCCTCCCAGTGAGAGAGATTTGGACGACGGTGCAAGAAGAAGTTGAGAGGTATTCTTCTCCTTTGGGGTCATCCTCAATGTCAAAGAAACCTCGTACTTCTTCTTCAATACTTTGATCTCTTCCTGAAGCTCCTTGCTTGGTCTCCCCAGGGGGATTGATCGAGTAGGAGTGTTGACCATTTAACCCTAGGACAACCCATAGGTTTGAAGGACGTTGCTGCATCCCCTAGTGAAGCGACGCCGCCCTTCTCCGCAGGTGAGTCCTCTGTCAATGATTTGTTGCAGAATTGGCCTTCTCTTGGTATTGCTGGTCTTCCATTGAAGGAAGGTTTCTTCGAGTTGTTGCAGTTGGGAGCAGAGAGGAAACCCACACCAGCTCCTTCAGAGGTGGACCTGAATCTTCCTCTGAAGAGCTCCTAAGGTTTAGTGCCGGAAGAGTTCCCTGCTTTCATGTCTGGCCCAGTGTTTCCAGACCCGGGTTCTCCGTCATCGCCTTCTGCAGATCCACCCTCCTCCTGCGGAATGGGGCAAAGTCCGAGGTATGTTCCTGTTTCTAATAGGGGTTACCATTCCTGTTCGCTGCTTAGGTCTTCCCTGCACTGGTTTCCGCCATGTTGGTCTTTGAGATGACATCTGGCTTCGCCCCCTCCTTTTTTTAGCCCCTCGGAGTATAGTTCTCCTTCATATCTTGCTCGCCCCCTGTGTTTTCGATACCCTCCAGCCTCGCCTCGCCTTGTCCTGTTCCTGTTTTTGATTCCAGGAGTTCTCTCCGTTCCCCCAGGGAATCTAGACCATCGCGCCTTCTTCGTCAGAGCGCAGGCCTTGCCTCGCCACCCAGTGCTCTCCACCCTCGTCGCGTAGTGAAGACAGGAGGATCACCCAGAACAACAGCTGCAATCCTGGGAGATATCCTTCTTCTAGGTCCCGGAGTGATAAATGGATTTTGAAGCAAAGCGAAAAATCTACTTTTGGGTGAGATGGCCATGTCGTCCTGATGGAAGCTTCCTATTGGCAGCTTTCTAAGGGATATTTGGCTACAGTGATACTCCCAGAGAATTGACCATAGGTCTCCAGAATTCTAACTCCTGGCGCGAGTATCCTTAAAATTTTTCTTAAGGATATCGCATAGTATCAGGGGATGTATATCTTGATACGACATATGGCAAGCTTCACCCCGAATAGAGTTTTCGCTCCGAGGGGGAAGAGTGGCGAAATTGAAGGGGAGCCGTTATCAAGGTTACCCTTTTTCCCTTACTATTACAGGGCCCAAAATGGCCGCTCATTCCTTGCTTTGTAGCGCTTTACACACGGTGTACTCCCGCTTGCTCTAGTGTTCTAGATCGCTATTTCGAGGAATTTATCATGCATTCTCCAGCATCTTCTGCCTCTGGAAAGTTGAGTATTTAATCTTTCCTGTGTATAATTTTTAGCTCCCTTCTCACAGTTAAATTAGCATAATTTAGATGTGTTTATCGGTGCGTAGCCAGTAACCAGAGGCGCCATTTTGGATGCTGTCGTTCGCCAAGCATGCCTTATTTAGTCAGCAGAACAATGTTCCCGGTATTTAGCTTTAATGAATTTTAGCTATTTAGGCAAAATTATACTAGTGAAGATAAGATCATGCATGTATATTTCCTCTTCCTTAAGTGTAACGATCGTATACGTTAGAGTCTCGGTGATATAGTGTAGCCGAGATCTCGCCCCACGCTAGGCTAACCTAGCTTACGCGCTTTAGTATACTTTCGTACATTATCCCTGTTTACCCTCGTGTATCGTTTTACCAATTCAACAGGAGATAGTATATCTCCTAGAATTAATTATATAATTCGATACTCATCTCTTTCAGAGATTTAAGGGTAAACCCTTCCTTTCCTCTGAGTGTCGCCATTAGACGGCAACCCTATCTTGGTCTTGCCATAGAGTAGTATACTCCAGCTTGACGTACACAAACAAGGCGATACCTTTTCGCAGCACCTTTACCATCTAGCAGTGGAGAGGCTAAGATAGGCGGAAAACAACTCTTTGTCCCTATCAGCTCGCTTCATTCCAGGCAAAAGGAATGTGCTCGCAGGCATTCTGAGCAGAGCAACTCAGATAGTGAGCTCCAAGTGGTGGTCTTTGAATCATCTAGTAGCCAACAAAGTCTTGACTTTGTGGGGTTTCACGACAGCTGACCCATTTGCCATGTCTCTGAACAATAGACTCCCTCTCTACTGTTCACCAGGCCCTCAGGCAGGATGCATTCCAACAACAGTTGGACAACATCGACGTTTATGCCTTTTCCCCATTCTGCCTGATGAGAACGGGGCTCAGCAAAGCAAAATCATCTGCAAACCTAGCAGTGATCCTCATAGCTCTGCTATGGCATTGTGTGGAATGGTTCCCGGACCTTCTTAAGCTGCTAACAGAAGTCCCGAGAGAACTAACTCCACGACACGACATGCTCAGACAACCACACGTGAAAATCTAACACAAAGCCGTAGGATCCCTACATCTCATGCCTGGAGACTATCCAGCATCTCCTCATGCAGTAAGGCTTTTCACAACAAGTTGCTTAGAGGATGTCCGAATACCTCCGGAAATCTTAAGCTGCCATTTACCAGGCTAAGTGGACTGTCTTTTGTGGTTGGTGTCATGAAAGGGTTATCTCTCCCCTCGATGCCACTATTCCAGCAATAGCGGAGTTCCTTGTATACATTTGGGGGGAAAAACTCTTCTCGTTCTTGGCGGTGAAAAGCTGTCGCTCATCCTTTAGACTGAAAGGAGTCAACATTTCCTCCTTATTGGAGTTGCCTCTCCTCATACGGAGTTTTGAGCTTACCTGCCCTTAGTCGGAACTTAGACCACCTCCATGGAACATAGTTCGTGTACTTCGGTTGCTGAAGGGTGCCCCCTTCGAGCCATTATGCTAGGCATCGGATCTTAACCTGACCTTGAAGATGGTGTTCTTGCTCGCATTGGCCTTGGCCAAGAGATTCAGCAAACTCTATGTTACCTCTATAACCCAGCACTTTGCTCGCTTTAAACTAGGAAGAGGTGGTACAGATGCGGACGAGGAGCTATGCCGGTTATATGCCGGTTGAATTACAGTATATGTTTATACAGTCGTCTGTATATTTGCAGTATAGTATATACTGCAGATAGAAAACTATTGTATATACTACACTAGTAGTTATCTTCCAATATATCTTGGGTATCCTTGCCTAGGTGTTTGCTGAGACCAATCCTATATTGAAAGAATAGAATTTCTTCAATATTCTGATTAGAAATCAGTCTACGTTTTACCTTACAATATTAGATAAATTAAAGGGCCGGTGGTAGTACACTTTCTATCCTTAAAGGTTAGAACCCTTATCTTTGAGCTTCCCTGATCAGGAAATCTAGGATTTTAATATTGGAGGGTAAGGCCACAGCAAATGGGCTGGGTAGGATACACAAATATATTTCCTAGTCTAGTTGGCGTCATGGCAGCTGGACCGTGCCGCCAGATGCTAGCCATACTGGCAGCACACTGGTTGAACTACAATATATAATTATACAGTAGTCAGTATTTTGCAATATAGTATATACTGCAAACAGAAAACTATAGTATGATTATGCAGTAGTTATTTTCTAACATATCTTGTGTACCCTTGTGCGGGCTTCTGCTGAGACCGATCCTATATT
Organism: Palaemon carinicauda; assembly: GCF_036898095.1. Taxonomy (NCBI): domain Eukaryota; kingdom Metazoa; phylum Arthropoda; class Malacostraca; order Decapoda; family Palaemonidae; genus Palaemon; species Palaemon carinicauda. The sequence goes on along the minus strand of NC_090764.1, from coordinate 62,342,519 downwards.
GAAAGAATAGAATTCCTTCAATACTCTGATTAGAAATCAGTTATCTTTACCCCACAGTGTTAAATATTAAAAGAGGTAGTGGCAATGTACACTTTTCTACCCCTAGGGATTATAACCCTTTTGTTCAAGTTGCCTTGATAAAGGAAACTCTTTATAGTTAGTACTGAGGGGAGGTAACAGCAATTGCTTGCAAGGGATACACAGGTATGTGTCTCCCACTATCCCTTTCTAGTTTACTATCCTAAGCTATAATAATTAAAAGATGACTTTTACATATTGCTTATCAGTGACGTAATCAATTGTATACTCATTCGGCTTTCCTTTCTTTACAGCAAGAACCCCAGATGACATGTGTTGCAGCCTTCTGCAATATTAGGAGTAAGTACTTTTATGGTCATAATACATGCAGGTTTCATGCCCATTGCAATATTATTTCCGAATCCCTGCAATATTGGGACCCGCAAGTTTGCAATATCTGTCGTACCTTAGTGTCCGAGGGTTTTGATAATCCCAAGTCAATGGAGTCTAGGGATGCAGCTCGTAAGAAACTATGCAATTGGGTGAGAGGATTCCAGAAGATCTCTCCGGGACCATACCTACCTAATGATGGGATGCGTAGCTTACTATTTCCGAAAGCAAGTAGAGAAATATTGGTGCCCCAGGCACAATATGCATTTCCCTGCGTCCAGGAAGCCTTTGGGATGGAGGGCAGGACCCTCCCCCCCCCTTGGAAAGAAGTGGACAATGTCATGTCGGAATTGCCTCCTTCTGTGCTGGTTCTGGAGCTGTTAACCTCGACATCTTCACCTTCTACCTCTCTATTAGACAACAAAATGGACCAATTACTAGCCCATTTTAAGGGTCTAATGGAAAACCTTTGCAAACAAGGCGAATCAGACAAAGTGAAACGCAAGTTAGAGCTCTGTGAAGCTTCACTTGTCGCTCCCCAAGGGTCATACAAGCGACCCAGAGACCAAGACCTTCCGACATGCTCCAAAACCAATCCCTGGAGGTTTGCGGAGCTTATGCCGATTTTAGACGGCAAACTCTACATCGTGGAGAAGATGGGTGCTGTTCCTTTAGACGAAATCCAGTTTTGACCAAGCTTTGAAGCTTTCCCTAATTGTTTCATTCGACTGAGACATGAACCAACATCAAGAAAAGAAATGGAACTGAAGGAGGTCATGATTCTTGACCATGATAAGGCACAGGGTATCTTGTCAAGTAGCCTGAGAAAGGTTGGTTACTCGGTGTCGAAAGTGTTCGCACTAAATGATAGACACCCTACCTTTCTTGCTCCTGCTTCAATAAAGGTACTTGTCGGACTAAACACAGTCCTAAGTATCTTCACGGAATTGACGGACACAGTCACGCAATAACCAAGCCGAGAAATGGTTCAGGTAACAAACTACCTGGACGAAAGGCTGGTGCGGGCAGCAACCGAAGTGGTTGGTCTCCGAGCATCCAAGGAAGTGTTCCGGTTCCTGGAACATCGGGGATGCAAAATCAGCTTCTAGAAGTCTCGATTCTCTCCCGCTCATGGGTTTCAATGGTTAAAAAACCATTGAAACCTGAGGTCACATCAGCTCTCCTTTCCCTTAGGGATGTAGAAGAAGATTGCAGGGTCGGTCAAGAAACTATGGTAATCAGTCAGGATTCCAAGATGCCAACAGGAAAGAATTCTGAACTCTCTCCAGTTCGCAATAGTGACAGACCCAGTGCTAAGAGCACAGCTGAAAGGTGCGTTAAGAGTCTTGAGAAGATAGGCATCAAACGCTCGAAGAGATCTAAAATGACCGATATCGGTCTTTCCTTGATCGCATCCCAAACAATGGTCAAAGACCAAAAGCCTACTGAAGACCGTGCCCTTGCAACTACCTCGACTATTGAAGATCATCCGCATGGATGCCTAGCCGGAAGAATGCGGTGTTCACTCCCATCAGAGGAAAATCCAAGGGACTTGGTCATTTCTATCCAAGGCCATGGTAGTCCTGTCATAGTTGGGGAAATTCTCTTCACGCAGAGTTGACCTCCTCAGGCTGATATGGGACATCGAAGCGATAATGAGACGTCGGAACCGACAAGGCTTGAGAGCGTCTTTTATGGTTTAGGTGATATTAACCATCCCTTGCCTGAAAGGATGACACCTATCAGCAGTTCATGTAAAATCAATCCGCAATGTGACAGCGGATGCTCTACTCAGGCTCAAGCTGATAAAGTTAGAATGGCCCACAGACACAGACCTATTCTCTCCCAGATGTAAACAAGTCCCTGAACTGCAGATCAACCTCTTCGTGTTGAGCGTCATCAAGAAACTACCTCGATATGTAGCCCCATACGAGGATTCTCTAGAGGAGATAACAGACACCATGTCTCTAGTATGGAAGGGATGGACTCAGGAATTCCTGTGCATCCCATCCAATCTCCTGCTGAAGGTCCTCAATATGCTGAGATCCTTCCAGGAAGGGGTAGCTCTGGTGGCTCCCAAACAGCCCAAGAACAACTGGTTCCCTCTGGTGAAGGAACTAAGGCTGAGGCTGGCCCTAGTACTGAACCCAGCGCTATCTCAGAGGGTTCGGAAGTTAATTGTCTTTGATTTATCACAGAGAGTCCAAACCCTTCATTTCATGATTTTCTTGCCCTAGCAGTTAGGAAAAGATTTGGAATCTCAGAAGGCAATATAGAATTCCTAGAAGAATACAAGTCTAAGTCAACTAGAAGACAATATGAGTCATCTTGAAAAAAGTGGGTTGCTTTTGTAAAAGCAAAAGGACCGAAAGAAATTCAATGAACTTCTGTCTGTCCTTCTTTGTCCACCTTCATAATCAAGGTCTGGCAGCCAACACGATAACTACGTGCAAGTCAGCCTTGACTAGACCTTTCTATATGCCTTTCAAGTGGATCTGGCGAATGAAATCTTTAATAAGATTCCGAAGGCATGCGCAAGGCTTAGGCCTGCAGCACCTCCAAAGCCCATTTCATGGTCTTTGGACAAGGTCCTACATTATGCCTCATCTGTGAACAATGAAGATTGTTTCCTCAAGGATCTAACCCAGAAGGTTATTTTTCTGTTCGCTATAGCCTCTGGGGCTAGAGTTAGTGAAATAGTAGCCCTATCTAGAAATTAGGGCCACATTCAGTTCACAGAAGTGGGAGAAGTGAATCTCTTTCCTGATCCAACTTTCCTCGCTAAGAACGAGCTACCCACTAAGAGGTGGGGTCCCTGGAGAATCTGCCCTATGAAGGAAGATGTCTCTCTATGTCCTGTAGGGTGTCTAAAGGTCTATCTTCGTAGAACTTCAGACTTTAGGGGAGGACAGCTCTTTAAAGGAGAAACCTCTGGATCAAACTTATCCCTAAAACAACTAAGGGCGAAGCTCACCTACTTTATTCGCAGAGCAGATCCGAGGAAAATTGCTGTATCACTGAACTTCTTTCAGTATATGGACTTTGAGCATCTTCGCTCATATACTGGATGGAAATCATCCAGTGTTCTACAAACACTATGCTAAGCAGATCTATGAACTGAAGCATCATGTGGTGGCGGCAGGTAGTGCATTAAAACCTGTCGTCTAATTACTGCGATGAACAGTTAATTGATTGGGACTATCAATTAAAGGGAAAAGGTGTCAACACTTGTAGTGTGATACCCTTTAAGTGAGTGTTACCATGGTGACACTAAGTCTGCTCAAAATCTCAGGTGTGGAATTATACAGATAACACTTGTGCCGTGTGTACGTAGTACACAGTGTTGATAGGATACAACATTTACAGAAGTTATAAAGGAGAAATTTATTAAAAATATTTTCAGTCTTAGAGTGGCACTCATCATTTCTTCCCTTTCAAAGGGGGAAATTAATGTCTATACGTTGCACGCATAATTCCTTTATCATGTTAAATTTGTTTCACTTGTTACTTAATTTAGTCATTTATTAGAATTAAATGTCTTTTAGAATGTAATTGCGTCCTAATTCGCCCGGCAATTTGCATATTTAAAATGCCAGGGTTCTTTGACTTACTCATGTAAGTAAACCTCATATCATTGTATGCTTACAAACAATGGATATAATAGACACTGATATTGTTCTGACAATATATACAGACCGTGAGACCGTTTGTATACCCAGTGAATACTTATGTTTGTTCATGCAATATATGCTAACCTTAAGGCCCTTTTTCTACCGTCTAGGATAACTCTTCCCTGTAGGGGGCAGGAAGCACTAACATTGTTATGATTAGTGATAATGACGGATACAGGTAACGTCATTTGTCTCAAATGGTCCAGATGACCATTGAAAAAATTGTCCCAAGGTTAAGGTACTGATGAAAATCCAAAGATACAGTAATACTCTGGTATGCTTCCATCAGGACAACATGGCTTGAGCCCCAAAACGGATTTTGAGCTAAGCGAAAAATCTATATTTGGGTGAGATAGCCATGTCGTCCTGATGGACCCACCCTCCTTTTCTATAGAAAAGGTCTTCGCAGAATCCCTCCCGAAACTACTATATCTGTAGCACCATGCTCAACGCTACAAGGAATGTCCGCCATCTTGACACTCAATAGTAGTATGGGAAGTAGGGCAACCTTTATAACGGCTCCCCTTCTATTTTGACACTCTTCCCCCTTGAGGTGAAAACGCTCTTCGGGGTGAAGATTGCTATGCTTTGTATCAAGATATATGTCCCCTGATATTATACGATATCCTTAAGAGAAATTTTAAGGATATTCGCACCAGGAGTTAGAATTCTGGCGACCTAAAGGTAAATTCTCTGGGAATATCACTGTAGTCAAGTATCCCTTAGGAAGCTACTATTAGGAACCTTCCATCAGGACGACATGGCTATTTCACCCAAAAATAGATTTTTGAGCGAATTTTTGTGTGCCTTTCGCTCTCAAATTGGTTATCAGAAACCAGATTCCTGTGGAATATCAGTTGGACTTTTTCACGATCTTGTCTCTCAAGAAGACTACTGCTAACCCGAGTGTTTCTCTTTCTCTATTCTGTGACATCAATTCGTCTAATTACCTCCGCTAACAAACTCGGAAGGAGGTTATGTTTTCACCCCTGTTTGTGTGTGCATGTTTGATTGTTTGTGAACAGCATCCTGGCCACAATTTTAATTGTAGAGTAATGAAACTTGCAGGGAATAACTGTTATGTAAATATCTGGAAATGATTGAATTTTGGAAGGTCAGAGTCAAAGGTCAAGGTCACAGACAAGCAAAATGTCCAATTTTTGGGCTTAGGCCATGTCATGCTGATGGAAGTTCCTTCATTAGTAGCTTCCTAAGTATTTGTGACTACAGTCATATATCCCAGAGAATTTACCGAAGGTATCCAGAATTCTAACTCCTGGAGCGAGTATCCCTTAAATTTCTTCAAGGGATATCGCGTAAGGACGTAACTTGACACATCTCATAGCTATTTACACCCCAAATAGCCTTTCACTTCGAGAGGAAAAGTGGCAAGAAAATAAGAGAGTCGTTCAAAAGGTAAAACCGTTTGACTCTCCTAAAGTACTGTCAATAGTTCGGCCATCCGCCGCATCACGGCGCCACCAAACCACAGTTTTTCCCTGTGTTATCTCACTATTTTCGAAGCTTTTCTGCTTGAATTATGGATTCCCCAGCTTCATCAGCTTCTGGAAAGTTAAGTAATATCTTTGAATTGTGTAAATGTAAGCTCTTGTCAGTTTTGCTTTTCGATTGATATCGTAATTAACGTAACAAGAGCTACTGCCAGCCGGATGGCGTCATGACGCGATCGTTCTTTTGTTCATTTAGGTAGCAAGAACGATATTCCCGGCATCTTTGCTTTAATAACTTTAGCTATTCAGTATTTTAGCTAGGGATTTTTATATTATGTCATTGTTGTCGTGAATTTGGCGATAATTTCGAGCCTCACGAGTGCTAGGCTTCTAGCCTAGGCACTTTCACACTTCATGCATGATATAACCTTCCTGGTAAAGTTGTATTGAAGCTCAGGCAATATTTTATACAATTAAGATATTACTATTTTCTTTTCCTCTTCCATTATAGTATACCAGAGTTACGTAGAACGTTCTCTAAGCTCTCTAGCTTAATAGCTTTAGTGCTTTAGTATACTTTATATGTCCCCATTACTCTTGTATTGTCTTTAGGGGTAAGATAGATATCATTGCCCCTTTAAGTCAATACTATCTCTATGAGTTATAAGAGTAATTCCCTTTCCCTCTGAATAGCCTAGGCTATCCTCTTTTAATTTACTGTAACCTATGGTTAGGTTGGGTAAATTTTCTGGGGCGTTTCGTTTCCCTCTCCTTTTCTCTGAGCTGGCAACTGAGTAGCTTGTCAGCATTGAGTTTGGAGTTGGGGACGGGACATCAGAGTAGTCTGGTTGGCATCTAGCTACCTGGATTTATACCCGCAACTGAGTAGCTTGTCGGTATTCCAGTAGGGCTAGTTGCTGTGCAGGAGGCTTGCCTCCCTAGATCTTGTAGAGGCTATTGTTGCACAATTTCCTCTTTATGGTCTAGCAGAGAGTCCTGTATCGGGTTTTTAACGGGAGGATAGGTTTCTTCCCGGTTTAGACTCCTGGTACGAGATTCTGTTCTCTTGAGTTCGTTTTCGGACGTTCTCTCATTGCCTAACCCAACCTGGGGAATTGGCTTCCCCTAGTTGAGGCTTATACGAGGACAGAATCCTTCAGGTTAAGTAATGCCCTAGGGTATTGCTTTACTTATGGACTATTCACCCCTTCCCCGCTATCTCTTTCGTGTTGAATGATCCAACACCCTTATGGCCGTGGTTCTACATAGGCTCCTCTGGATGTCTGTAGACCTGGCTTGAGTTTTTCTGTCAGTGCCTGGTTAGGTTAGTGACAGATAACCTCATATCTTTGAGTGTTCCTTAGAGTCCTCCCTTGGACTGCCTTCCATATCCCTTAAGATGGGATATGGTTGAGTGGAAGCCCAAATTGATTTCCCTCTTCCACTGGCACACTCTTTCAGGATGTAGACGTCATAGCTGATTCTTTGCCGTCTTCTATCCTTATCTTTCTCTCTTTCTTTCTATCATGGGCTGTAGTCGGCAGTTATTCTGCCGACAATTTGGGTTGGCTAGGCTAACAGTTCGCTGTTTCTCTTACCTCGGACATCGTTGTTCGATGCCGTTGGTGAGTGGGTAGGCCTGCCTGCCTTCCACCCATAGTGTAGCCAGCAGTGGCTAGCAGGCCCGGCAGAGCCGGCCTGCTGGCATATGCTGACTAGCCCATCATGCCGACAATGTCGGCAGGTCGACACTATTTTTATTTACGGTAGTTGCCGGCAGGCTCGGCAGACGCCTGCCTGCCGGCATTTACCGACTGGCCCTACATACCGATGACGTCGGTGGGGCCGGCAGTGTCGGCGAGGCCGGCAGCGTCGGCGGGGCCGGCAGCGTCCGCGGGGCCGGCAGCGTCGGGAGGGCCGGCAGGGCCGGCAGTGTCGGCGGCATGCTGCCGCCGGCAACTGCTGTATCCAGAAAAATATGATAAATTTTTCCAACCTACAAGTGGTTCTTGTGTAGCCATTTGTGAGACCATCATAGAGAGATGATTCTCTCTTATTTCAATGGCTATATCCATTAAAATTATCCTCGGTTTTGAACATTATAAGAGGTGGTGTCAAGTAGACACTATATATCTTGGATATTCCCTCTGTTATTTAATTCCTTGTGAATTTCATGGTTCAATACGAGAAGGGGTCATAGCAAATGGCTGGATGGGAAACACATGTGGGTGTCTTTCCTACTATAGCTTACCCTATCCAAGCTAAATATAATAAATGTATTATGTTGAAATTTGGGAATTTCACAGAAAACTCATTTGCTTTTCTTTTCTTTACAGGAGGAGCATCCCGAGTGCAGGAACAACTTTTGTAGGATCCGCAGCAAGGACTTCTACGGACATGGCGTGTGTAGGTCTTACGCCCGCTGTTCTGTTACCAAAGGGGCTCTCAAGTACTGGGACCCAGAGGCTTGTACTGTGTGTGACAAGTTGGTTAAGGAGGCTTTTTATGATCAAAAGTCTGCGGAGTCTAGGGATGCAGCTAGGATTACGCTGCAGAAATGGGTTAGAGGTTTTCAGAAGAATACCTCGGGCCCATACCTTCCTAATGCTAGGATGAGGGACTGTCTCTTCCCCGGAGCTCGTGACGAGGCCGTCATTCCCCAGACTAAACCTGCAATCCCCTTGGTGCAACTCCCGGTTCAGAAACCTGGAGACCCTGACGTGGCTGATGCTTTGGAGAGCGTCCACCTGGACGACAATATGTCTGTCGTTTCCGAGGAGACTGAGAAGAATCTCCTCGTAGAAGAGTTAGAACAGGAGGCAGTTGTTCCTCCTTCTAACGAGGTTGAGAATGCTGAAGCGGTATCGGTTTCTTCAGCGGCTGTGGTGGAACCAGCTCCATCAACCTCTTCGCAACCGCCTCATTTGGAGGCACTTACGACCACCTTGCAATCTCTGATGTCGATGGTGTACGACTTGCAGAAGAAGTCGTCAGAGAAAGAGACTACTTTCCGATCAGAGATCGAGCAGTTGGTTTCTTCGCACTTAGCCCCGAAGAAACTAAATGTGAAGGACCTCCCTGTGTTCTCCGATGTTAACCCGTGGAGGTACGTGGAGCACATGCCGATGTCAGCAGGCAAGATTTTCCTTTCGGAGAAACTGGGTACCGTCCCAGTGGAGGAGGTAGAGTTCTGGCCCAGCAGGGCATCCTACCTGGATTGCTATGTCCGGCTCAGAACTGAACCGGCATCCAAAGAAGAGACGGAGCCCAAGGAAGTAATTGTCCTTGAGCTCGCTAAAGCACAGGCTTTGTTTTCCGCAAAGCTAAAGGAGAGGGCATTCACTTGCTCAAAGGTGCCGGCATTAAGCAAGAAACATCCATCGTTTATTGCTGACCCTCAACGTGCTTTTCCCTTTATGGATAAAGGGTTTAAAGCAGCTCTGAAGGCTGTGAGGGCAGGAAAGCCCTGCCCCACACTGGAAGAAAGCAAGCCTCTCTCCCTCGCTTTTCCTTCAGATGACAAGGACTGGAAGGACATTCACGTTACCTTCTCAGTCGGGAAGCTGGAGGCCGATATCGCTGGACGTCAGTTCAACGAGGACCTCCCAAAGCTGTCAGAGTTTCTCTTGAAGATAGAACATGAGACAAAGGAGCGCTTGGCAGCGTCTATGTCTTTACAAACGGGACTAGAAACGATGGCTAGCATCCCGGATTCTCCAGATATGCATATGGTCTTTGCCAAGGCGCACTTGGCTACGGTTACAAAAGACTTACATATATAACTTTATCAGAGCCAGGATGGCTTGTCGGGAGTTCGTGTTTGCTTCTGCCTCTGTGAAACACGAACCGAGGAAGCTGATAGCTTCTAATATCTGGGGAAAAGACCTCTTTCCTAGTGATGTGGTAAAGGAGGTCGTCGACAAGGCTGCTTCGGAGAATAGGAATCTCCTCTCTAAACGGGGCTTGTCCTCCAAGAGAAAGTCTTCCGCTGACAGGGGTCCCCAGCCGAAGAACAAGTCGAAGCGGCCTCGCATGTCCTCTCAGCCAAGACGGCAACAGCTTCCCATGGCCACGGTGCCCCAGATGGTGGCACAACCTACCACCACCTTTCAACTCTAGACGCCCCTTCAGAGGAAGAGGCAACAAAGGTGGTCGTGGCCAAAGTGGAAAGTCTTCCACCCAGCACTCAAAGTGAGATGCTGCCGGTAGGAGGGAGACTGCTACGTTTTCAGGATCGGTGGACCTTCGATCCTTGGGCCCACAGCCTGATCAAGATAGGACTGGAATGGGGTTGGACCTCATCTTTACCAAGCTTTAATCAATTCTTCCATTCTTCAACCCCAGTTCTGGGAGAATACGTTCAGGAACTATTGAACAAGAGGGTAATGAAGAAAGCAAAGTCCATCAAATTCCAAGGAAGGCTATTCTGTGTTCCGAAGAAGGATTCGGAAAAGCTCAGAGTCATTCTGGACTTATCACCACTCAACAGGTTCATTGTGAACTACAAGTTCAGAATGCTGACGCTTCAGCACATAAGGACCCTTCTGCCCAAAGGGACATTCACAGTCTCTATAGACATGACGGATGCATACTGGCATGTGCCAATCAACCGCCAAGTTTCCCCCTACCTGGGATTCAAGCTCCAGAAAAGAAAATTCGTTTTCAGAGCCATGCCTTTCGGTTTGAATATTGCCCCAAGAATATTCACAAAGCTTGCAAATGCAGTTGTTCGACAACTACGCCTAAAAGGGGTTCAGGTGATGGCCTACCTGGACGCCTGGCTGGTGTGGGCAGCATCCAAAGAAGAATGCTTGCAAGCCTCCAGAAAAGTGATCCAATTCCTAGGGTTCAAGATCAACTTGAAAAAGTCTCGGCTGTCTCCAGCTTAAAAGTTCCAGTGGTTGGGAATTCACTGGGACTTACAGTCACATTGCCTCTCCTTGCCTAAGGCAAAGAGAAAGGAGATTGCAGGGGCCGTCAAAAATCTACTTCGGTCACGAAAGATTTCAAGAAGACAACAGGAGAGTGTTGGGGTCTCTCCAGTTTGCCTCTTTGACGGACCCACTTTTCAGAACACAATTAAAAAATGCCTCAGGGATCTGGAGAAAATACGCTTACAATGATCGAAGAGATCTACTAAGACCGTTACCAAATCGTCTGCGATCGATTCTCGACCCATGGTCGGAGACAAAGAACTTAAGAAGAAAAGTATCTTTGCAACCACCTCCTCCTACAGTCACCGTCCACACGGATGCTTCGAAGGAAGGATGGGGGGGTCATTCTCATCTTCGGAAAGTGCAAGGAACTTGGTCTCCCCTGTTCAAGACCTTCCACATCAACTATCTAGAAGCCATGGCAGCGTTTCTTTCTCTGAAGAAACTGAAACTTCGCCGATCAATCCACATTCGCCTGGTCCTAGACAGCGAAGTAGTGATGAGATGCTTAAATCGTCAAGGTTCAAGATCTCCTCAGTTGGATCGGGTGATAATAGCCATTCTTCATCTGTCCAAGAAGATGAGATGGCACTTATCAGCAGTCCACCTTCAAGGATTCCGCAATGTGACGGCGGAGGTTCTATCCAGGTTCGACCCGATAGAGTCCGAATGGTCCCTAGACGCAGGATCATTCTCCTTCATATTGAGCAAAGTCCCAGGATTGCAAGTAGATCTCTTCGCACGAGCGACAACAAGAAGTTAGCCCGGTACGTATCCCCGTACGAGGATCCTCTAGCGGAAGCGACGCACGCGATGTCTCTAGATTGGAACAGATGGTCCAGGATTTACCTGTTCCCACCAACCAACCTGTTGTTGAAAGCCCTCGACTAATTGAGATCCTTTCGCGGGAGGGCAGCGATAGTGGCCCACAAGTGGCCAGGCAGTGTCTGGTTTCCATTGATAACATAACTACGCCTCAAGCTGATCCCGTTGCCGGAACCAGTTTTGACTCAGCTTGTACAGAGATCGACTGTCTACGCTTCATCAGAGAAAACCCAGAACCTTCATCTCATGATTTTCTCGCCTTAGCGGTCAAGAAGAGGTTTGGGATTTCCGAAGACAGCATTAATTTCTTAGAAGAATATAAGTCAAAGTCAACAAGAAGACAATACGAATCTTCCTGGAAGAAATGGGTGGCCTTTGTTAAGGCGAAGAAACCTCAAGAGATTTCTACGGATTTCTGCCTGTCCTTTTTCATCCATCTTCATGGACAAGGACTAGCGGCTAATACGATCACTACGTGTAAATCTGCCTTAGCTAGACCGATTCTATATGCCTTCCAAGTGGATTTTTCAAGCGAAATCTTCAACAAGATTCCGAAAGCCTGCGCAAAACTTCGGCCTGCAGCTCCTCCAAAGCCTATTTCATGGTCTCTACCTTGAACAATGAAGATTGCTCGCTGAAAGACTTGACTCAGAAAGTTATTTTTCTATTTGCACTAGCCTCAGGAGCCAGAGTCAGTGAAATAGTGGCTCTCTCAAGGGATGAGGGTCACATTCAGTTTACACCGAACGGAGAACTAAATCTCTTTCCGGATCCGACTTTTCTCGCCAAGAATGAGCTACCCACTAAAAGATGGGGTCCCTGGAGAATCTGCCCTCTGAAGGAAGAAGCAACCCTCTGTCCAGTGGAATGCCTAAAGGTCTATCTTCATAGAACTTCAGACTTTGGGGAAGGCCAGCTTTTTAGGGGAGAAACTTCGGGTTCAACGTTATCCTTGAAACAGATAAGGGCGAAAATCACTTATTTTATTCGCAGAGCGGATCCTGACAGTACACCCGCAGGTCATGATCCGAGGAAGGTTGCCTCGTCTCTTAACTTCTTTCAAACTATGTCGTTTGATAACCTACGTGCTTATACTGGTTGGAAGTCTTCCAGGGTCTTTTTAAGCACTATGCGAAGCAATTGCAAGAAATCAAATTTCATGTGGTGGCTGCAGGCAGTGTAATAAAGCCTGTAGTTTGATTACTGCGAAAGACAGTGCACTAATTGGGACTGTTAGTGAAGGGTGTGCATGATAGACTTAGGTATATCATGATGATTTTTAGTGTTGACATAAACATTATAATCTGTCTTCCATAGTTACGTGAACTTAGAAGCAAAATTCTTTGACATGTGTGCCAGCATATTTATGCTTAATGTCTTTTACTAATAACATATATATTGAAATTTCCTGATTTCACGGAGTGGCATTGTTTTCTCTTTCAGATAAAACTTTTTACCTTGTTATTACTGTTATGCTTGTTATGTCTATGTTTAGCATAAACATTTTGCTTAGTCATGACTTCTGTGTTTCTTGTAAATAAACTATAGAAGGAATCTTTGCGTCTCTCTCGCCTTAAAATTATACATTATATTCAGAGTATTTTTGATCCTCTTATGGACTATGTGGGACAGAGTTTCCCTTACCATGCAATCAGGTAAGTTTGGTTGTGCTATGTTTGTCTACTGTATTACGTTTCCTACGTGAACATAAACTCGTCTGTCTGATCCAGACCTGGGAGGTACAGTACTCTATTCAGAACTCTAGTACAAACTACGCTTTACGTATATACGACATGATATACTTTCTGCTTGCTTGTTGTTCTTTGAACTCACAATCTCGGGTTTTTTCCTAGAGTCTATACAGACTCTTCCCTGTAGGGGACAGGAAGGGCTGGCATATGGTATGCTCAGTTAATTGATGTATTACGGTAACATCAAGTGTCTTTGGTCTTTATGTCCAATTAGGAAATAGTCAATTCGAGATAACGGCACTATTAAATCCACAGATACATTATTGCTCTGGTAAACTTCCATCAGCACGACATGGCCTAAGCCCAAAAAACGGATTTTGAGTGAAGCGAAAAATCTATTTTTGGGTGAAAGAGCCATGTCGTCCTGATGGACCCACCCTCCTTTAGTAAAAGGATGTTAATCCCTCCCTTTTGGTACTGTATCTGTTAAACTTGTAAAGCTACGGAGAATGGTTTGGTGGCGCCGTGATGCGGCGGATGGCCGAACTATTGACAGTACTTTAGGAGAGTCGAACGGTTTTACCTTTTGAACGACTCTCTTATTTTCTTGCCACTTTTCCTCTCGAAGTGAAAGGCTATTTGGGGTGTAAATAGCTATGAGATGTGTCAAGTTACGTCCTTACGCGATATCCCTTGAAGAAATTTAAAGGATACTCGCTCCAGGAGTTAGAATTCTGGATACCTTCGGTAAATTCTCTGGGATAGTCACATATACTTAGGAAGCTACTAATGAAGGAACTTCCATCAGCACGACATGGCTCTTTCTCCCAAAAATAGATTTTTCGCTTTGCTCAAAATCCGTTTTATGCAAATAGCCATAATTTTGGACAGCGTTGTCATATTTGAATGTATGAAAATTTACGTCAATTAATACTTGTAAAGGTCAAAGGTCAAGGTTAAGGTCGAGAAATAAGCTGCCACGATGGAGGTCTGCACTCTACTTAGTGCCCCTCTAGTTTAGAATTGTAACGACTGACTGGAAGAAAAGTTTTCTTTCTGGACACGGACACTATTGGCATCAGAGGAAGTACAGTATTAGATAAACACATCTTCGTACTGGTATTGATCTATCATAAAAACTTATATCCTCAAGGGAAGCATTGCCAGGGATTCCCTCCCCCAAGCATATGATATTAACGGACCTGCCACAACCCTAGCAGTGCCCAGATACCACTTAATAGCACAAGTCCTCAAAGGTGAGACACGCACGAGGAACCCCCCCCCCCCTTAGTTGTTTCAGACTCTTATTCTAGCATTGCATTCTCAGATCTACAGACAACTTCTCTTTAGATCCGATGGTGGTAGCACAACCATTCCTCCGATCTAGTGCTTTTACGAGAAGAGTAAGGGGACAGTTTGCAAATATCAGTTATGTTACGCTTCAAAAATTTGTTGTGTATCAAGGTGGATGGTGATCATAGCTGGACCGGAAGCCTACACTTAGATTTCACCCCAAGACAAGTAAGAATGCCATATCCTTTCAGCTGTTGAGGATTGTATGGAGAATTTATTTGTGTGAATCTTGATGTTCACATAGCTTCACCCATGGCATTAAACACTCTCTTTTGGGCAGAACGCTTGGTCTTGCCTCTTTACAAGTTGACTGTGCAGTTCAGGTTATTTACAGAGTTTTATATGCTTAAAAAATATTCTTTATGCGACTTTTGATACATGCATCTTCACCTCCTGGCAATAAATCATATCTCCTGGGATTGAACCTATGGCCTTGCCTCTTTTTGAGCCAGCTACATGGTTCAAATTTTAATCCTCTTTCAATCTTATGCTATTCTTTAATAGTCATCATATGTAATAGAGAGAAGGAGCATTCCTCTCAATGGAGACTTCTTCCCTCTTAAGGAAGACTCACATATAAATGACTCAAAAGTTTGTATCCACATAGGTATAAACGACAAATTTATAAACAATTTGTATTTTTTGTAGCTATTCAAACCTGAGTCATTTATCAAAGATTCCTCCTCAACCGGCCCACAAGTCTTTGATCAGGAGTGAGTGAGGAGCGTCATGAGAGGATGCCTTCCGGCGTATACGCTTGGTTGCCTAGCAAAAATGGCCTGATGTAATCAAACCCGTTTTCTTTGCTTGTCTGGTCTTAGAAAATGAGACAGAGAATAACCCATATAAATAACTCAGGTTTGTATAGTTAGGAAAAATACAAATTGTTTTTAAAACTTTTAGTTTTCAGACTGAAGAGCTTAGACCTTTTCTCCTTCCTGGGAATTTTTTTTTGAATCATTAAGAGCTTCAAACAGTAATGCTCTCCCTAAGAATTCAAACCCCAAAATGGGATGTCCCTCAAGTGGTCAGCTCTCTTAAGCAGGCCATGAATGAGTTTATGTGATGTGCATCAGATAGGGAGTTGACCCTCAAGACTATTCTTACAAACCTTAGCCTCGGCGTAGTGAGTAGCCGAGTTATATTGTACATCATATGTTATGAGTATTCTAAAGGATGGAAGAAGGTTTCCTTTACCGATGTCCCTGAGTTCATGACCAAGTGCCAGAACCCAGACATTCATGATTCGAGATTTGAGTCCTTCTCCATTTCTTCTCTAGAAGAAGAAACTAGTGAGCATCAGGATGATTTGTATCTATGGCCTGTGAGGACACTGCAATGCTACCCAAATACACCTCAGTGCTTCAGTATGGAGGACCCTTTGAAAAGTAATGAATAATTATGAGGGAAGGTTTTTTTTTTTATTTAACAGAGGAATCCGAATGTCTAAATAGCGTGGGCTTTTTAAGGCAGTAATCTTGAAATACCAGACAACCTTTGCTGCCAGCTGCCATCGTGAGTATTATATACTGTACTATATACTTGGATACTTTTAATGATAATACTCAATACCATAATAATAATGATAATAATAATAATAATAATATAATAATGATGATGATGATGATGATGATGATGATTATTTACAACACCACGCTCTCCATTTACTCCAAAAGAATGCAATCCTGCAGTTCTCATCTTTTTGCACAGTGATTAGGTGGTTATTTAAATTCTAGGAAAGCAATAATTAGCAAGATATGTTGAGGAAGGGGGAAGGGGTTATCAAAAGAAAATAGCTCAGTTTCCTCACTAAACAACTTGGAACTGACATGTCAACATAGTCAACCAAACAGAATTCGTGATGCCAGGGTACATAAACAGAAGTTCGTGATGCCAGCGTACATTTGATATACTGTATATTCAAAATATACTTGATCAAAAATTGAGTGATTACTCAAAAGTGTCACTATTTGTAAATTGCATATTTTATGGACACTTCTGAGTAATTAATCCACCTTTCTTGCCCCTTCCTCCATCTCTTTCCCCTTTTCGAAGAAAGCACTAGACTTTACCGTCAAGGCAGTCGACGAGGGCAAATCCTGCCCAACCCTAGAGGAATGCAAACCATTTTCTGTAGCACTGCCTACCTGCGAGGAGAAGTAACCTTCTCCGTCTCTAAATTGGATCCAGAGATAGCAGGCCAACAGTTTAATGAGAACCCTCCGAAGTTGCCAGACGATCTTCTGAGGAGGGAACAGGAGTCAAAGGAGAGACTTGCAGCCTCCCTTTCTCATCAGAACTGCCTGGAAATGTGTGCAGGTCAACATAACACCCCAGAAATGTTCATCTTCCTGGCTAAGTCTCACATGGGTACCCTTGTGAAAGACTTATATGCTTTTCTCAGAGTGAGGAGAGCCTGCAGAGAGTTCGTTTTGGCCTCAGCGACCATCAGACACGAACCAAGAAAGCTGATTACCTCGAGCATCTGGGGTAAAGACCTTTTCCCACAGGAATTGGTCCAAGAGATCATTGCCAGAGTGACCATGGAGAACAGGAACCTTCTCCAAAAGTGGGGCATGAACTCAAAGCAGAAATCTTCTTTGGACGAAGGTCCCCAGCCTAAGAATAAAAAGGCAATGAGACCACGCAGACCTGCACAACTTCCTGCCGTGACCATGACCACGATGCCTCAGACCACCTTCCAGAAGGTACCTCAACAATTGGTAGCTCAGTCGCTAGTGTTCAACCCTAACTTTGAGAGGCAGTCGACTTCCTTTCACCCTAGTCAGAAAGGAAAAGGCCCTAGAGAAGTTCTTCCGAAGGTAACTCCTCTCGGGGCCGAGGAGGACGTAGTCGTGGAAACAAATCCGCAGGACCCCCAACCAATGAGTGGTTCCAGGTAGGGGGCAGACTGCATCCCTTTCGGTATCACTGAACCTTCGATTCCTGGGCTCACAGCCTAATCACGAATGGACTCGGGTGGAAATGGATCAGAACTCCACCCCGTTTTCCAGAATTCTTCCAACACTCCATCCCCTTGTTAGAAGAATATATCTCAGAAAGAAGGTAATAAGGAAAGTGAAGTCCATCAAGTTCCAGGGAAGACTGTTTTGTGTTCCCAAGAAAGACTCAGACAAACTCAGAGTCCTTCTAGACTTGTCTCCACTCAACAAATTCATTGAGAACAACAAGTTCCGGATGCTTACTTGGCAACACAAGGACCCTTCTGCCAAAAGGGGCGTTCACGGTCTTAATAGACCTAGCAGATGCTTACTGGAATTTTCCAATGAGTCGCCCTTTCTCCTCCTACCTAGGATTCAAACTACAGAAGAAGAAGTTTGTCTTCAGAGCAATGCCCTTTGGACTGAACACAGCCCCAAGGATATTCACGAAGCTAGCAGACACATTCGTCCAACAGCTACGCTCCGCAGGAGTTCAAGTGGGTAGCATATCTGGTTGATTGGCTTGTATGGGCAGCATCCAAGACTACTTGTCTGCAAGTAGTCAACAAGGTGATCCAGTTCCTGGAACACCTGGGCTTCAAGATAAATTGCAAGAAGTCTTGCCTTTCTCCAGCTCAACAGTTCCAGTGGCTATTAATCCAATGGGACTTGAAGTCACAGCACCTCTCCATTCCATCCAAGAAGAGGAGAGAAATAGCGGGATTTGTCAAGAGACTAATCTGTCAAAAGAGGATTTCAAGACGCCAACAGGAAAGAGTAGTGGGCTCTCTCCAGTTCGCAGCAGTGACAGACCCGGTGCTAAAAGTACGTCTAAAAGATGCGTCAGGAGTCTGGAGGAAATACGCATCAAACGCTCGAAGAGATCAACTAAGGTTGACCCCGACCTTGTTGCGCACGCAGTTAAGGCCATGGTCAACAGCCAAGAGCCTAGCGCGGCCAATTCCCCTGCAACCACCACAGCCATCAGTGGTGATACACACGGATGCCTCCTTGGAGGGATGGGGAGGCCATTCTCACGACAAAAAAGTGCAAGGGAATTAGTCGCACCAGTTCAAAACTTTTCATATCAACATTTTGGAAGCTATGGCAGTTTTCCTGACGTTGAAAAAACTATCCCCTCGTAGGTCAATCCACATCAGATTGGTCCTTGACAACAAGGTGATAGTAAAGTGTCTAAATCGTGTCTAAATCGACAAGGCTCGAGATCGCCCCACATCAACCATGTGATATTAGCCATCTTCTACCTGGCAAGGAGGAAGGGATGGCACCTTTCAGCAGTTCACCTACAAGGGTTCCGCAATGTGACGGCGGACGCTCTATCCAGGTGAAAGCCCATAGAGACAGAATGGTCCCTAGGAGCAGACTCATTCTCCTTCATCTCGTAAAAAGTCCCGGAACTGCAGATCGACCTCTTCGCAACGAGCGACAACAAGAAAGTACCTCGTTATGTAGCCCCTTGTATGGACCCTCAAGCAGAGGCGATGGACACCATGTCCCTTGACTGGAACAGGTGGAATCGCATTCACCTGTTTCCACCAACCAATCTCTTGCTAAGAGTCCTCGACAAGCTAAGATCCTTCAGATGGACAGCAGCAGTAGTGGCCCCCAAGTGGCCCAAAAGCACTTGGTTCCCTCTAGTCCTAGAGCTGAAACTGAAGCTGATTCCTCTGCCGGACCCAGTACTATCTCAACTGGTCCAGAAGTTGACTGTCTACGCTTCATTTTCGAGAACCAACAACCTACATCTCATGAATTTCGCGCCCTAGCTGCGAACAAAAGTTTTGGAATCTCGAAGGATAAAGTTGACTTCATCGAAGAGTATAAGTCAAGTTTGACTAAGAGACAATATGAATCGTCATGGAAGAAATGGGTTTCCTTTGTGAAAACAAGGAAACCGACAGAGATATCGATAGATTTCTGTCTCGAATTCTTTATATACCTACACGAACAAGGCCTGGCCTCTACTACAATTACCTTGTGTAAATCGGCCCTGGCTAGACCACTTCTGTACGCTTTTGAGGTGGACCTCTCTAGTGAAATCTTTAATAAGATCCCAAAAGCATGCGCTAGACTCAATCCAGCAACCCCACCAAAGCCCATCACGTGGTCTTTGGACAAAGTCTTGCACTATGCTTTGAACCTAAACAATGAGGATTGTACTCTAAAGGATTTAACACAGAAAGTCATTTTTTTGTTTGCAATAGCCTCAGGGGCTAGAGTTAGTGAAGTAGTGGCCTTATCCAGAAACAAAGGCCATATTCAGTTCCTAGACTCAGGAGAACTGAATCTTTCCCTGATCCTGCCTTTCTTGCCAAGAATGAGCTACCCACTAAGAGGTGGAGTCCTTGGAAGATGCGTTTCTGTGCCCAGTAGAGTGTCTTAAGGTCTATCTTCAAAGAACTTCAGACTTCAAGGGAGGACTGCTCTTCAGAGGCGAAACCTCAGGATCGAACCTATCTTTAAGACAACTGAGAGCGAAGCTTACCTACTCTATTCGCAGAGCGGATCCTGACAGTACACCTGCAGGTCACGATCCGAGGAAAGTTACTTCTTCGTTGAACTTCTTTCAACATATGGACTTTGAAAGACTCCACTCATACACTGGGTGGAGATAATTCAGGGTCTTCTGTGAACATTATGCGAAGTAAGTACATGAAATAAAACATTTTGTGGTGGCGGGTAGTGTCATTAAACCCGTCGTCTAGTGCTGCGATGAACAGTGAACTGTTTTGGGACTTCACAGTGCATTGGGTGCATGGGTATACCTACCCTCTAGTGCAAATAACAGCGATGATTAACATACTGTTCCATATAGGTGCATATCTGACCAATAACACCAGTGCCGAGTGAACGTTTACGTCACAGTGTTTATGCATTTCCGAACATCTGAACATGTCAGATAGATTTGATTTCACATCTCCATTGAGTGACCTCATTCCGATAATGAAATTATATATATTTTTTCTGCATGAGAAAATATGGACCTTGATGTGTTGTAATGCTGGATCAGATTCATACTTTATTGTAACTACATTTGATAATTTAGTTGCAAATTAGAATACTAAAACGTATTTGCGTCTTATTACTGCTGCCTCAGTTACAGACTAACAAAGTGTGCTAGAGTTTTATTTAATCCCTGTAAAGGGCTTATAACTTGAAATTAAGACAAAGATTTCCAAAAGAACGAACCTCACATTCTCATGGTAAGGGAAAAGGTAAGCTCTAAAAGTTTTTCCTTTTTGTTCCTACGGAAATACAAACCTTGAATCTTTATTGTCGATACCAACATTTTCCCTGCTGGGGGCAGGAAGCACTAAACCAGCTCCAGGCTTAGTGGAAATGACAGATTTCTGGAATTTCACATACAGGTCTAGTAGACCAAATAAGGAAATCTATTCAAGGTGGAAGGCGCATACACAAACCCACAGCTAATAGTAATTTCAAGACAATTCTCTGGTATGCTTCCATCAGGACGACATGGCCCGAGCCCAAAAAACGGATTTTGAACAAAGTGAAAAATCTATTTTTGGGTGAGAGTGCCATGTCGTCCTGATGGACCCACCCTTTTGCTGACCTCTCCCAAAATTACTTTATCTGCGGCCATTTCTGCCTAACGACAAGAAAAGGAATGGCGTTGCGGTAGTAGTAGGGATGGAGGTCCACCGGGTACCTAGAACGGCACCCCCTTCTTTTGCCACTCTTCCCCCTTTCATCAAAGAGTTAAATCTATTCGGGGTGAAGATTGCTATGTGTCGTATCTAGTATACGTCCCCTGATATTATGCGATATCCTTTACTGGATACTCGCGCCAGGAATTAGAATCCTGGAGACCTTCGGTTTAATTCTCTGGGAGTATCACTGTAGCAAATATTCCTCAGAAAGCTATCTAAAGGAATCTTCCATCATGACGACATGGCACTCTCACCCAAAAATAGATTTTTCATTTTGTTCAAAATCCTTTTTTGTAATAGAAGCATTTTTTTTTTGTAATGGCCTTAGGTAAACAGATAAGTCACCTTCAAACACTTTGGTCCATACCAAGATTCTACCTTACTATTTTACTATTCTTTTCTTAACAGCTTTAAAGGTTTAAAGGTCCCTCCTGATTGTCAGAGGCAAGGGACAGTGACATTGCCCTAGCAAGCAGGACAATGCCATAGAGACTGATCATATATACATATGATCAGTGCCCAAGCCCCCTCTCCATCCAAGCTGGGACCAGGAGAGGCCAGGCAATGGCTGCTGATGACTCAGCAGGTAGACTTTTGGGCTTCCCCCCTAACCTTAGCTCACAAGGATGTTGAGGGGGCAGCTACTAAGGGAACTAACAAGTGACCCAAACCCCAGTCTGGCGATCACCAGTCAGGGACGTTGTAGTGGTTTGCGAACTGTGGCTAGATTTAGCATGCAGACTGCCTAATGTCTAAATGCCTACCACACTCCAATGTTTACTGCACAAAAAGATCAAACGGTGGAATACCCAGAAATCTGGGCAACAGGTAAACAGTCAAGGGAACTGGGCACTGAGCACCACCCCTTGATTTTATACTGGGCAAGGGGACCCAGCTAGAACTGAAGTTGCTTAATATTATTCAGAGGTAACCCATCTTACTTGTTACTAGCATTTGTGGAATCCAATTTGAATAGCGGCAGCATGTTTTCAAGGTAGGAGGTTTTTCTTATTTTTAAGGTAATTCAACAAAGAGAGGAAAAATGACATTAAAACCATATATAAAAAAAAATCTAAATTAGGGGCTGAGAAGGGGACACTATGATGTACTGGAGAAATTCACTGTTGACAAAAATATTAGAAATATTTGTTTTGAGAAGAAAATAGTGAGAGAAAGTACAGGTCTCCAAAAACCAGAAGCAGAGACATAAATATATCCAGGTAGAGCCTCTTAGGATTTAATCTAGAAAATATCTAATCTACATATACAAGTATAAATACAGTAGTAAACATATCTTGACTAAATTCAAATATAATTTGAATTATTGCTTCCGTTACAATCAAAGGGATTATAAGACAAGGTTACTCATCTGACCTGTCTCTCCAATCTCACCTGTACATCTGAAAGACAACAAATTTGTAATAAAAAGAAATTACAACCCTCAGTGTTGCACCCAGAGGGGACGGATCAGTAGCCTATCAAATACAGTTTAGTAACTTCCTAAAGCCATGCTACAAACATCTACATATTATAGTACATAATAAACGCCACCGTGTGTACGTTGCTGTTTCTTGGGTGGTCCAACTATCTCACCAAGCAACACTATCGTCCAAACACCAAGTGTTTCAGCAGCCAACTCTGGCAGCTTTAATCATTGTCAAAGTTCCCAGCTGGCAGCACAAGAAATTATCAAGCTTAATGGAGAACCCCACCACATTACAGTTCAAGAGCCATACAGTGAGTGAACAGAGTCTGGTAAAAAATCTCTGAATATATATTTCAACCAGGGGGGTTTCTTCCACCGAAGTGTCCACTACACTAATATCCTAAGAATTCCCCATGTTACAAACCTAGAAAATATCTAATTACCAGCTTAAGTTTATATCACTTTCAACAGCAGAGGCGAGTCCAAATCACTCTCGCTGCATATCTTTAACAGGTTCGCCATAGTTCATCAAGTCAGATAATTTACTTAGGTACACCTGCTTTTGACAGTCTTCTTTTGACCAGCGATAAAAACAGGTGCAGGATTATGAAATAGTACTCCTATTCTAGTACCTCTACTTGACTCCCTACTGCGGGTAGGGTCTTTCTGTCATTACCTGTTAAAAGAAACAATAACAGATTAAGTCATTTTTTGGGGGTTAACGAAAATATTACAATGTATTATGAATTTGAATGAGTTCATTTTTTTTTCACACAACCTGTAAAGCTTTTTTTTCCCCACACAAACCATAATTTAGCCCCAGTAAACCAATTGTCAAAATACAAGTTGTCAAGCAATTCAGATACTACCTGGGAGGAGGATATTTCTTAATATGAAATTTAAAAGTACAGTAGTATTCAATAAAAAAGGACTACTCTTACTTCCAAAGGGCATCTTTATAAATCAATAATGTTTTATAGCTTCATTTTATATCAACAAAAAGGTGCAGGACAATGCCATAGAGACTGACCATATATACATATGATCAGCACCCAAGCCCCCTCTCCATCCAAGCTGGGACCTGGAAGGGCCAGGTAATGGCTGCTGATGACCAGCAGGTAGACCTGTAGGCTTCCCCCCAACTTTAGGTCACAAGGATGGTGAGGGTGCAGCTATTAAGGGAACTAACAAGTTTGGGTAGGACTCAAACCCCAGTCTGGCAATCACCAATCAGGGACCTTACCACATAAGCCACCACAACCCTGGAATGGATTTGTTTGAGAGGCTTTTGCGACTGATTGTCTTTTTTCATCGTCTCATTACCCAAGCTTATGCATAGTCCTGCTTCTGATAAACAATCGTTTAATCATAGCAAACCTCTTTCTATTTCTTCCTGGTCATATGTCCAAAATGCTGTCTCTGCCAATATCATGTTGTCTCCTGAAGTGTAAAATCTTTCTTTAAACTCCTTGATGACCCCCATATAGGAAATGAAGAGGAGTGGAGAAATGACGTTTACTTGCTTGATTTGTTGTCACTCTAAACCATCTCTCATTTTTTTATCCAGTCCTTACATTGTTCATGCATGGTTCATTTGTGCTCTTTATTGCAGCTCCCAATCTACCATCCAGTTTATAAACTTTTAAGCACCTCCATTATTTGTTCTTAGCCACCGAGTCAAGTGCTTTTCCTGAATATATAAAAGCTATGTACAGTGTTCTATTGTATTCCCAAAGTTGGATGAGTCCTTTCATCCTATTTTGATAGAGCTTTTATTATGGGAGTGAATACCTCTCTAACTGTAAGAATTTATCTTTTGGAAGGTCTGTTGCTGGACTTAATGACATTCCAATTTAGTACGCTAGCTGGTACTCATTAGTTGTGTAAATGTATTGTATAGTTCTCATAAAGATTGTACTATAGGTTTTAATATTTTATGTGGGGATATATTCAGTTAAGAGTTAGAATTCTTTAAATATAAATAGAATCAAGTATCCTATGATTACGGTTGGGTCTCTTTTTAAGCTAGTTCTCCCTCTGTTATTTCACTTACACATACCACAGAAAACCGCAATACATATTAAATAAAAAATCACAGATTCGCGATAATAATTTTTGCAGCGCGATGATTTCAAATAGCCCGCACTCCTTTACACTGAGAGTGCTTCGCGCCACTTACCTCTCTCCACCTAGCTCATCTCAGCTCTTGCTTAACACTGTATATCCATTTACTGTTGTAAAAAATTACAGCTATATCTGAAATAATCAAATTTTGATTGAACTGCTGTTTCACTTAACTGTATCTAATAGTAATGCTTGTAATATTCACATTTTAGTATCGTATTTGTAAATAAAAACATAGCGAATTATAATCTTTTCCATTGTTTATGTTTATACTTTATAAATTAGCTGATTAAGCGTGCATGGTCCGCCATCGGTAACATCAGTTTTTGGATCAAATAACTCCCTCATTATTAAGGTATGCTTTGTATTTCTGTTCAAGAAAATATGAAAATAAAAACATTTGAGTTTTAACAATGGTTACAACTTTACATATCCTCCTCTCGCTCTTTCCCTCAACTTCCTCCTTTTATTTGATATTTCTCACTAAGATACTTTATGTGTATAAATACGTTAACCGCATATTGGGACACCAGCGTACCGAGCAGATGTTTCACTTGATGCGTATTGGTACATATGTGGCCCGAATAGCCCTTTTGAAAAACTTTCACAAACATGAGTACTTCAGCAGTTTTTCTGTAAATTTCTCTTCATTATGACTGCAGATGTGTTGTAATGGTACCATGTAATAAGCTCAAAATGATAAGGTAATAAGTATTATGTAAAAAATGAAAATAAAGGTCTCCAGTATATATATAAAGTTTATTTACATTTTACCTCCTAAACGTAAGTATAACATTATGCAACCATAATCAACTGTAGATGAAAATGTTCCTCATACCAAATAATGTTGAACAATTAAATAAAAGTTATTAATAAATTAAAATTTTGCTTTCATAACAATAAAAAATAATATACGGACCAGATGTTTCACTGTTGTGTTTTGGTATATCTTTAGCTCAAATACTTTGCTCCATAAACTTTTACAAACATGTTTGTGAGAGTTTATGCAATGAGGGATTCGGGCCACAGATGTACCAAAATTTTGCTTTACACACAAACTATTTGTTTTTGTGTAAATAAAAACTTTGATTTCATAATAGAAGTGGAAGAATAAGAATCGAAACAACTTATTTCTGGGTTATATTTATATTTATTTATATACATATATATATATATATCTCTCTCTCTCTCTCTCTCTCTCTCTCTCTCTCTCTCTCTCTCTCTCTCTCTCTCTCTCTTGAAATATTAATAGTTTTCTTATGCACAGCTGATCAAATGTAAGATATTTTATCAATACTAACTCATATGTGCATCATAAAAGCTGCACCAAATAGCGGGATAAGAATATGTCATTGGGTCATAGCGAACTGGTTCATATGTTAGCCAACCAATGCATGATACATTGGTGTTCCCATTCGCAGTAGAGGAGAAAAATATTAGTGGTCTGCGATTCGGTATCACTGTGTACCATGGATCTTTAGGTTCTACTCTACAGAACACTCTCTAACAATGTTACATACCTCCTCTCTCTGCAAAAGTCCCAATGAACACTGGCGAGACAGTTGAATGAATGGCTCCGCAAGGCAGAGATAGAGAGCTGAGTTGCCAAACGCAGTTAACGTGTTAATATTTCTATAATAACGTAAGATTCTGTGTAGACTAATTTAATTTATCAAGTAAAAACAACACTCCTGGCCTTTCCAACACTCATTAACGTAACCTAAGTCTCTCACTCTCTTATTTCCTTCAATTTCGCGTTCACGTTGCTTTATTCTCTTTATAACAATGTCTTCTATCATTTTCATTGCATTATTCCTCTCATTCCCTTTTTTATCCTTTTTTTTTCCCATCCCTTTTATATCCTTGTTCTTTTTCCCATCCCTTTTATTCGATATTTCTCACTACTGTATGCTTTATCTGCTCTTTGTTCCGTAACTGGAATACAAACCGTGCTCTTTATTAGACGAGCTATTAAAGTTTAGCGAGGGTTAACTACCCACACCGCTAGTAAGCGGGGGGGTAAGGGGGTTAGCTTGCTACCGCTCCTACTCACACACTGGGATTTAGCTCACTTTACTTTTGGCTTGGATGGTGAACGGACATTGCCACTCTACATCCTTCGCCTTTTTTGGACTGCCATTAATCTGTTTTTGCTTTTTCTTTGTTCTAGTGTGTGTTTGTGTGTTGACTTCTGCAAGCATGCGCACCTGCCCTGGACTCAACGGCGGGCCCTGTGGAACTTTTATGTCGGCGGTGGAGACCGATCCCCACACTCTTTGTCCCACCTGCAGAGGTCAATGGTGTGATTGTAACAATAAGTTTAGTGTGTGTAGGGAGTGGTCTGCCTCCCAGTGGGAGAGGTTTGGACAATGGCGGAAGAAGTAGTCTATGTGGGATATTTCTCTTTTGAAGGTTCCTTCGAAGGGGGAAAAACCCAAGGCTTCTTCTTCCGTCTCCCAACCCTCCTCCGAAGCTCCTACTTGTTCGGTCTCTTCCGAGAGACCGTCGAGTAGTAGCATAGACCAATTTAATATCGGCCAACCCTAATCCTCGAGAGATGGTGTTGCTTCCCCTAGCGAAGCGGCCCCACCTCTCCCCCCGGGCGAGGCCTTGTCAATAACTTCCTTGTTACAGGTTTGGTCATCCTTGGGGCTCCTGGGTCCGCCCTCCAAAGACTCATTGCTACAAGTCATCCGCCGGGGTGCTAGTGTGCAGCAGTCATCGTCACCGTCGGAGGTAGATCCTCTGGCCCTTGTCGACGTTGTGGTGTCGCCTATGATCTCGTCCGACTCCTCTGCTCCTCCAGACTCTCCAGCTGTTGTTGCCGACTTAGTTTCCCCCATGCCTGATCATCCTTTGAGAGGGAAACTAAGTCCAACGTCTGTCTCCTGCGAGTGTTTCTCCCCCTCGGGGGAGTTCACTCATAGAGACTCCTCTTCGGAGGACTGCTGCGGCTCACGGTCAGCTTGCTGATCCAACGGCCCCTAGAGGGTGTCTTCGTCATAAAGCTCGCCCTCCATTTCGCCTTAGAGGTCTCCCTTCACTATCGGTGAAAAGGGGCCTCTGCAGCTCTTCTGCTTTGTCGTCGCAGCCGTCACCCGCAGAGGAGCCTCCGCTCCAGTCATCCTTTGGCCCTCGACCTTCGACTGTACCTGGACCTGCTACTAGTCCTCCGACTTCGGTCCTGGACCTCTGTGCAGATCGTTTGCGATCTCCATCGGTGGATGTTCGTCCTTTTTTAAGGGCGTAGCCCGGTTCCTGATCTACTATCCAATCGACCTGCCGACCTTCCATCGCCGTTCCTATTCCTGGTAAAGCCTCTTGAGGCCCTACGGAAGTGCGCAGCTGCGCGCCATCGCCCTTCAACTCGCCAACCTCCTGTAGTATACCAGCACTCACCAGCAGCCCGTGAGCACATGCCTGCTCGTCAGCGCTATACAACACTTCGGCACGCCCCTTCACCTGCTCGCCCTCATAGATGACAGCTGTAACATGCTCTCCTGCGCACCAGCGCTCTCCTGCGCACCAGCGTTCTCCTGCGCGCCAGCGCTCTCCTGCGCGCCAGCGCTCTCCCGCTCGTCAGCACTCGCCTGCGCGTCATCGAGCTCCTGCGCACCAGCATTCTCCTGTGCGCCAGCGCTCTCCTACGTCCCTGCGCTCTACTACGCGCCATCATTCCCCTGCGTGCATGCACCATCATTCGCCTATGTGCACGCGCCATCACTCGCCCGCGCGTTTGCACCATATCTCCTGCTCGCCAGATCTCGCTTGCACGCTCGCCCACGCGCCAGTACTCTTTCGCGTGCGCTCGCCATCTCTATCCTACGCGCCAGCGCTCGCCATCTCTATCCTACGCGCCAGCGCTCGCCTAATCGCCAGATCTCTCACACACGCACCCGACACTCGCCCACGCGTGCACGCAAACATTTGGCCGCGTGTACGCGCCACCACTCGTTCGCGCGCCACCACTCATTTGCGCGCGTAAGCCAGCTCTCGCCGACTTGCCAGCTCTCACCTGCGCGCCAGATTTCACCTGCGTGCCAGCTCTCGCCCGCGTGCCAGCGCTCACCAACACGAGCAAAGGAACTGCACTCTGTCAGGTCACCATCGCCTCACTCCCCTCCCCGCAAACGCCTTTCAGCGCGTCCATCGGGAAAAGGGGAGCAGACTTCTGTAGAGGGGTTCAGGATCCCAAAACTGCCTTTTTCTAAGGGAGACCCACCTATAAAGGAAACTTCTCACAGGGAATCTTCGGTCCCTTTCTCTTCAGGGGATCTGTCTCACAGTGTATCGGTCAGTCAGCAGCCATGGTTCAGTGCCTTAGTCAGAGCTGTAGTACAGGCCTTCAATCTTGCCCTGTCTGACCGCTCATCGGAGCAGCCTATAGCTCCAGACTCTCGATACAGAACTATGGCTTCTTCCACCCCCCTGAAGAGGAAAAGAGGAGTCTCTGACGTGGTCACTTCCTGGAGGGTAAAGCTGACTCCGGTCAGGCCATCAAGGCTAGTCCCTCCTATATCTTCTCTGGGATACTCTCCCACCTCACCTTTGCCAAGGGAGTCGCGTGAGGAAAGTACCTCCTCCATTCCACCGTTGGAGGAAGCCTCCCTCACGCAGAGAGTTCCCTATCGGAGATCAGGAAGGACATGACATCTAGGCCTTCGATGTCGGAGTCCTATCTCCTTCCTCGGAAGAAGCCCAAAGACTCCAAGACTTTGCCAAAGTTCTCCACGAGGACTACCAAGACGGAGACAGCCAGTCACTCGAGGGATATCCGCGACCCACCCCAGGAAGAGGTCTCGGGGATGGAAGATGGAGACTTCGCTACAAATCCGATGTCGAAAGGAGAGCTAAAAGAATCAGAACATGCATTCTGGCAGGTCCTGACTTTTATAAGGGTTCTCAATGGGTTTACCGACCCAGAGATATCCCTCAAGAGGGCAAGGACACGGTCTTAGACTGTGTCTTTGGCACCCAGAAGCCCTCAAAGACCTGCGCAGCCCTGCCTTGGTCTCAAGGGTTTAAAGGTGCCAGGGCTAAGATCGCTCTACAGCTCTCCGAGTATGCCTCTTCCCATCGTTCCGGCTCTATCAACAACCTCCTCCCTCCTCCTCGTGTCCAACAGGGGAGGTACTTCGAGATCCTAGAGGAGCCTAGTCCAGCTCTTCCTCTCCACCATTCTTTGGAAGAGCTCACTAAGGGAGTCTTTCTAGCTGGCATGTCTCGTTCTTGGCGACCGAAATCCTTAATCAGGAAAAGGTCATGAAGTATGCTCTGCAGGCTACTTCGTAGCTTGATATCTGGTTAGGGATCTTGGGAATCCTGGTGCAAACTGAGGATTTCTCCAAGGAATGTACCAGGAAGGCATTGGAGACTTTCCTTCTTTTGGGCACACGCACGATCGCGTTTCTCGCCTACCAAGTTTCAAACTTGTGGGTAAATACCATCTCGAAACGTCTGAGAGATTCCACTAACAAGTCCCCAACGTCGAGATAGCTAGGCTCAGACATTCCTCTCTAGAGGGAGCCCACCTGTTTGAGCCTAAGGATGTGGAACATTCTGCTGAGAGATGGAGGAAGTCCCATCAGGACTCCCTCCTCCA
Organism: Palaemon carinicauda; assembly: GCF_036898095.1. Taxonomy (NCBI): domain Eukaryota; kingdom Metazoa; phylum Arthropoda; class Malacostraca; order Decapoda; family Palaemonidae; genus Palaemon; species Palaemon carinicauda. Next base: position 62,312,400 of record NC_090764.1, on the reverse strand, counting down.
TAGGGCTTTGACATCCAAGCCCTATAAACCACCAGCTCCTCAGCAGTCCCGTCCAACCAAGACCTCGACGACCAAGACAGAAGCGAAGACCATGGTGTCTAATAAGCCCTTTCCTGCCAAGGACAGGAAAGGCACTAAGTCCTACAGGGGAGGGAAAAATCCTAGAGGGAGCAGCTCAGGCCGCAAACGCTAGGATAGGCACTCCCCCTGCTTGTCCGCCAATGGGGGTTTGCCTACAAAGTTGCTTGGACAGGTGGAAACAACTCGGGGCCGAACCCTGGACAATCTCCGTGATTCGTCTAGGATATCGCGTCCTGTTCATAACATCTCTCCCTCCCCTGACCAGGAATCCAGTGTCGATAGACTCCTTTTGCCATGGGATCAGTAAAGGGGCTGTCCCTTCGGGCAGAAGTCCAGACCCTGTTGAAGAAGGGCACTCTCCAAGAGGTCCTCGACGGGTCCTCCGGCTTCTTCAGTTGACTCTTTCTTGTAAGAAAGGCGTCTTGAAGCTGGAGACCAGTCATCGGCCTCTCAGCCCTGAACAAGTTTGTCAAGCAAACTCCGTTCAGCATGGAGACGGCAGACACGGTCAGACTAGCGGTAAGACCACAGGACTTCATGTGTACACTGGACCTAAAGGACACGTACTTCCAGATCCCAGTCCATCCGTCTTCAAGGAAGTACTTAAGATTCAGCCTAGTCAACAGGAAATACCAGTTCAAGGTGCTGTGCTTCAGTCTTTCCACAGCACCTCAAGTTTTCACCAGTGTTTGCCCTAGTGTCATCTTGGGCACACAGGATTGGCATCTGTCTCCTCCGCTATCTGGACGACTGGCTAATCCTAGCAGACTCGGTGTCAACCCTTTTTCAGCACCGAGACAAACTTCTGAGACTTTGCCAAGATCTGGGGATCATGGTAAATCTTGAAGTCATCCCTGCTTCCGACACAGAGACTGGTATACCTAGGCATGATAATAGACACCAATCTCCACAAAGCCTTCCCATCAGACGACAGAATAGCAAGGCTGAGGAAGGTCGCAAGACCCTTCCTCAGACGAGAAGAACTCCCAGCCCAGACGTGGTTACGTCTCCTCGGTCACTTTTCATCACTGGCCTGTCTAGTTCCCAATGGTTGCCTCAGGATAAGATCCCTCCAGTGGTGACTCAAGTCCCGGTGGAATCAGACTCTCGATTCCCCGGACATCCGGATCCCCATGGGATCAGTGGAGCTGACGGACCTCGAGTGGTGGGTGGCAGACGAGAATCTACGAAAGGGAGTGGATCTTCTCGTCCTCCCTCCAGATTTGATGCTGTTTTCAGATGCTTCAATAAAAAAGGTGGGGGTCCCACGTGCTACACCACACGACCTCAAGCCTCTGGTCAGAGTCAGAAGAGTAACTCCACATAAATCTCCTAGAGATGCAGGCCGTCTTTCTGGCCCTTCTGTTCTGCTGAAGATTGCCCTTTTGGCCAGACACGGGCTTTTGCAATCTTGCAGCCCGTAGGTGTTTTGGTAGGATATATTGGGATAAGTAGTTGGGTAGGGGATATTCTGCAACATTTATTTTAGGATATTGGGATAGGTTTTGGGTGGTGATTGGATGTTTGAAAAGGAGTGATTGACTGTGGAATATCGTCCTATGAGCCCACTGGCTCCAGTCTGAGTTAGAGAGAAAGAGTTATAGTAGCAAGTCCCAATAAGTAGGAGAGCTCGGGAAGGAGTTGAAAGTTTGTAGTCAGAGAAGTTGATATAGGTGAAGTGAAAAACTTCATAGTGGTTTAAGCTTAAGTGTGAGATAGAGGGATAGTGTGAGATTTCAGCTAAGAAGGAGAGAGCGGAAGAGGAGGATTTGTAGCGGTTTTAGTGGTAGAGATAGGGTGGAATATAAAATTCCTGTACCTGTAAATGATAGAAAAAAAAAGGAGAGATAAAAAAAAAAAAAAAATCCGTAAAAATAAGGATTATTTTTGAGACAAACAAAGGGAGATGAAGGTGTAGATGGCAACACAGGCCGCAGTGCAACAACGGGTTGCCATCTGAAGAGAGAAGAATGTGTTGGAGGTCAAAGAGACCCCCCAGATCCCTGCCCCACCCCCTGACCGACAACACAGGCCACGGTGCGACAACCGGCTGTCAGCCGAGAGGAGGGGAAGATGTGTTGGAAGTCAAAAAGGTCGCTGACGACCACGGCCACACCCCCAGACAGGCAACACAGGCCGCTTGTGCGACAACGGGCTGCCAGTCCAGAGGAGAGGAAGATAAGGCCGCAGCCGCCAGCAATCCCCCAGCTCCCAGCACAGAATTGTAGAGAGGATAAAGTTTCTCTTTTAATTGCCGCTTAGATTTTACGTTGACTTTGTTGCAACGTTATCTCGGTGGAGGGTAACTCCGGAGAAAGGCTGAGAGGGTATTGTGATTGTCAATAATATGCTTGACAATTTCTGTTGCAGTAGCAGGAGTATTGGGATTAAGATCCTGCCGAAGTATGCTTGTTTCCTGACATTGCTCTAGATAGTGCTGTAAAGGTTCTTCTGTGTCCTGAAGTACTTGCATGGTCTAATTGGTCTATGCTGTGCTGCAGGGTCTTGGCCATTATCTAAGATGATCTGCCAGTTGCATAGATATCCCAGTCGCAGTCTGCAAATAATTACTGCGTCCTGGCGAGGTGTTTTGTCTTGCAATTGGGTGTGGTAGTATGTTTGTAGCTTCAATGTACCACTTTGCAGATCTTGAGCCATCAAGGAAGGCTCTTCTAACTTCACTAGTCTTTTGAATGTTGCAGTAGGTGGCCATTTTATTTTGAATGGTTTTTAATGGCTGTTGCAGAGTAATGCTGATAGTTTGGCACATTAAGGCCGATTTAGCTAGGTGGTTGGCCTTGTCATTGCCAGAGATTCCTGTATGACTTGATATCCAATTCAAGGTGACTTGCCTGTTGTTTCTTTGGTGGAGCAGGGCTAAGAATTTAATTGCAGTGATGAGGTGCACATTCTCTGTAGGTTCCTTGTTGCTGAGGGCCATCGTGGCTCCTCTGGAATCTGTATGGATCGTAGTGTTCCCGTTTTGTTGATTGGCAGAGTGTTCTAGGGCTTTTGCAATGGCCACTAGTTCAGTTTGCAATGTGGAGGCATGGTTGGAAAGTCTCCAGTTTGCTTTATATCCTGATGTAGAGATAACTGCAGCCACGGCTGCAGAGATTGCACGGTCAACTGATCCATCTGTGTAGTAGGTATGAGGCGCAAGAGTGTTCCTGATTGCATTTTTTGCAGCTGCATTGAGTTGCTCTGGCGTGCAAAGAGCCTTGCTTGCTGCTGGTAGGATAGTGAAGTTGTATTTGATGGGATCACATGCCCAGGGAGCAGGAGGGATGTAGCCCTCATACATTTGTTGTCCCTTGATTTTGTGAGCCTCGTTTTGCATCTGCATTCTTCTGAGTGTATCCAGTAGTTTCTTTGCATGGGAGCTGGGCGGATCTAGTTCTTCAGCAAGAGGTAGAAGCCTTCTTATTTTATCATTGAGCGGGCTTTTTCTGTCTGCGATGATTGACTTGAATATAATGCTGCTATTCCTTATGTCAGTTCTGGCTGACAGGGAGATTAGGTTAGTTTCTGCTCTGAGTAGGCAGAGTCTTGTCCACATTGGAGAGCCATTGATGAGTCTCATGGCATTGTTTTGGACCACCTCTAATGATGCTTTTTGAGTGTCGGTCAATGCAGTAAGTGTGGGTGCTGCATAATCAATGTGGGATCGAATTGCTTGTAGGTAAAACAGCCTTAGGAGGTTATTAGATACTCCTTGTTTAAGGGAGGTCATGCGTTTCATGGCTGATAGACGGATTTTTGTCTTCTCTCTGAGGTAGGTTACTTCATTTGCTGCTGACAGGGTTTTGCTAATGATTACCCCGAGGTACATGAATTGACTCACCCATTCGATGTCCTCACCTCTCAGTGTAAAGTTTTGAGGGTTTTGCGAGCGTTTTATAGCCATTGCTTTGGTTTTGTTGGTATTGATCTTTAGGCCAAGATCATTGCATTTGGCTTGGATCATGTCCAAAGCTTTTTGAGTGATATTTCTGGCATGAGCTTTGTTTGGGCATACTATGCATATGTCATCTGCATATATGAATATCTCCACTCCTTTTGGGAGTTTTAGAGTGGCTAAGTTCTCCATCAGTAGATTGAACAGGTAGGGGCTGAGTATGCCTCCTTGTGGTGTTCCGTTTTCTAGGGGGATGAACTCAGTGGTTTTTCCTTGGAAAGTGACTCTGGCCTCTCAATTTTGTGTGTAGTTTCAAGTCCAGGCCGGTAAGTGTCCTTTCACTCTTTTTTCAACAAGTGTGAAGAGTATAGCTGGTGAGCTAGCTAGCTCAAAGGCTTTCTCGAGATCAAGGAATATGACAAAAGCTTTTTTGTCGTTAATTGTTGAGAGGACATCTGTGATGCATTCTTGAGTGCCTATGCCATTTCTGTAGGCATATAGGCGATGATGTAGTAGGCCTATTTTCCACTGCAGTCTATTGAGTACCATTCTCTCAGTTACTTTCTCTATGCAGCTTATCAAAGCTATAGGTCTGTAGGTATTTGGCTCCTTAGGTTTTGGAATAGGTTTAGTGTCCTGCTGGTTCCATGTGGTTGGACGTAGTCTTTCCGTGTGTGTCCTGTTTATCAGATGCAGGTAGACCAATTTGGCATGGTTTCCCATGTTCCTCAGCATGCTGTATGTGATGAGATCGGCTCCAGGGGCAGTGTCCTTCCTGCCTTTTGACAGGGCCGTATTTAGTTCTTCCTTGGTATAGGGGTGATCAGTGTCATCTACCATGTTGCAGGCGGCTTCTATGATGTTGTTCCTGATTGGGAGCAGAGTTCTCTGCCTGTTGATGATTGGCAGAGGTAGATTGATGCTTTTTGCTCTGTCCGCAAAGTTGTTAGCAATCCTCTTGGCTTCAGCTAATGGGTCTGGGTGAGTAACTCTGGGTGTATTATATTTCCCAGAGACTTTGTTAAACCAGCCCCATATTTTGGCTAGGGATGTGCTGAAGTTGACCTCGTTGCACCATGAGTACCATTTGTCTAGTTTTACTTCCAGTGATACTTGTACAGAATGCTTGATGATCTCTACAAGTATATTATGTAGTTCATCTGTTCTGTGTCTTCTGAGAAGTTTCCTGGTCCTGTTTATTCTGGCATTCATTTCTTTGATGCGGCTGTTATAGTATCAGGCATCTGCATGTTTCTTCTCAGAGTACTTTTTTTGTGGAATGGATACACTGGCTGCTACCTCTAGTTGTTTGCTGAAGTCGGTAGATAGGGTGGAGATATCATTATGCGGGTGTTTGATGTATTCCAGAGCCCACTCTGTCATGGCTGTTTTGAATTTTTCCCAGTTAGCAAACTCTGGGTTCCACCTTTTTGGGGGCGGAGGAGGAGGTGGGTATTTCTGCAATTTGAGTGTTACTTCAATGGCAAAGTGATCACTGATTAGTACAGGATGTGGTTGCCATTTAGCTCCTCTTTGTATGGCACTGGATAAGAAGGTAAGATCTAGACGACCTCCTTTTAGATGGGTGGCTTCTGTGATGTTGTTGAGCAGTGCTACATCAGGATATTCTTGCAGTAGGGCATGCAAGTGTCTGCCAGTTTGATTTGTTTCTGATATTGAGTTCAGGAACTGATGGTGAGCATTAAAGTCGCCTGCAATAATTGAGTCTTCGTTGGAGGCTTCTGCAAAGAGTGCCTCGGCATCAATATTTTTTGCTGGGGATTTGTATATGTTGTGGACTGTTAGCATTGTGGCTAGGAGAGATATCTGGATACTTAGCGTCTCTGCCTCGGTCCCACAGTCTATGCTTGGTAGTAGTTTGGAGGGGATGCTGCTTTTAATGAAGGTAGTCAGTTCTCTTGTCGTTGGTGATTGATACGTTGTGTATACTTTGTATCCTGAGAACGTGAATGGTATGTTCTCATTAAGCAGTTTCTTGCAGTATGATAATGTCAGGATTTTGCACTGAGGTTTGAGATTGAAGAAATGCAAGCTTGTTTCGAAGTCCAGAAATATTCCATTGGAGCACTTTTACCTGAGTGTTTTGGTTGTTGCAAGTGGTTGTATGAGGTCCATTTGCAGTAGGAACTATGAAGGGAATTGAGCTCCTAGTTCCTTGGCGGCATTGTCAAACACGAAGTCATCCAATGACTCCTGAGTGATTTTGATTTTGCGGGATCGCAAGAAGTTACGAAGGATGTTGCTGATGGCTGCCAGCAGAGCACCCATGGGACAAGCAGAGAGGTCGTACTCACTGCTGTCTCTGTTGAAAGGTTGTTTGGAGGGGCGTGAGGCGCTAGATTTGCTTGTGGCGGTGGAAGATAGGTTGGGAAATTCCTTTAGGGAGTGGGAAATGTTAGGTGTGTTAGTGGTCGGTGCAGAGGAGGATGGGTTGGGTTCTGGTTGTTTTGGCTGGGTGACGTTAGGAGAATTGGTTGGAGAGGTAAGTTTTAAAGGTGAGGGAGTGCGGGGAATATGGGTTGGGGATCTTTTTTCTTTGGAAGGAGGTTTAGGTGCTGGAGGCGGGGTTGGTGGAGAGGAAGGTTCAGGAATGGCATGTCTGGAAGGGTTAGGATTTTGTTGGGAGGTGTGGTTGGAAGGTGTAGGGTTTTGTTTAGTTGGAGGTGGCTGCGTTCGACGCTGTTGACGTGGGTGGAGGTTGTAGTGGCGGTCTGATCCTTAGCGGTCTGCTATTCTCTGAAGTCTGTGGGGGCATCTATCATGCCAAGCATGATGGGATCCTCCACAGTTAGGGCAGCGGGCGATGGTTTTGTGCCCTGCTTTGTGCCTGGCAATACAGTAGGCGGTGGGGTGCTGTCTGCTGCTTCAAACCCCACAGATCTCCGGACCTGTGCAGCGGGATTTATGGTGTCCAAACTTTTGACACCGGAAGCATCGAAGTGGCGCCTTGAAGTACTCTTCGTTGCGGAAGGTGCCCCAAAGGCCGAAGGATAGGTGAGGAGGGCGAGCTCCCTTGTGGACAGCCTCCAATTTGTGGGATCTACCTCCGGCTTTCCCCTCACATCTCTTGACAGTGATGATAGAAGGATGTTGGAGCACTGGTTCCAGTGGAAGGTCGAGGTCATAGACAACGATGGTGGTGGTAGGTCTATCGTTGATGTCCAGTTTAAGGACGTTTTCCTGTTGCTCTAAGTAGGTCTTCGTCTGCTCATCTTTTGCTGTTATGACCAGTTGTCCCCTGCGATTGGGACGTATGGTCGTGTTAAGGCGTCCTGGAGTAAGCCTAAACTTGGAGTCTCCAGTTGCTGCTGTTTGTGAAGGTGGGTCTTGAGAGGGGATATTCTCAGCCTCAGCTTCTTCTTGGGTTGCTGGTAGGTGGTCGGGGGTCTGCACTGGGTGGTCCCTCGAAGTTCCAGGGACTGGTTCCGTTGCAGGTGATTGAGGGCGCTTTGCATGGCTCCTCAAAGTAAGGCCTCTAGGTTTCTTGATCCTTCCCTTCTCCACTCTTGTTTGAGGGGAGGAGGTGGGGATAGGGGATGAACCCCTTTCTGCCATTGCAGAACGCGATGGTGGTCTTCAGCTGCCGAACGATGTGTACTGCAGGTGTCGTCTCAATGATGAAATAAAAGAAAACTAAAATCAAGACTAAGTTAAGTCTTGAAAAATCGCGAACACTGAAATAACTCTACGGGAAATGCAGTGAAAATTTCAGTTACTCGCTGGTTAAAGTCGATCCTTTCACTTATTTGTTAGTGAAGAGGATGGCTGGCCCTTCAACAGTTCTTGGCGGGCCACTCAGTGGTGGTGATGAGCGACGACACCACAGTAGTGGCTTACATCAACAAGTAAGCAGGTACTTTTTCGCAGCACCTATCCCATCTAGCAGTAGAGATACTGAGATGGGCCGAGATCCACTTGATACCACTATCGGTACGCTTCATTCCAGGCAAAAGGAATGTGCTCGCCGACAACTTGAGCAGAGCATCTCAGATAGTGAGTACCGAGTGGTGTTTGGATCATCTAGTAGCCAACTAAGTCCTGACTTTGTGGGGTTCTCCGACAGTGGACCTCTTCGCAATAGTCCTGAACTTCAAGCTCCCATTTTATTGTTCCCCAGTCCCAGACCCCAAGGCTCTCTGGCAAGATGCATTCCAACAACGGTGGGACAACATCGACTTTTACGCCTTTCCCCCGTTCTGTCTTGTGAGGAGGGTACTCAACAAGGCTAGAACATCAGTGAAGCTTTCAATGACCCTCATAGCTCCGCTATGGCATCATGCAGAGTGGTTTCCGGACCTTCTGTAACTCCTAATGGAGCCCCCAAGAGAACTCCCTCTATGACACAATCTACTCAAACAACCACATGCCAACATATTCCACAAAGCTGTAGCTTCACTACGACTTCACGCCAGGAGACTATACAGCATCTCCTCTCAGAGAGGATTTTTGCAACAAGTTGCGATCAGGATGTTTGGACACCTGCAAAAGGCATCAGCAGCAGTGTACCAGGCAAAGTGGAAAGTCTTTTATGGTTGGTGTCATGGAAGGAGTATCTCTCTTCTCAATGCCACTATTCCAACAATAGCGGAGTTCCTCGTATATTTGCGTGAAGAAATGCGCCTGTCAGTCTCGGTGGTAAAAAGTTATCGCTCAGCCTTAAGCCTCGCCTTTAGACTGAAAGGAATAGACATTTCTTCATTGCTAGAACTTTCCTTACCTGTCCTCAGTCTGAAGTGAGACCTCCCTCATGGAATGTGGTTCGAGTTCTCAGGTCTCTTAAGAGACCTCCCTATGAATCATTACGCCAGGCAACAAATTGCCACCTAACTTGGAAGACGGTGTTCCTGCTAGCTTTGGCTTCGGCCAAACGAGTCGGTGAACTTCATGGGGTCTCATACGACATCGCCCATCCAAGGGGATGGGGAGAGGTAATGTTCAGCTTCGTCCCTGAGTTTTTTGCAAAGACTCAGAACCCGGGGTTAGCGGATCCGGTTGTTCTGTAACAGATGACCCTGATCATTTCTTACTATGCCAAGTGAGGAGTTTGAAGCTGTACCTTAAGAGAACACCCGCAGCCCGTCCTCGTGTTCCTGCACTCTTCGTCAGCACAGGAAGGACCAAGAGGAGGGTCACCAAGAACACAGTATCAGCATGAATTCTCAAGGTCATAGACCATGCATTGAATCTAGACCCTCATCCTTCACGTCGCCCCAGAGCTCATGATGTCAGGGGCGTAGCTACGTCCCTGGCATTCAAGAGAAACTTCTCAGTGACGCAGATTCTTCAGGCTGGGGTGTGGAAACATCAAACTACGTTCACATCCCACTACCTGCAAGACGTGACTCACAGGAGACTCGATACATTTTCTATCGGTCCTGTGGTGGCTGCACAACATCTGGTTTAAGACCTCAAACTCCTTATTGGACAAGTAGCAGAAGGTTTAGGGCATTGTTACCCGGTTTTAGTCTGCATGAATGAAAAGGTTTGACTGGCTCTTATTCTTTTCTTCATCCTCCCCTCTCTTGGGGAAAGCAGCCTCCTGGGTTCTCTGCACAAGCTGACCTCAAACCACTGCAGGTAAACCATGCTTCCTTGTGTACCTAGTATTAAAACTAATACTGTTGCGTCCCTATACCCTAGTGAGGTGGTATTGGGAAAGTCTTGGTTACAACAGTTTTTCCTTCTAAAAGACTCTGAATAACTTTACCTGGACGGTCACACTTCTATATATCTCAACACACAGCTTGCGTAGGCCGCGGACCTTGTGTAGCAGGGTTTTAGTGAGGTACAGGGACTCCTTATTTGTGAGTACTGACATACTCAGATAAGGAGCCCCTGGGTAAAGCCAAAAGTCAGATTGGTAGGGACATCCACCCTTCCTAATGAGTGAGTCACCCCTAATAAATAGCGTGGTTTGTATTACAGTCATGGAACAAAAGACAAAGTTGTAGATAATTTGTATTATTCCTAACAAAACAAAACTCAGCTAATTATACAAACTTGCTTGGCAGCTCTATCCCCCTTGAAGTCCTACCTCCAAGTGAAGTGAGCTAAATCACAGGTGTGTGAGTGGGAGCGGTAGCAAGCTACCCCCCCCCCCCATCCCCCGCTAACTAGTGGTGTGCGTAGTTAACCCTCGCTAAACTTTAATGGCTCGTCATTTCAGCTACAGTGAACCCTCGCTACTTCGCGGTTCGACCATCGCGGATTCACCACTTCGCGGATTTTTTCCATAACCCATATATATACAGTAATATATATATATATATATATATATATATATATATATATATATATATATATATATGTATGCATGTATTTATGTATATATGTAGGTATGTATATGTGTATACATATAAATATATATATATATATATACACACACACACACACATATATATATATATATATATATATATATATATATATATATATATATATATATATATATATATATATATATATATCTATATATCTAAAGTAGGAATATGTGATATAATTCTAAGGGAAAAGTATGGGAAATATGTCTGGGTAATAAGCAAAGCTCTACCTCCAGTTTGTTTCTACACTATGATCAGAGATAAATGTAAATAAAACATTGGTTGCCATTTTTTATCGTGCTTTTTAGCATGTTTAGGAAATGCATGATATAAAATCACCTTTAATATTTGTGCCTGTTTTAGTTTAGGGTACTGTAGTACATGCATTAAGTGTTCTGTACATTAAAGGGTAGTTTGTTAACAGTACTAAGTACAAGGGAAGGTTTTAAAAGTCTGAATATACATGTTGAATAAATAGGTAAATATGGTGTCACTACTTCGCGGATTTTCACCTATCGCGGCCGCGACTGGAACCTATCTACCGCGATAAACGAGGGTTCACTGTACACCGAAAGCAATACCCATAATAAATAGCTAAGGTTTGTATCGTTAGGAAAAATACATATTATCTAGGTATTTGTCATATTTCCATTTTAGCATAAGATTCTTCTTGCACTCCGGCTGTCCTGTTGCCTCTCCCCTTCCCCTCTTCCTCACGTACCTCCCTTGCTCCTCCCCTCCTTCCCGCCTGCTCTCGCTGACTCGTCATGTAATCTACTCCTCTGTATCATAATGCTTCGTCCTCCATTTTATTTTTGCTTTGCGCTTGGTACCCCGCATTCCATGACTACAGGGGGTCCTCGGGTTACGACGCTGATCCGTTCTTAAGACGCGGTGTAACCCGAATTTCCGTGTAAGTCGGAACACCATAAATATACGTACTGTACTGTACTGTAAAGTATTACTGTATACTGTACTATAATAAAATGTATCAAATGACATAAAAACAATATTAGAAAAAGAGAAAACAATTCCTTACCACATGAATTAAAGTAAATATCAATAAAAAAAGAAAACAATTCCTTACCACATGAATTAAAGTAAATATCAATAAAAAAAGAAAACAATTCCTTACCACATGAATTAAAGTAAATATCAATAAAAAAAAAGAAAACAATTCCTTACCACATGAATTAAAGTAAATATCAATAAAAAAAGAAAACAATTCCTTACCACATGAATTAAAGTAAATATCAATAAAAAAAAAGAAAACAATTCCTTACCACATGAATTAAAGTAAATATCAATAAAAAAAGAAAACAATTCCTTACCACATGAATTAAAGTAAATATCAATAAAAAAAAAGAAAACAATTCCTTACCACATGAATTAAAGTAAATATCAATAAAAAAAAAGAGAACAATTCCTTACCTTATTCCTATGGTTGGCTTGCACACTGGAAGGGATGTTGCAAGGGACGGAGAGACTGGTTTATTGTGGAGAGGAAGGTGCAGAAGATGCTGGAGAAACTGGGGCAGGTGAATCAGGATTCTCTGGAAGTGAGACAGAAGATGTTCGTTGGCGTTTCACCGTTTTTAGACCGCTTAATAATGTCTAATTTCACTTCCATGGTGATGGCCTTCCTTTTCTTCGATGCACTACCATCAGAAGAATCTGCCTTGCGCTTTGGAGCCATAATGAAGGGCAAAAAGTTAAAAAAAACGATCAAACACGTGAGAGAAAGAACAGGCAATCACAACCAAAAATGGCGTATGAGTGGAACTGAGCGACGCCGTCTTCCTCGCCCACAACCACCGCAAAGCGTATTCATCCACCGCGCGCTAGAAACTAGTTCGCAATTGTTTACGTCGCTTACGACGCTAACGGTGTAAGACGGAACGACGCTTAATATTATTTTTATATTTTTATGGGGCGCGTTCGTAACGGCGAAACCGCGTAAGTCGGGACCGTCGTAACCCGAGGACCTACTGTATTCGTTCATTTCTCTTAGTGCTCACCTTGCCGCAATTGTTCATCTTTTTCCCTTTCATGTTTTCCTAAATCGTTTCCTTGTGTTTTCCTCGTAATTTTCCTGACCAAATAATTTTCCCAAACAGTTTTTGCCTCTCCTGGCCACCTTTCTTGCTCTCGACTCTATTGTTCTCGTGTCTCGTAAATTATTTACCCTTCAAACACCTGCTACCTCCCCCCCAATGGGTACCCTAGAACACCCACCCTCCCCCACACTCAACATACACACTCCAAATTGTAATTGTACTATTTTTTTTTCTATCCAACTTTTATTCTTTCTTTCCTTTAATTATTAACTCTCTTTTATTTTGTTAATACTACATTATATTCTACTCCTATTTCTTTTGCTTAAGTATATTTATCAGCTCTCTTTTACTTAGATAATTCTACATGATATTACTATTTGTTTTGCTTAAGCTTTTGCCCTTGATTCTACTTCTGACTTATTTCCTTTGCAATTCCTTCCCCTGTTCTTCGACTCCCACGGGACTTTCTGCTATAGCAATTTCTCTCCCCCTGACAGGCTTTATCTGTAGTAATTGAAAACAAGCAAAACAGCTGTTTTTTTGGTTCATTTTTTAATGTGGCTGTATGTGTTTACACAACTATTATAACATTATTAACGATACTTCTATCATTATCTTTTAATTTTCTAACCCTTTGAAGTAGAAGATGGGATAAATATTATTACCTGGTTATTGTAGATGTCTTGCACAAGACAGCCATCAGGGATTGCGCTATGTTTTAACATTGCTGCGAAGAACTTCTTACGAAAATGGTTAGTGGTCGTTGTATAAAATATATACAATACACTTAGTTAATCTTAAATTGTACTGTATACATATTGTGGAGGACAGAATTACAGTAATGTTGTTTATTGTAAATGTAGGCTACGTGTGCAGCGAGTCAAGTTATCCGAACGAAAACAAGGAACACTTACAGTACTGTACAGTTAATTAAGCTTTAATGTAGTGATAGTAGTATATTACAGTAATATATACTACAGTATCAGCAAGTGTTATACAGTATTACTAGATAAAAACAACTATACTGTAATAGAAACCCAGTAAAAACAATATTTTTGGGCTCAAGCCATGACGTCGTGATGGAAGTTCCTTAAAGTAGCTTCCTAAGGGATATATGTACTACAGTGATATTCCCAGAGAATTTTACCTTTAGGTATCCAGAATTCTAACTCCTGGCGCGAATATCCTTAAAATTTCTCCAAAGGATATCGCATAATATCAGCGGATGCATTCTTGACATGCCTCCATAGCAATCTGCACCCAAACAGCGTTTTGGCTTCGAGGAGGATGTGGCAAAAGGGAGCCGTCCAAAGGCTCTCCCCACTCTCGTAATACTGTTGGGAATACAACAGCGCCATTCCCACGACGGCGGACATTCCTTTTTTGTTAGCGATCTCGCTCGTTGATATTTCCTGGTGATCTAACTTTTCGATCGTTTTACAGGATTATTATTATGCTTTCTGCATCTTCCGCCTCTGGAAAGTTGAGTATCGGGTCTTTACTATGAGTATATTTTAGCCCCTGTTTCACAATGAAATTAGAATATTTTATTGTGTTTATGAGCTAGGCCAGTTACTGGAGGCGCCATGGCGCCGTCGTTCGTTTGGCATGTGTTATTTAGATTGCAGAACGAGTTCCAGTTTTTAATAGCTTTATTTAATTATTTTAATTATTTAGCTATTTAGGCAATTATTCTTGTAAAGTTTTGATAATGTGCATAATTTTTGTTTCCCCCTTTTCTCTGTCGATCGTATAGTTAGAGTTTCGGTGATTTAGGTAACTGAGATCTAGTATAGCCTAGGTAACATTACCTAAACATTTTACTATACGTTCAGACTTTCCCCGGTTACCCTTGTGTATTGTTTTCATTCAGTGGAAACTGATACCTCCTAGAATGTTATGAAACATTACACGTCTCTTCGGAGACTTAAGGGTAATCTCTTTCCCTCTGAGTGTAACCTCAGGCTACAACCCTAATAGCCGTGCCTTGAATTTTATTCAGACATGGCTAACTTAAGGTTTGTCCTGCCTCTTCCCTTAACCGTTGGTTGTGGTATACCATCAGGTTTTGGGATTTAGTCAGAATCTCAGAGTATTTAGTCTTATGTCGGCGACCTGCCGGCAGGGCAAATGGGTTGTAGGATACCATCATTCCCCTGCCGGCCAGGTGGCCGGCAATGGAGGTTAGCCCTCATTAGCCGCACTTGAAGTTATGGTAGGATACCATCTTCTCCTTGCAACTAAAAGACTAGTCCTATGCCACAGTTCTCTGGGCTGAAGAGTAATTTTCTTTAGCCTAGGATACGTGTCACTGGAACTCTGTTTCTTCTTTGTTGAGAGGAGTCTCTCCTGTTCCCTGGGATTCTGCCGATACCGAAACAGAGTTTCTTTTACAGGTGGTAGGACTGACAATTTTTGCCAGTTCCTTTCACACTCGTTACAGGACCCTGTTCCCTACCCCTCTGTCCACTTTTGATGGCTGAGCCATTGTCTTTCTTTAGGCCGGCATCTTGCAACCTTACCTTTGCTGGTAGGTTGCCGGAGCCAGCCAGACTCCCTCTCTAGTCATGTGGTAGGTTGCCGGAGCCAGCCAGACTCCCTCTCTAGTCATGTCTTTGGCCGACGGCAGAGCATACTGCCGCCAACCACATCATCTGTCAGCAACTACCGGCCCAGCCGGCAGCCAAGATGGCTGCCGGCGACCATGATGGCCGTGAGAGGGAAGTCCCTTCTGTTCCCAAGGTTCTTCAGTCCTCCCTTGGACTGCTGCTACAGGTCCTGTTGCCGGGGTACTGCCGGCCAGGCCGGCACAGATAGTGCTGACTCATTTGGCAGCACGCCGACTGTACTGGTACTGCTGGACTTGCCGGCCGGCAGTGTATCGGCGGTACCTTGTTGGCAATAGTACTGTATGGAAGCCTGAATGGTACATTCTCCCCTTCTATTAGAACCTTCTTTCTGGAAAAAGGCAGTCAAATTAGACTTTTACATCCTTAATTACTGTATACATTCACAGTAAGGAGTAGCCTTTTTTTCCATGCTATCTCTCTCTCTCTCTCTCTAGCTAGCATGAAGGGTATGCCGGCAAGACCTAGCTATGCCAGCTACATGCCGGCTAAACTACTGTATATTTTGTACAGGCAGCCAGTATATCTGCAGTGTAGAATATACTGCAGATAGAAAACTACTATATAGTTTATACTAGTAGTTATTTCCAATATATTTTGGATATCCAACACAGGTATTTGCTGAGCCCAATCCTATATTGAATGAATATGATTTCTTCAATATCCTGATTAGAAATCAGTATTAGGATTGCCCTACAATATTAAATACTTCAAGGCAAGAGTAATACACTCCTAACCCTTAAAGGGTAGAGCCTTTTTCCTTGAGTCTCCCTGATCAGGAACTCTATATTTTAATATAGTAGAAAGACTACAGCAAATAGGCTGAGTGAGATATGCAAATATATGTCTTTATTTTCCTAGTCCAGCTGGCTTCATGCTAGATGGACCATACTGTCATATGCTACTATGAAGGCAGCATAATGACTAGACTACAATAAATGATGTACAGTAGCCAGTAAATTGCAATATAGACTTACTGCAATTAGAAAACTACCGTACCATGATACAGTAGTATTTCTGACATACCTTGGGTACCCTTGTACGAGCATTCTGCTGGTACCGTTCTTATATTGAATGAATAGTTTTCTTCAATATTCTGATCGAGAATCAGTCATCCTGACCCCACAGTATTAACATTATTTTGGGACAGTGATTTGATACTTCTCTACCCCTAGGGGTAAGAGTCCTTCTACTTGGAGTTACTGAATAGAGAAATCTCCATGTAGTTAATACTGAGGGGAGGCAACAGCATTTGCTCACAGGGGTACACAAGTATGTATCTCCTACTATCCCTTTATAGCTTAATATCCTAAGCTACTCTATTGTAAAGGACATTTGCGTGTTGATTGTCAAGGAGATAATCCATTGTATACTCATTTGGTTTTCCTTTCTTTACAGGAGGAACACCAGATACCTTGTGCTGCTTTCCTCTGCAAGGCCAAGAGTAAGTATTTTTACAGTCATAATACTTGCAGGTTTCATGCCCCCTGCAATATTATTTCCGGATCCCTACATTATTGGAACCCACAGGTTTGCAATATATGTCGGACATTAATGTCCGAAGGTTTTGAAAATCCTAAGTCTACAGAGACTAGGGATACAGCTCAATATAAATTACGCAACTGGGTGAGAGGCTTTCAAAAGATCTCTCCGGGACCTTTCCTACCTAATGATGGGATGCGTAAGCTACTATTTCCGGAAGCAAGTGAGAAAACAGTAGTGCCTCAGGAGCTAACTACATCCCCTGACAGCCAGAAAACCTTTGGGATTAAGGGCAAGAAATGCCCCAAGGTAGAAGAGGAAAATGTTGCGTCGGAATTTCCTCCGCCTGTGCCGGCTTTAGAGCCATCGATGTTGACATCTTCGTCTTCTACCCCTAATTTGGATAATGTGGTACAATTATGTATCCAACTGAAGAATCAAATAGAGAGCTTTCGTAGACAAAACGAAAAGCAGGAAGTAAAACGCAAGATAGATCCTCTTAAAGTTTCTCTTGTCGCTTCCCAGGGGTCAGTCAAACGACCCATGAATCAAGACCTACCAACATGCTCCATAACCAATCCCCGGAGGTTCGCGGAGCAGATGCCGATTTCAAATGGCAATCTCTGCATCTCAGAGAAAATAGGTGCTGTTCCTTTAGACAAAATTCAATTTTGGCCAAGCTTTGATGCTTTCCCTAATTGTTGGGTTCGACTGAAGTACAAACCAAAGTCAAGAAAAGGAACGGAACCAAAGGAGGTCTTGATTCTCGACCCTGATAAGGCACAGACTACCCTTTCAGGTAGTCTAAGAAAGGCGGGTTATTCAGAGTCGAAGGTATTCTCACTGAATAACGGACACCCTTCCTTTCTTGCTCCTACTTCACTCTCATCCCCCTTTATGAGGAAGGCATTTACTTCTGTTGCCAAAGCGGTAGAGGCGGGTAAGCCATGTCCCACACTCGATGAGTGCAAGCCTTTGTCACCAGCTTTTTCCGGACAGGAAAAGGATTGGAAGGAAGTCCATTTGACATTTTCAGTAGGAAAATTAGACAAGGACGTCGCAAGTCGATAATTCAAGGTATGTCTCCCTAAATTGTCTGAGTTGCTCTTGTGTAATGAACAGGAGTCAAAGGAGAGACTTGCGACATCCCTTTCTCTACAAAACTGCATAGAGTTGTGTTCAACCTACGAGAGTACCCCAGACATGCTCATGGTCATAGCCAAAATGCATATGGCTATCTTGGTTAAGGACCTTTACGCCTTTATGAAGGCTAGGAGAGCATGTAGAGAGTTTGTGTTCGCTGATGCAACAGTAAAACACGAAACAAGGAAGCTAATATCTTCCAACATCTGGGGTAAAGACCTCTTCCCACACGAGGTCACTAAGGAAGTAATTAAGAACGCCACCAAGGAGAACATAGGTCTTCTCCAAAGATGGGGCATTCCTTCAAAGAGAAAATCTTCTGTGGTTGTGGGTCCCCAAACTAATAAGAAGATTGGAAATGCTGGAAATATCCGGGCTGCTCAACAACATCCCACTATTCCAGTGACCACGATGCTACAGGCAGATGGTCAAAAGTCTACGCCTACTGACTACTCGAAGCATAAAGACGCTTCGGCTAGGAGGAACTTTCCCTCAGGATCGCAGGACCTTCGATTCTTCGGTCCAAAGCCTATTCAAGATGAGCCATTGATGGGAAACAGAAATGTCCCTACCATCATTTCCTTACCCTGAAAACTTTAAATCAATCAATCAATCAATCATTTCCCTACCTTCTCCTACAGTTCAAAACCCTCCTGGAGGAGTATACCTGAGAGCTATAGAGCATACAGGTAGTAAGAAAACTTTAGCTCATCGAGTTCCAGGGAAGGCTGCTTCGTGTTCACGAGAAGGACTCAAGATATCAATGAGCCCTTCTGAACTTGTCGCCACTCAACAAGTTCATAAAAAACAGCAAGTTCTGAATGTTAATCCTTCTGAACATATGGACCTTGTTCCAATCAAGAGTGTTCGTAGTCTTGTCAGACCTGAAAGGTGTCCTTCGGAACCTTCCAGTCAACCACCCCCCCTTCCTCCTATCTAGAATTCATGTTACAGAGAGTAACATTCATCCTAAGGAAAATACGTGTTGGACTCACAGTTCTAAGTATCTTCAAAGGATTGACGAACTTAATCACGTCAAATTCAAACCTAGAAATAGTTCAGGTATTAGTATACCTGATCAAGAGGCTGGAGTGGGCAACACCCGAAGTGTCCGGCCAATGTGCATTCAAGAGATGATCCGGTTCCTGGGACATCACGGATGCAAGATAGGCTTCTAGAAGTCTCGACTTTCTCCAGCTCAGTGGTTTCGATGTTTAAAAAACCATCGAAGCCCTCAGTCACATCAACTCTCCTCTCCTTTGGAAATATAAAAGGAGCTCATGAGGTCTGTGAAGAGACTCAGGTATTCAGTCAGAATACCAAAACGCCAACAGGAAAAAGCGCTAAACTTTCCCCAGTTCGCTATAGTGACAGACCTGGTGCTAAGGGCACACCGGATAGATGCGTTAAGAGCTTGGAGAAAACACGCATCAAACGCTTGAAGAGATAAAAAAAGACTGAGATCGGTCCCTCTTTAATCGCTTCTCTAACAGAAATTAGAGTACGAAAGTCCTAAGACTGCTGGTCCTTTCATGGGCGGGGAAGCCCCCTCCACACAGATCAGGCTCCCTACGACTGATCTGGGACACCGAAGCGATAATAAGACGTCACATTCGAACGTCTCATTCAGTCTTGGTGAAGTTACCCATCCCTCTCTTAAAGGGACGGCACCTACCAGCAGTTCATTTACAACTGATCCACGATGTGACAGTGGATACTCTATTTCGATACAAACCGATAGAGTTGGAATGGTCCATGGGTGCAGACATATTCCTTCCCAGATGGGAACAAGTCCCGGAACTGCAATTCGACCTCTTCATCACGAGGGTCTTCAAGAAACTACCTCACTATATAGCCCCATACGAGGATCCTCTAGTGGGGCTGATAGACTAGATGAGGCTGGTCCTAGTTCTGATCCTAGGTATATTTCCGAAGATTCAGAAATTAACTGCCTTCGTTTTATCAAAGAGAACCCAAACCCTTCATTTCATGATTTTCTCGCTCTAGCGGTTAGAAAAAGGTTTGGGATCTCAAAAGGCAATATAGAATTCTTAGAAGAATACAAGGCCAAGTCAACTAGAAGTCAATACTGTATGAGTCTTCCTGGAAAGGGTGGGTTGCGTTTGTCAGAGCAAAAGGACCGAAAGAAATTTCAATGAACTTCTGTCTGTCCTTCTTTGTCCACCTT
Organism: Palaemon carinicauda; assembly: GCF_036898095.1. Taxonomy (NCBI): domain Eukaryota; kingdom Metazoa; phylum Arthropoda; class Malacostraca; order Decapoda; family Palaemonidae; genus Palaemon; species Palaemon carinicauda. The sequence goes on along the minus strand of NC_090764.1, from coordinate 62,292,583 downwards.
CATAGCCAGGGTCTGGCGGCCAATACGATAAATACGTGCAAGTCAGTCTTGACTAGGCCTCTCCTATATGCCTTTCAAGTGGATCTGGCGAATGAAATCTTTAATAAGATTCCGAAGGCATGTGCTAGGCTTAAGCCCGCGGTACCACCAAAGCCCATCTCTTGGTCTTTGGACAAGGTCTTACATTATGCCTCATCTGTGAACAATGAAGATTGTTCTCTTAAGGATCTAACCCAAAAGGTTATTCTTCTGTTCGCTATCGCCTCCGGGGCTAGAGTTAGTGAAATAGTGGCCCTATCCAGAGATGAGGGTCATATTCAGTTCCCGGAAGTGGGAGAACTGAATCTATTTCCTGATCCATCCTTTCTTGCTAAAAACGAGCTACCCACTAAGAGGTGGGGTCCCTGGAGAATATGCCCTCTGAAGGAAGATGTCTCTCTATGTCCTGTAGAGTGTCTAAAGGTCTATCTTCGTAGAACTTCAGACTTCAGGGGAGGACAGCTCTTTAAAGGAGAAACTTCTGGATCAAATTTATCCCTAAAACAACTAAGGGCGAAGCTCACCTACTTTATTCGTAGAGCGGATCCGGACGGTACTCCCGCAGGTCATGATCCGAGAAAGATTGCTTCATCACTGAACTTCTTTCAGTATATGGACTTTGAGCGACTTCGTTCATACACTGGATGGAAATCATCCAGCAGCGTGTTTTACAAACACTATGCAAAATAAGTGCATGAACTGAAACACTTCATAGTGGTGGCAGGTAGTGTATTAAAACCTGCCCCCTAATTACTGTAGTAAACAGTTTTTGGTTTGGGACCTCACATGTCCTCGCACATGTAATGGATGAGAATCATCCAGAGTGTTCTACATACACTATGCTAGACAAATCCATGATCTGAAGCAATATGTGGTGACGCCAGGTAGAATATTTAACTTGCCGTAGAAGAGGTCACACTTCTTAGGTGTGACTTCTTTTGATTAAGTGTTACCATGATAACACTGGCTCTGTTCAATATCCCAGGTGTGGAATTATACAGATAGCACTAGTGCCGGTGTACGAAGTACACAGTGCAGATAGAAGTAACCAGTACTGGAATTATGAAGAGAAATTGTTTTATAATTTTCTTCAGTCTGAGAGTGGCACTCATTATTTCTTCTTTCAAGAAGGAAATATAGTCTCTGTACTCGTTACAGGTATAATCCCATTGTCATACTACATTCGTTTTACTGAACATCTTTTAGTCATTTATTAGTAATAAATGTCTATTAGAATGTAGTGCGTCCACCTTCGCCAGACAATTGTATGTATACATGCCAGAGTTCTTCAACTTACCTAAGTAAGTATCCTTCATATATTTGTATGCATCAAATAATAGATATAAGAGACACTGATGTTATTTTAGCAAATATACAACTATGAGAATATTTGTATATTCAGTGTGTTCTTATGATTGGTCATACTATGTATGTTAACCTCAAGATCCCTTTTCTACTGTCTAGAATGACTCTTCCCTGTAGGAGGCAGGAAGCACTAACATTGGTTATGATTAGTGATGGTGACGAATAACTGTAACGTCCCTTGTCTCATGTGGTCCCCATGAACATAGAAAAGGTTGCTATAAGGTTAAGGCACTGATTAAAAATCTACAGATACACTTATGCTCTGATATGCTTCCATCACGACGACATGGCTTGAGCCCAAAAAACGGATTTTGAGCGAAGCGAAAAAAGGGATTTTGACGAAGGAAAAATCTATTTCTGGGGAGAGACCTGTGGCGCCCGGTGAAAAGAGTCCTTCTTATATACCTTTTCTGATAAAACCTTCCAATTATACCAGAGAAAGATAAAAGCATGGAATGCTGAGGTTACAACCCTCGCGCGAGCACCTTTAGGGTGTCGTGTATAAAGCAAAGGCGCGTGAAATCCACTATTCACAGGTTGTCTTCCATTTAGTTAATTCCTTCGTCAAAGGGATGGGCCGATACAAAGGCCCTTGCCAACCACCAGCGCCACACCACCCACGCCACGACGCGAGCGCCATCTGAACAACATCCTTCTGTATTGGCCATGATGGCTTGGAAAGGAAAGGGTGGGATTGTGTAAAATAAAGGGGAAGGGTTTCACCGGGCGCCACAGGTCTCTCCCCAGAAATAGATTTTCCCTTCGTCAAAATCCCTTTTCTGGGTCGATCTGTGGCGCCGGGTGAAAATGTACCAGAGAATGCCTTCCAAGCCCAACAATAACTAATTTAAAGAGGGGAGAGAAACAACACCATGTAAAGAAAATCATAAATAATTAAGGTAAACAAACATGATAACAGGGAAGCCTCCGAGTATCAGAGGAAACATGCTACAAAACTGACATGGCTAAGAATATCCCAACCCTGTAACAACGGTAATCAATAATAGTTACAAACATAACCTAATATGTAATAAACTTAGGGCTAACGAACCACCAAGGAAGCGGCGTCGTGGTGCGAGTGGCGGGTAGGAGGGAGAAGAAAAGAGATGGATGAAAGGAAGAACAAAAGATCACTGGGGAGAGATACGGCTCCCAGCTGCAACTGTTGGGTATTTAAGAGCCTGTAAGTTCATTAGATAGGGGCGTTTGAAGACCATAGGAGATTCCCAACCCGTGAACTTTATAAGGTCATCAAAGTCCATCTTCTGGGGGAAATGATCCCGGATTGGCTTGTCAAACGAAGTATAGGATCTATAGCCTAATACCACGTATGGGAATGGTACCTCCTTGTTCCCTGATAAACAAGGGTCCAGACGATCGGGTAGCAGTCGTGGCTAAAAAGGCCCTGAGAGTGGTGACCGGACATAGAAAAGTATCTTGGAGAAGAGGAATAACTTTCCAAGGGGACCACCTATTTTGGGGGTTAACGGCCGAATCATATTGGCGAATTGTCGAGTCCCTTTTGACTGATTCGAGTAAGAAATCGTTTTCCGGTTCAATGTTCGAGTCTCTACGAGCTGCCAACTTCCTGTAGTCCACAAAGTTAGGGTTTTGGACATCCTTGAGTAATCTGACACAGTGAGTTTGGAATACTCGGGTCAGTTTGAGGAACGGAATCCGGATGGGACGGAGTTTCCACTCGAGGAGGAGAGGAAACCAACTGTTCTTGGGCAGTGAGGTGGTACTAAAACCACTGCACCCCGGAAGGAGCGCAGTCGGTGTTAAAGTTTTTAGAAGATTCACTGGGAAAGATAGGGAAATCTTCCTCTAATGATTCCAATCCCGGGGTAATGCGTCCATGGCATGAGCCCGAGGGTCCAGGATTGGGGTCACATAACAAGGAAGTTTGTGATTGATCTGAGATGTGAATAGATCTACCTGGATGCCTGGAACGAACCTGAGTATCCACCGGAGTGAAATTCTGACTCCAGGGAACTCGTCCTGGATAGTGAGCCCGTTCTCACATCCTGGCCTCCTGCTAGGTGAGGTGCTGACAGGAACCAGTTCTTTTCTGTTGCCCAGGCGAAGAAAGTGACCAGGATCTGATTCAGGTTGGGTGACTTGGATCCTCCCCTGTTTCCGTAGTGTACCTCGTCTGTGTTGTCTGACACTACTCTGATGTGGGTCGACCTCGGAGGAGTCTCTCTCTTCAGGGTCAAGAACACTGCCATGGCTTCGAGAACATTGATATGGGACTGTTTCATGGCTAGTGACCAAGAACCTGAAACATCTGATGTTCGGAGAAATCCCCCCATCCACTTAGAGACACGGCTGAATGGAATGTCACTTGTGGAGGTGGGAATTGTAGAGGAACCGCTTTGGAGAGGTTCTTCGGTTCGGACCATGGGCGTAGTCTCATTTTCCCGACAGAGGGGATCTTCGAGACCTTGTCTTCTTATAGGTACTGTAGCTCTCTTTCTCCAAAATCGATTGATGTCTTGAGTTTGGCTTTTATTAGGAGATCTGTTACTGAAGTGAATTGGGAAAGGCCGAGGATACTTTCTAGGCTCTTTGGACACCTGTTTGTGCTTGAGAAATTCTTGATCTTGGAACCTATTCCTCTTACTTTTGGAAGGGAGAGACAACGTGTGCTTCGAAAGGTCCCACTGAATGGCTAACCATTCTAAGTGGCCTGATGGTCGCAGGCGAGACTTATGGAGATTGACCCGAAATCACAGGTTGTCGAGCGATCGAAGAAATTCCTTCGTAGCTCTGTTACCTTCTATGGCCGGCCGGGCCCAAATGAGCCAACCGGCCAGATAAGCAATGATCTGTATCTCTTGGTTCCTGAGTTGTTCTAACACTGCCTCTCCCAGTTTCGTGAATATCCTGGGATCAATGTTGAGGCCGAAGGGCATGTCTTGAACACAAAGGCTTTCCTGCTTAGGTGGAAACCCAGATAAGAAGAGAAGTTTCGAGCTATAGGCGCAAGCTAATAGCGGTCGGTAAGATCGACAGAGGTGGTGACGGTCCCACGGGGAAGTAAGGTCCATACCTAAGAGATAGTCGTTTGATTGCTTTTTCTTGAGTAACCCTGTGGTGTACTCTTTCAGGACGGGAGTGTATTTCTGGGAGAAGGTCACTGGCGGAGGAGGAGGACCTTGAGGCCATTTTCATCTCAAACCGTTAAAGACTATGCTATGATCCCACAGACCGAGTCCAATGGTCCGAAAGTGGTAAAGTCTTCCCTCTACCAGGACCACCGCGTTGTGAGGGAGTGAATCTAGGTCCTTCCCTTCTCCGAGCCCCCTTTTTCCTAGGTCCGCCTTGATGTCGGGACTGTCTTCTACTCCTGTAGCTTCCACTCTGGTGTCCATGAAAGGAGCCTGAGGGTTCGGATCTAGGGCTGCATGCAGGCAAAACATCCCAACGGAGTTGGACTGTGTACCTGGGGAATCAGTGAGGTAGACCACCTGATGATGGGGGGTCAGATACAAAACCGTCGAACCAGAGGAAGGCTGTGATGACGAGTGGGAAACCGACTATCAATTCCTGTCTGATAGAGGTCTCAGACAGAACGTACTTCCCACAACTGACCCGATCAGACCAACAAACGTGTAGGTCGAACTGGAAGGGCAGAGCCTGGAATTATCGTACCCCCCAGGCTGACAACATCCTGGTCCAGACAGATCGGGCCTGCCCTTTAGGAAATAATACCGTTACCTTCGGTACCTTGTCTAAGCTAACCAAGGCAATCTCTTTCAATCGAACGAATCCGTTGAATGGGAATTCTAGTACCTGGGAGTAAAATCTAGGTCCCCCAGAGGGAGGACGTCTATGCCCTCCAGATTTATGGTACCACCTATATCCGAGTTCCTGAACGGCACTGACTCACCACCCTACCTTAGAGCTCGTCATAGCCCCTTGGATTTCCTTAGAATGTGTTGCTTTTAGCCGTCACAGTCTATGCAGGGTAACATGAACATTAGGATCCTTTAATGGTCCTAGGTCGGTGACGTAGGTAATTGCAAAGCTGAAGGCTCAAAACTCATCCCCACATACCTGCCCGTCCATGGGGTCGTTGTCCAACCTTAGAGAGGACACTCCGAGGAGATAGGGACCTCTAGATGGAGCATTCCTTCCCAACTTCGATACCCAAGGGTGGAGAGCCTCTCTTTGCAGGCCAGAGAGAATCATCATCATCCTGATGGGAACCATGCAGGCGAACCTTCTGTAACACAAAGGGGACATAAGTCTGGATGTTCCTTGAACTTTGGTTAGCGATCCTATTCACAGGCTGGGATCAGCTGTATACTCTTAAAAAGCCATTTTAAAGACAAGTTATTTAATGTATTATCTTCTGGGGTATAGTGCGACACTTGTATTCATGAAATGTGACACTGTTGGCGCATTCGCCACTGGGTGGAAATTATTTCTATATGAACACTATGTTGTATGGATATTTATCCATATCTAGACATAGTTAGAATTGACTATGCATAAATATAGGCATAATTAATGTATTTCTATTTGAACACTATGTTGCATGGATATTTAGCCATATTTAGACAGTTAGGATTGAATATGCATAAATATAGGCATAATTAATTTAATTCTATTTGAACACGATGTTGTATGGATATTTATCCATATTTATACATAGTTAAAATTAAATACATGCATAAATATAGGCATAATTAATTTAATTCTATTTGAACACGATGTTGTATGGATATTTATCCATATTTATACATAGTTAGAATTAAATACATGCATAAATATAGGCATAATTAATTTAATTCTATTTGAACACGATGTTGTATGGATATTTATCCATATTTATACATAGTTAGAATTAAATACATGCATAAATATAGGCATAATTAATTTAATTCTATTTGAACACGATGTTGTATGGATATTTATCCATATTTATACATAGTTAGAATTAAATACATGCATAAATATAGGCATAATTAATTTAATTCTATTTGAACACGATGTTGTATGGATATTTATCCATATTTATACATAGTTAGAATTAAATACATGCATAAATATAGGCATAATTAATTTAATTCTATTTGAACACGATGTTGTATGGATATTTATCCATATTTATACATAGTTAGAATTAAATACATGCATAAATATAGGCATAGTTACGTTCATAAATAATAAATTTTTTTTTTTTTTTTTTTTTTTTTTTTTTTTTTTTTTTTTTTTTTTTTTTTTCAGGTAAAACAAAAGATTGGCCACCCGTGGTCTGAGTGATCTCCGACTGTACCGGATCTCCGGTAACCATCCCCGGTACAAACAAAGGTCCGTCATAGTGACAACGTGAACCAGAGGAAATCTAATATTAACCTCAATGCTGATCGCCTGTACGATATCCGGTTAAGCCGGAGATTCGATGAAAAAGAAACCGTAATAATGAAACTGTGAAATCCTCATCGGTATCACATTGTTAACTCCGGTTCTGGACGTCTGCTTGATCACTGTTTGTATGGGAGATCCGGTAGCAAAGGCTAGTCCCCGTGAGATCGTGACCGTCACCGGTACGATAACATTAACCTCAATGAATGTTTGAGTTATCTCCAGCGTAGCCGGAGATTCGATGAAAAAAGGGGCCGGAAAGGTGTAATTGAGATCAAACATGACAAAGGTTCGTGTGCAAAAAGGTCTCAGCCGGAGTCTGAGTGCCGGATTTCACCGTTGCACTCCAAATATCTGACTAGTTCTCACCCAATGAGTATCCATTATAGCGGCGTATAACTCAAGGCGGAGCTAAACATAACTCAAGGCGGAGCTAAGGGTGTCGGTATAAATCGAACCCAATTAATGACTCATACACCAACGTTCCTACTAATAGTGTTAGCTATATTAACAGTAACCACATCAATAAAACGTGTATAACATTAAACGTACTATCATCAACTCTGATAATAAGAGGAGGCCTGAATAACTCGTGAACGTATAAAAACGGAGAACGGGAAAATCACCTCCCTTACTCGAGCTAATAAACGAGCACCCTATGTTCTCACTCTCAAGGTTACATAATAAAAGCTAACATCACACAATAATATAAGGAAAGTAAAATAAAACTGATTGTTTTTATTTTATTTTTATTTTTCCTTTTTCTTTTTAATTTTTAGTCATTGTAATAACCAAAAACGAAGAATAACGACAACGTAACCAATAAATAAGGATATAGTCTAAATCGGGCCTTCCTGGGGCGAGTACAAACTAACAGACTAAATCGCAAACGTTTAAATCGCTATTCGGCCAAAACCATTGTTGGCACTATAATATCCAAATGTTTGTATATTTGTAATTTACCTAATGTCTGATAATGACATAAGGATAAATAACTTAAAGCAATCTGCCGACCTGCGAGGGTCGGGGAAGCAGTGACATGCCCTTAAAATAAATATAAACACCAGCCTTAGCTAAAGGCAAGGCAAATATAAGTGTTAAGTGTATGGGCGACCTCCGGTGAAGCCGGAGAGTAATGAGATGTCCTGAATAATGCCGTCTTAGCCAAAGGCAAGGCAAATATAAGTGTGAAGTGTATGGGCGACCTCCGGTGACGCCGGAGGATAATGAGATACTCTGAATAATTCAATTGTGGCTAATAATTCAATTGTGAAGATATAAAAGCCAAGCCGCAGCTAAGGGCTAAGGCTTAGATCATAGCAAAGCGTGTTTACAAACTCCGGTGAGGCCGGAGGGAGAAGAAAGGTCCTGAATAATTATTGTGAATAAAAACACAATTGTAATAACAATGGCTATTGTGGATATGGCCGTGGCCTGAGACCGCAGTAAGGGCCACCGGAGGGTCGTATCTAAACAATATGAAGCCCGTCCCATGTAGGAAACAATATATAAATATAACAATAGAACGAAAGTCATTGAGAATCCCTCAAGCTGGAGTAGAACTCAAGGCGGAGTGGAAAACGTTCATAAACTACTCCCGAGCCGTAACGGGGAGAGGACGAACACGGACCAAAATAACGCTAACAATTGAAAAGTCACGAAAAATAAATAACTCGTAAGTTATCATCCACCCCGAGGGGGAGAGGTGAGGAAGGGAGAACCCGTTGAACGCACAAAACGGAAAACGGGAAATCCGCTCAACCACCAGAGCAAAGAAAGAAAACGAGATAAAGGGGTAACTCGTGACTGCGAACAGAAAACGGGGACCCCAATCTCTCGCTCTCTTGGACACAAAAACAGGACTAAAAATCACACAACACTATTATAAACGTATAAAATAAAAATGTACATCCATATAACACTACGATCGAAGAATAGCATCTGCTAAAACTTTAAATAAATAGCACAGTCGAGTGACGAACGCCTCGGGCGGTTACTAAACAAAAACAAAGCTAAATCGCTATCTCGTTCGTAGGCTGGACTTACTAGCAAAAAGTACCATGAGCATAAATACACAAAAAAAAAAAAAAAAAATAATAACGGTTCTAAAGGCATAAGGCCAGGGACTTAACCAAGAACCTAAGTGACAGAGTACTAAACGGGCAGATAAAGATGAATTCCCAAACAAGTGAACAAACAATGGCCGCCATGAAGGCCAGACGGGAATAATAAAACAGACTATACTGGATATAAAACAAAAGCCCGGTACAATAAAATACTGTCAAAACAAACTATGGTACTTAACATTGGAATGTGTGAAGATGGAGCTTCGGACATGACAAAATAAATCCATGACTGTTAAAAACGATCGAGAGCACCACAAAATACACACTATTCTATCAGTCCAAAAAGAAGGATGTTGTTCAGATGGCGCTCGCGTCGTGGCGTGGGTGGTGTGGCGCTGGTGGTTGGCAAGGGCCTTTGTATCGGCCCATCCCTTTGACGAAGGAATTAACTAAATGGAAGACAACCTGTGAATAGTGGATTTCACGCGCCTTTGCTTTATACACGACACCCTAAAGGTGCTCGCGCGAGGGTTGTAACCTCAGCATTCCATGCTTTTATCTTTCTCTGGTATAATTGGAAGGTTTTATCAGAAAAGGTATATAAGAAGGACTCTTTTCACCCGGCGCCACAGATCGACCCAGAAATCTATTTTTGGGTGAGATGGCCATGTCGTCCTGATTGACCCACCCATCTCTTCTAAAAGAAAAGATCTTCACAGTATCCCTCCCGTGGTACTGTATCTGTAACACCACGCTCAATGCTACAAGGAATGTCCGCCGTCGTTGGAATGGTGCTGTTGTATTCCCAATAGTATTACGAGAGCGGGGAGAGCCTTTGGACGGCTCCCTTTTGCCACATCCTCCTCGAAGCCAAAAAGCTGTTTGGGGTGCAGATTGCTATGGAGGCGTGTCAAGAATGCGTCCGCTGATATTATGCGATATCCTTTGGAGAAATTTTAAGGATATTCGTGCCAGGAGTTAGAATTCTGGATACCTAAAGGTAAAATTCTCTGGGAATATCACTGTAGTACATATATCCCTTAGGAAGCTACTTCAAGGAACTTCCATCAGGACGACATGGCCATCTCACCCAAAAATAGATGTTTATGCAGTACTGTACTTAGTGGGTTAATTATCCGAGCATAGGCAATGGCCGTGAGTTGTTAGGCTAGGTTAGGAGTTATCCCACCCTAGGGCAACAAGCATTTACGATTTTTCGCTTTTCGCACCTCTCTCTTACCTAACCCTTGTGAAAAACGAGGGCTTACTTTAGTCTAAGATAGGTTGAAGTAATAGAAGCAATAGTTGATCTAGTCATGATAATACAGTACAGTATGGTAATATATCAGGTTACAATGGGTTTGATTTACAATGTTTCATGTATACAACACAGCTCCCATAGAGGAAATATATTATTATTGTTTTTATTTTCATTTTACCATTCTTTATGTCCTCCATGTATTTTTCTTAGTCATAGTTATATTTCCTTGTAATAAAGTGTTTTTTTTTGTCCTAGATTATGACTTTACTACTCCATTAGCATAGATGAGAAACCTTAATGGTTATGTAAAGTGCTGTATTCAGGTATGTTCCGACTAACGTCAAAATTTGTATTACAATATATCGTAGGAATAGATCTTCGTTACAACGGACTTACAGTACTGTATTTGTACATCGTACCTTTTCAGGAATTATTTTAAAACTCCAGTTGTGGATAGTCAAGGAACTTTAGTTTTATAGGTATGGACTAAAGTTCTAATGATAAAAGACCGTACTCTCTTTTCGCTTCCCAGTTGGCTATTAAAATTGTGGTGAAATTTATTCATAATTTTGACAATTTTCAATATGTTTGGTTTGAGTATTACTGCTTTTCTTCTCCCCTTTCTCCCTTGGGAAGTGTGGTTATTAGTATCATGACTCTGGTAAGATGCACTGAAAACTTTAATGTAAATTTCATTATTTTGATTCCTACCTTTACGTCAGATACATTCCCTCTTCCCCCACTCCAAGTGGTCTTTTAATGCATGGGTATACACTTTATCTTTTAGAAATTCACTTTTATGAGATCATAAGGTAAAACAGGACACCTGGAACAACAGTCACAGATTTATCCTCATACTATAGCACAGCAATACAGTCAGCCCTCCTTATTCAAAGGAGTTAGGTAACAGACAGGCGCGAAAAGCGAGAACCCATGAATATGTACAGGTTCTTTACGTAACATTTTTGCATGAAAACTTGATTCTGTACAAAAAAGGACAAGAGCGGGAGATGCACATTTGAAGAGATGATGTAAGACAGGCTGAGCGAGCAAGATACAGGGTGGTGCGCGAAGGATGCAGTGTGCAAAGGAGTATGGTCAGATTGAAATTGTTGATACAGTAGGTTATATAGTTCTCTGTATTGCGAATGATCAAAATCGCGAAGAAAGAACCCTCAAATAGGGAGGTCTGACTGTAGTACACTCTTTGTGGTTCCAAAGAGGGTATTGGGAACGGAGAGAATTGTTTTGATGTTTGAGAAGTTCAAACATCATTGACATAAGCATAAGAAATCACAGATGAGTAGAGGAATAATATAAGCTATTACAAGAATTCTATTTTTCAGGGCTTCTGTCCAGTCTGAGTTTTAACTGTGAGACCAGCATTCCTCCCAAACTGCAAAAAAAGATATGTCAGCTTCTGGCAGAAATAAGAGAGTGGCCAACATGGGATCCAGCACAAGAAGAATTAATTGAAGGAAAGCTTTTGTCTATCCATACTAAAAGTCGATTTATTCTACAACAAATGCAAATTTCCTCTGCTGTTATTGGTAGGAGTATTGATGGTGATTTTTAAGGTCATTAAAGATTTTTCACATTTTCATTTATCTTGCTTTTACAATGATCTTTGTGAGGCCTTTTTTCCATACAGAGATTTCTTATTGTTAATTACATCCTATCCATTTATTAGGCAAACATGGATTTGGTCTAGAGCAATTTACATGGATTTTGTCAAAATGCTTTATTATAGTGAAAGGTATTTTCTAGAATACCCAGATACTATACATTGTTTGTGTTTGCAAGTTATATTTGCAAAATAATAGGAAAGAAAGCCTTCTTTTATGTATAATAAGAATGGGGCTTAAAATGATAAATTTGGAAGGAAATTGTAGTTTACCTAACTATACAAACCTGAGTCCTTTCCTTAGGAGAATGATAAAAGCAAAGTTGTAGTATATGGCCATTAAAAACTTTCAAACGAGGTGTAAACAACAGAATGTCGGCAGCGGTAAGCAACGTTTTCTAGCTATAAAAAGTGAGAGCGGAATTTTACCAAGACGATCACAGTCGTGAACTGATGAGAAAACATAATAGTATTCAAACCCTTGTAGTTTTCTTCATCCTCTATAGAAGACTGGCTAACCTTATTTCTTCCACTGGAAGAAAAAAATGGTAAGAGTGACTTATATGAAACTTCTACCGATCGTTCTTTAAAGACGACTTGTTCAAAAAGAAAACGGATGGGTAGCAGTCCCATTTTCTTTTGTTTGATCATTGTCACCTGGCTAACTGCATTCCTGAGGCTGAGAAAATTTAATGTACAAAGAAGTACTCGTACAGAAATTGCTTGTATGCATAAAGTTTTCTATAAAACTGAATGCGAGTGAAGAAAACAGTTTAAAGCCATGATCCAGGGGTGGCATCAATCTGCTGCTATACGAATGCTAGGTGAATGCATTACCAGTGGACTAGCCAGGAGTTGTATCCTGGTGTGTTTCTTTACTCTGACGAAAGCAAGGGCTTCAAATGAGTACATCTGAGTTCTTGTTGTTTTCTTCATTGTCAAAGCGGAATACTCGATCATAACTGTGCACCCACGATAGAGTGAAATTTTACAAATCTAAAGTAATTTGTATTTCCCCCCAAAAAATTTGAGTCTGGATCCTAAGTCAAGTTGTCTGAGAAACTCGGGAATCCTGTACAAGAACACCCAAGATTTTCTAGGCGTAAATCTTACGAGGGGGAAATAAAGGGATTACAGTAGTAGGGAAACGTCCTATCTTCTGCTAGCTCTCTTTGTTGCTATGAAGAGAAACTTGGGATTCAAAGGAATTTATTTATTCCTATGATTTATTGAAGATGATCCCTGTTGGAAGTTATTCAAATTCTAGAGAGAAAGGGAGTGTCTTGTTGACCCAAATTCTATCAGAGACAATTGTTAGCAAAAGGAAAGTTCTCTGGCTGATATTGATCCAAAATAGGGACAAATGTGGTAATCACACCAAAGAGTAAGTGGAAGTCAACGAGCACAACTCCAGAGATCTATTGGGTATACTTCTACTGTACTTACAAATATGTGTGAGCACCAGAAAGCATATGCATAAATGCATGCCTTTAGCTCTCGCAGGCACTAAAGTCTCTTGTTAAAGAGAACACCCCCTCGGTACTCTTAGGTTTATTATTATTATTATTATTATTATTATTATTACTAGCCAAGCTACAAACCTAGTTGGAAAAGCAAGAAGCTATAAGCCCAAGGGCCCCAATAGGGAAAAATAGCCCAGTGAGGAAAGGAAATAAAGAAATAAATAAATGATGAGAACAAGTTAACAATAAATTATTCTAAAACAGTAAAAATGTCAAAACAGATATGTCCTATATAAACTATTAACAACGTCAAAAACAGATATGTCATATATAAACTATAAAAAGACTCATGTCAGCCTGGTCAACATAAAAAAATTTGCTCTAACTTTGAACTTTTGAAGTTCTACTGATTCAACTACCCGATTAGGAAGATCATTCCACAACTTGGTAACAGCTGGAATAAAACCTCTAGAATACTGTGTAGTATTGAGCCTCATGATGGAGAAGGCCTGGCTATTAGAATTAACTGCCTGCCTAGTATTACGATCAGGATAGAATTGTCCAGGGAGATGTGAATGTAAAGGATGGTCAGAGTTATGAAAAATCTTATGCAACATGCATAATGAACTAATTGAACGACAGTGCCAAAGATTAATATCTAGATCAGGAATAAGAAATTTAATAGACCGTAAGTTTCTGTCCAACAAATTAAGATGAGAATCAGCAGCTGTATACCAGTCAGGAGAACAATACTCAAAACAAGGTAGAATGAAAGAATTAAAACACTTCTTCAGAATAGATTGATCACTGAAAATCTTAAAAGACTTTCTCAATAAGCCAATTTTTTGTGCAATTGAAGAAGACATAGACCTAATGTGTTTTTCAAAAGTAAATTTGCTGTCGAGAATCACACCTAAAATTTTAAGTCATACAAATTTAAAGAAACATTATCAATACTGAGATACGGATGTTGAGGAGCCACCGTCCTTGACCTACTTACAATCATACTTTGAGTTTTGTTAGGATTCAACTTCATACCCCGTAATTTGCACCATGCACTAATTTTAGCTAAATCTCTATTAAGGGATTCACCAACCCCAGATCTACATTCAGGGGATGGAATTGATGCAAAGAGAGTAGCATCATCTGCATATGCAACAAGCTTTTTTTTCTAGGCCAAGAGTTTTGTATATGATGTGGTGGAATTAATCACCTACTGCATTCTGTAACCCTAACCGACTGAGCACATGCTAGGGGTCCAGTAGGTCTACAGTACTAAGATCAGTTGCCCAATCAAAAGAGCATTCTGGTGTGTGTGTTGGGCCATTCCAGCAGGTTTGAAGAGACATGCATATGCCTAGCATTCTCACTTGAGCGCGCATGTTTAGGTGAGATCCCTGCTTTCTCCATAAGAGAGACAGCGTGCCTTAAGTATCTCTCTCAAGAGTCCTGCTTTCACCTTGAGTACACACTGAGCGTGCTGAGAGACTGTTTGGCCTCAAGCATATAGTGACTTGATCGCTGACCGAGTCTGGCGTTCGGTAAGTCAATCGGCTTCCAATAAGAGAGGTTGAGAATGATGAATCAACAGCACTCGTGTGTGTAAACTAAGAGGTAAACAGCCTTTCTTTGGGAAGAAGTCTGTTCTTTCAATTTTAGGGAAGTCTTAACTTCAGGGCGGGAAAGGTTAATCTTTGGCCAAACTAAAGAGTTAATGGAGACATGATAGCATTAATTAAGCCTCCGACTCTTGGACAATATCCCGGGGTTTCTATAGCATCATACCGGGAACAAAGTTCAAAAGCTGGAACTCCAGTCAGTGGAGACAGCCTCCGTCTCCACTGATGGCTGGAATCAAAGGGGTTTGTCAGGGAGCAAGCTTGGGTGTGGGGCGGTACATCGCGCTGTCGACAGATAACTACGAGTCGGATGTTTACACCTCCTTAGACAGTCTTTAATGGCTTTATACTCCAGCTTTGCTGTTATCATTCTGCTATGTAATGGACAAGCATTTGTATATATACAGGAACAATGAAGCCTTAAGTGGTCTTCTTACAATTTAGTATTGTACAGTATGCATAATACCTTATCTGAATTTACCTGCTTGTAAATGTGTTACAAATTTCATGGCCTTTCTTATGATCTTAGTAAGCAGGGTTTTTATTTTGTATCAATGTATTATGTCATCACAGCATAATTTGAACGTGATATATTAATAGCTTAAATTTAAGTACTGTATAGTAATAAAAATTTCTGTGTTAAGTTAGCTTCCCCTATAAGATGTATTTGTTGTCATATGCATTTCTTGACATTCAATCATTTCAGTTGCTTCAGTAGTAAAATAAAAGAGCTCTATTGATGGTGCACTAAAGTTCAATGATTTGAGCTCAGGTAATCTGATTTTTTCAGTAAAGAAACTATTGTGTTCAGTTTTTCCTCTTTAGAACAATTATTATGAAAAAACCTCTTCCTTAATCTGAATGTGGCACTTTGGTAGATGTGGCCGGATATTAGTTAATAAGTGATCCTTTTTGTATATTTCTCATGTATACTGTATCAAACACTTGTATCTATTTTTGTAAAATATCAACTTATAGATATAAACTGTATTTTTATTTATTCGCAAGAATATTTGATACCTAAGAATGAAACTGATTTTTTCAATATTAAACTTACCCGATAATCATGTAGCTGTCAACTCCGTTGCCCGACAGAATTCTATGGAGGGATACGCCAGCTATCACAATACTAGAAGGGGGTGTACTTACCAGCGCCACCTGTGGCCAGGTACTATAGTACTTCTTGTTGACACCTCCTCAATTTTTCCTCTGTCGTGCTTCCGGCAAGACGTTCTGGGATACGCTTATGTTCTTGGAGTATTTTCACGACTTTGGTGAAGTATTTCTCTTTGATTTCGGCTGTCGCTTTACTGGAAACCTTCTTATATTAGCTTAGATAGCTTTTATATAGTCCTGATTAACGGTTAACGATCTTTGCTTGATTTTGAAACCCCACTTGGCTAACTCTTTGGATTCAAGATGTCTGACATTTCACAAGCCCCCACCCATAGACGATGTAGGTCTTGTAATAGGCGTATTCCGAAGGCCCCTGTAGATCCTCACACCGCTTGTTCTGACTGTAGGGACAGGCCCTGTCAGTTAGAAAATCGATGTGAGGAATGCGCCGGACTTTCGGAACTTGATTTTGTCCGTCTTTTGAAATATTCAACTAAGTTAGAGAGAGGCAGAGTTAGGAGGAGTTCTTCTCACTCTTCACTTTTTTCCTCACCTCATGATCCCCTACCTTTTCCTACCCCTGTAGTGGCTACCCCCGAACCTACTATTTGCCCTCAGCCTGATATGTCTGTTGTGTTGCGTGCTATTCAGGCCTTAGGCGATAAAGTAGAGTCAGTGGTTAGCGATCATAAGTCTCTTATGGCCGAAGTCAAGGAGCTTAAGGTCAAGAGTGCAGTGGGTGGTATTAGTGCCAGTGCTGTGACGAGTGCTAGTGTCAGTGCAGTGCCAAGTGCTAGTGTCAGTGTCAGTGTGGTGCGTGAGGATACTTCTGTGCGCGCCAGTCGTCCTCCCAGTCCGGGACCTCTTGCAAGCTCCCATGCCCAGGGGAGAAGCAATGTCGAAGGGCAAAAGGGTTCGGCAGGCCTTGATCGGCGCACAGAAGTATCCTCGGTGGTTGCGGGCGTGTCTTCCAGAGACCGTCACTCCCACCTGCAGACGATTGAGCCCGTCTTTTACTCGTCCGCTGATCAATTGTCAGGGAAGAAACGCTGGACTCAGGTCTCTAGACCACTCAAACGCAGAGTCCAGTACGCGAGCGCTCAACCGGGCTGCAGTCATTGGCTCAGCTCTGACTCGCCACAGTCATCAGTCGACTGCACTCAGCCCAAGAGGAGTAAGGTTCTGCCGCAACAGATCTCTGCTGTTCAGGCTTTGCCTCAGCAGACCGTAGTGTCTGCCGACCCCAAGTTGTCTCTTCTGCAGTCCATGCAGTCACAACTTTCGGTCTTGATGCGTGAGTGTCGAGCTGAGAAGGTTGCGCCTCCGACTCCGCCTGCACTTGCTCCGCCTGCGCTCGCTCCGCCTGCGCTCGCTCCGCCTGCGCTCGCTCCGCCTGACCGCAGTACCACCTGCCAGGCGTACGATGTTGAGCCACGTTCTGAGTTTACTGTTCCCAGTGGTGTTAAGCCTCCGCCTTCCTTAAGGCAACCTCAGCAATGGGATCAGGAGGCTTATACCCCTCTTCCTCCGCTTCCACTTGCTGCTCCACCAGTGATGCAACACTCAGTCGAGGTACAACAACCTCTCCCAATCATGAGTCAGTCTCCTCAGCTCTCGCTGCAGCGAGCTCAACCCTCCTCTAGGCAAGCACCACAACACCTTAGCCTTGCGCCTCAGGAGCCTCAACTGGCGAGACATTTACTTTGTTCTGCGCAGCCTCTATCTCATCGCTCTTCTGAAGGGTGTTTTTAGAGCATTTGAGATGTTCAACTTCCTAGACTGGTGCCTGGGGGCCCTCAGCAAGAAGACCTCCCCTGCGGACAAGGATTCTGCCATGCTACTGATGTCCTGCATGGATAAGGCCATTAGAGATGGATCTGGCGAGCTTGCGTCGTTGTTTGTATCAGGGGTTCTTAAGAAAAGGGAACAGCTTTGTTCCTTCCTTTCCTCCAGCATTACACCTTGTCAAAGGTCTCAACTCCTTTTCGCTCCGCTCTCGAAGTTCCTCTTCCCCGAAGAGCTGGTTAAGGAATTGTCTGCTGCCCTGATACAAAAGGACACACATGATCTTGTAGCCTCATCGGCTCGTAAGACTAAGGTTGCTACCTCAGTCCCTAGGACTTATCGCACCCCAGTAGCTGATACTCCTGCTACGAGGTTCATACCGCCCTTTCGTGGTAGAGCCCCCAGCCGAGGAAGCTCCCGTCCAGACTCTTCCAGGAGCAAGTCTAGGAAAGGTTCCAAGGCCTCTAAAGGAAAAAACTGACTCTCCGCATCTCCAGACAGCAGTAGGAGCCAGACTCAAGAGCTTCTGGCAAGCCTGGGAAAAGAGAGGTGCAGACACACAGTCTGTCACTTGGCTGAGGGAGGGTTACAGGATTCCATTCTGCCTCAAA
The DNA here is from genome assembly GCF_036898095.1 of Palaemon carinicauda. Lineage (NCBI taxonomy): Eukaryota > Metazoa > Arthropoda > Malacostraca > Decapoda > Palaemonidae > Palaemon > Palaemon carinicauda. The sequence continues at coordinate 62,274,258 of NC_090764.1, read as the reverse complement.
CCCCCTCTGACCACATCTCCCATCAACCTCTCTCCCAACTACAAAGAAGAGGACAAGAGGCTAGCGTTGCACCAGGAGGTATCGCTACTTGTGCAGAAGAAGGCAGTGGTTATAGTCCGGGACCATCAATCCCCGGGCTTCTACAACCGTCTCTTTCTGGTGGCCAAGAAGACAGGAGGTTGGAGACCGGTGCTGGACGTCAGCGCGCTCAATGCGTATGTCACCAAGCAGACGTTCACGATGGAGACGACGAAGTCGGTCCTAGCAGCGGTCAGGCAGGAGGACTGGATGGTCTCGTTGGACTTGAAAGATGCCTACTTTCACGTTCCTATTCATCCAGACTCCCAACCTTTCCTGAGATTCGTTTTTGGAAAGGTTGTCTACCAATTCCAAGCCCTGTGTTTTGGCCACAGCTCCTATGGTGTTCACGCATCTGATGAGGAATATAGCAAAATTCCTCCACTTATCGGACATCAGAGCCTCCCTCTACTTAGACGACTGGCTGTTGAGAGCCTCCACGAGTCGTCGCTGTCTGGAGAGTCTCAACTGGACTTTGAACTTAATCAGAGAACTGGGTCTATTAGTCAACATAGAAAAGTCTCAGCTCATTCCCTCCCAATCCATTGTGTACCTGGGAATGGAGATTCGGAGTCAGGATTTTCGGGCTTTTCCATCGGCCCCAAGGATAAGCCAAGCCCTAGAGTGCATCATGAGCATGCTGAAGAGGAGCAGTTGCACGGTGAGACAGTGGATGAGTCTCACAGGGACCCTTTCATCACTGGCCCTGTTCGTCGAACTAGGGAGACTCCACCTCCGCCCTCTTCAATTCCATCTTGCAGCTCATTGGGACAAGGGTTTGACTCTCGAAGCAGTCTCTATCCCAGTCACCAAAGAGATGAAGACCACTCTCTTGTGGTGGAAGACCAATCTCCTTCTCAGGGAGGGCCTATCGTTGGCTATTCAGACCCCCAATCTTCATCTCTTCTCAGATGCATCGGACTCGGGCTGGGGTGCGACCTTGAACGGACGGGAATGCTCGGGAACGTGGAACGAAGAACAGGGAACGCTCCACATCAACTGCAAGGAGCTACTAGCAGTTCATTTAGCCCTGCTGAACTTCAAGTCCCTCCTGCTAGGCAAAGTGGTGGAGGTGAACTCAGACAACACCACAGCCTTGGCTTACATCTCCAAGCAAGGAGGGACCCATTCGAGGAGCCTATACGAGATCGCAAGGGACCTCCTCATTTGGTCAAGAAGTCAAAACCTCACTTTGGTCACGAGGTTCATTCAGGGCAATATGAACGTCTCAGCAGATCGCCTAAGCAGAAGGAATCAGGTCATTCCCACGGAATGGACCCTCCACAAGAGTGTGTGCAACAGACTTTGGACCTTGTGGGGTCAACCTACCATAGATCTGTTTGCCACCTCCATGACCAAGAGACTTCCGCTGTAGTGTTCCCCAGTTCCAGACCCTGCAGCAGTTCATGTGGATGCTTTTCTGCTGAACTGGTCCCATCTCGACCTTTACGCATTCCCACCGTTCAAGATAATCAACAAAGTCCTGCAGAAATTCATCTCGCACGAAGGGACACGGCTGACGCTGGTTGCTCCCCTTTGGCCTGCAAGAGAATGGTTCACAGAGGTACTTCAATGGCTAGTCGACATCCCCAGGACTCTACCTCTAAGAGTGGACCTTCTACGTCAACCTCACGTAGACAGGTTACATCCAAACCTCCACGCTCTTCGGCTGACTGCCTTCAGACTGTCGAAAGATTCGCTAGAGCTAGAGGCTTTTCGAAGGAGGCAGCCAGTGCGATTGCCAGAGCTAGAAGGGTTTCCACTCGTAGAGTCTACCAATCTAAGTGGGAAGTCTTCCGGAGCTGGTGTAGAGCCAATTCAGTATCCTCTACCAATACCTCTGTGACCCAAATAGCTGACTTCCTATTACATCTTAGGAATGAGAGATCCCTTTCAGCCCCTACGATTAAAGGGTACAGGAGTATGTTGGCTTCAGTTCTCCGCCACAGAGGTTTGGACCTTTCTTCCAACAAGGACCTTCAAGACATTCTTAAGTCTTTTGAGACTTCTAAAGAGCGTCGTCTATCCACTCCAGGCTGGAACCTAGACGTAGTCTTAAGGTTCCTTATGTCACCTAGGTTCGAACCTCTCCAGTCAGCTTCCTTCAAGGACCTTACCCTCAAGACTCTTTTCCTCGTCTGCCTTGCAACAGCTAAGAGAGTCAGTGAGGTTCATGCCTTCAGCAAGAACATTGGTTTCACGACCGAATCTGCAACATGTTCTTTTCAGCTCGGATTCCTAGCAAAGAACGAACTTCCTTCACGTCCTTGGCCTAGATCGTTTGAAATACCTAGCCTCTCCAACATGGTAGGTAACGAACTAGAGAGAGTTCTTTGCCCTGTCAGAGCTCTCAAGTATTATCTTAATAGGTCTAAACCTATTCGAGGACAGTCAGAAGCCTTATGGTGTGCCATCAAGAAACCTTCGAGGCCCATGTCCAAGAATGGGGTTTCGTATTATATAAGGCTTCTGATTAGAGAAGCCCATTCTCACTTAAAGGAGGAAGACCTTGCATTGCTGAAGGTAAGGACCCACGAAGTAAGAGCCGTAGCTACTTCGATGGCCTTTAATAAAAACCGTTTTCTGCAGAGCATAATGGATGCAACCTATTGGAGGAGCAAGTCAGTGTTTGCATCATTTTATCTTAAAGATGTCCAGTCTCTTTACGAGAACTGCTACACCCTGGGACCATTCGTAGCAGCGAGTGCAGTAGTAGGTGAGGGCTCAGCCACTACATTCCCTTAATCCCATAACCTTTTTTAACCTTTCTCTTGAATGCTTGTATTGTTGTTTTTTATGGTTGTTACGGTAGGCTAAGAAGCCTTCCGCATCCTTTTGATTTGGCGGGTGGTCAATTCATTCTTGAGAAGCGCCTGGGTTAGAGGTTGTGTAGAGGTCCTTTAGTAGGGGTTGCAGCCCTATATACTTTAGCACCTTTGGGTTGATTCAGCCTCCAAGAGGAACGCTGCGCTCAGTAAGGAAGACGAACTTAAAAAAGAGGCAGAGTAACGGTTCAATTCGACTTCCTTACCAGGTACTTATTATTTCATTGTTATTTGAGATAACTGTTATATGAAATATGGGATACTTAGCTATCCTTTAATCTTGTACACTGGTTTTCACCCACCCCCCTGGGTGTGAATCAGCTACATGATTATTGGGTAAGTTTAATATTGAAAAATGTTATTTTTATTAGTAAAATAAATTTTTGAATATACTTACCCGATAATCATGATTTAATCGACCCTCCCTTCCTCCCCATAGAGAACCAGTGGACCGAGGAAAAATTGAGGAGGTGTCAACAAGAAGTACTATAGTACCTGGCCACAGGTGGCGCTGGTAAGTACACCCCCTTCTAGTATTGTGATAGCTGGCGTATCCCTCCATAGAATTCTGTCGGGCAACGGAGTTGACAGCTACATGATTATCGGGTAAGTATATTCAAAAATTTATTTTACTAATAAAAATAACATTTTTTTTTTCGTAGAAAACCCAAAACGGTGTGTGGCCCTCTTTTGTGGTGCTAACAGTTCTTGAGGCTGTAGTCCTTTAAATACAGGAAATGGCTTTCATATGGCAACATACAAGAGTTCTTTACTTCAGTGAATCATACCTGTGAATCACATAGCTAATATATTTCAGCTGCAAGCTTCTCAAACTTAAAACCAAGTATCCTCTATATTGCACCCCTCAAGGCAACTACCTGATGCCTGATTTTCCTCAACTTAGGTGGGAGATCCTGGCCCCTGAAGCAAACAAACTCAGCGCTCTATCATATTCGTTGATGCCTTGGAGTAGACCGCATGTTGGATATTCTCTAGCAAGTTTTCTATTATTTAAGTGTTATGTTTTTTCTTCTCACTACCAACCTTACCACTCGCTAGCTTAGGACCCATCACTTGGGTGGATGGATGGAGTGAAGAAAGCTCTGGGTTGATAGAAGGATAGATGTGAGAGAGGCAAGAGAGCGGGCGAGGAATAGGAATGAATGGCGAGCAATTGTGACGCAGTTTCGGTAGGCCCTTCTGCTTCCTCTGGTCGCTTTGTTGACCGCGGAGGTAGCAGCAGTAAGGGATTTAGTGTATGAAACTTCAATTGTGGTGGATAACGGGGAATGGAGGGCTGTGGCCCCCTAGCAGTACCAGCCAAACTGCTGAATCCCTCATCAAGCTGGGAGGAGCATAGAGAGGAAAGGTCCCCTTTTGTTCCTTTGTTTGATGTTGGCTACCCCCCAAAATTGGGGGAAGTGCCTTGGTAAATAGATGTTTTTGTTAGTAACATTTTGAACAAGAATTGCATGGAGTGATTTCCTCTGGTTTTTTAATAGTTCATTTACCAAATATCCTATGAATAGGCATTTGTTAAAGGATCAGAATCTACATTTGTACTATGTACCAGTAGGGTTCAACAATGTGATCTTATCTTTGTTTTCAAAATGTTCTGATTATTCAGAGATATCATTTGCAGAGTATGTCAAATCTGACTGAAAGCCCCTGTGACTAGTCTTGTGGTTAGCAGTACTGTATAAAGATGGAGACTAGGGTTGAAGTTTTGGGCAAGAAGTTAGAAATTGGTTATGATTAAATCACAGTTTACTTTATTTACTGAAGGGTTTTCTAGTTTAATGCAATTTACTGTTATTGAATCTACTAATAAAGCATGTTAACTGATTCTGCGTTTCTTGCTTATCCTATACCTACTACGATAGTAACCTATTTTACATCAAACTCTCTCCAACCATATTTGGATAAAGTTTCTTGTAGGTAGTAGGTTGATCAGGGCATCAGCCACCCGTTAAGAGACTACTGCTAGAGAGTTATGGGGTCCTTTGCCTGGCCAGACATTGCTACATTGGATCCTTCTCTCTAGTTACGGTTCATTTTCCCTTTGCCTACACATACACTGAATAGTCTGGCCTATTCTTTACATATTCTCCTCTGCCCTCATACACATCACAACACTGAGATTAAGCAATTCTTTTTCTCTCAAGAGGTTAATTACTCCACTGTAATTGTTCAGTGGCCACTTTCCTCTTGTCAAGGATCCTTCTCTCTGGTTACAGTTCATTTTCCCTTTGCCTACACATACACTGAATAGTCTGGCCTATTCTCTACATATTCTCCTCTGTCCTCATACACCTGAAAACACCGAGATTACCAAACAATTCTTCCTCTTTCAAGGGGTTAACTACTGCACTGTAATTTTTCAGTGGCCACTTACCTCTTGGTAAGGGTAGAAGAAACTCTTTAGCTATGGTAAGCAGTTCCTTTAGGAGAAGGACACTGCAAAATTAAACCATTGTTCTCTGGTCTTGGGTAGTGCCATAGCCTCTGTACCATGGTCTTCCACTGTCTCGGGTTAGAGTTCTCTTGTCTGAGGATACACTTGGGCACACTTTTCTAAATTATTCCTCTTCCACTTGTTTTGTTAAAGTTTTTATAGTTTATATAGAAAATATTTACAGTATTTTAATGTTGATACTGTTCTTAAAATATTTTATTTTTCCTGTATCCTTTCCTCACTAGGCTATTTTCCTGTTGGAGCCCTTGGGCTTATAGCATTCTGATTTTCCAACTAGAGTTGTAGCTTAGCAATTAATAATAATAATAATAATAATAATACTGTAGTAATAATAAGCATTAATGGTTGATCCTTTAATTGATCAATTATTATTATTATTATTTTTGGAGTAGACCCTCTTGTAGGCATGTCTCATTAAAGGCGATTGCTGCCTCTGTAGCGTTACGTTTGTAGTTGAGGTTTTCTATTGCTCATATTTTTCTTCTTTTGTTAGTACTGCGTTTTGCCAATAACTGTGCTATATTAGTCATTGGTAGGGGAGAACAAAATGCACAGAAGAAATCTAGAATTTTACCAAGAGTAAACTAATAGAGATATGGGTACAATAAAGTATGGCTGCTAAGTGTTATGAGAGGGCACCAGTTGTCTCCTCTCATCATCAGGCAAAATTTGGCTAAAGGGTGGTGAACACACTTTTTATATACGGTTTGGTTGGCTCATCACAACAGCTCCTGGTCACTGATAGGTCCTCTTGGGCGAAGTCCGTACCTGATCTGGGAAGGAGCTGCTCTCTCATTGGCTGAAACACTCGCTGGGAGAGGCTCCGTCACAGTCAGGCCGCTACTCCACTCACAATCGTTGAAATTGGGTGGAGTTGGGGTTAGAGTATGCCCAGCCAGGTCTTCCAATTCGGCACGCTGATAGGCCAACACGCTGCTTGAGGCGGGCTCGGAGTCAGGCAAGCTGTTCAGCTGCTCAAAGTCCACGGAGTCCAGAGCTGCTTGCCAGGAGAGTCTCAGTCTCCAAGCTACAACCCTATGTGGGAAAAGTAAGATACTACAAGCACAAGGGATCGTACAAGAAAAGAAGGCCTGTTTAGAAAGGAAATAGAGTGATAACAATTAAACTATATATGACAAATAATAAAAAGGTATAGAATATATGAAACTTGTTAACTACTGTACATACAAGATGGTACAGTTGGGAAGATCTGGATGGAAAGGATGGACAGAATAGGAAAAAAAATCTTATGTAACATGCACAAAGAACTAACAGTGTCAATGCCTAAGAATAATATCCTGATCATGGATAAGGAATTTAATAGACAGCTAGATTTGTCCAACAAAACGGATTTTGAGCCAAGCGAAAATCTATTTTTGGGTGAGATAGCCATGTCGTCCTGATGGAAGGTTCCTTAGGGTAGTTTTCTGAGGGATATTTTGCTACAGTGATACTCCCAGAGAATTAACCATAGGTCTCCAGAATTCTAACTCCTGGTGCGAGTATCCTTAATATATCTTTAAGGATATCGCATAATATCGGGACGTATATTTTGATACGACACATAGCAATCTTCACCCCGAATAGATTTAACTCTCTGAGGGGGAAGAGTGGCGAACGAAGGGGAGCCGTTATCAAGGTACCCGGTGGACCCCCTCCCTGTACTACTACGGCCCGTTATTCCTTGTTGCATTTAAGCAGGAATAGCCGCAGATAGAGTAGTTTCGGGTAGGGTCTTTCCATTACATAGTTGTTTGTTTTTTCTTTTTTGAAAGAAGGGTGGGTCCATCAGGATGACATGGGTATCTCACCCAAAAATAGATTTTTCGCTTTGCTCAAAATCCGTTTTTTGGTCTCCGCCATGTCGTTTTGATGGAAGCTTACCAGAGAATTAACTTGAAAGTACTATATGTGTGGGTTTGTACAAGTGCCTTTACTTTGAGTAGGTACCTTACCTGGTCTGCTAGACCTTTATATATATGACCTTACCGTTATTTGTCACATCCGCTAAGTTTTGAACTAACTTAGGGCTTCCTGCCCCTTGCAGGGAAATTGTCGACTTTGACTCTAAGGATTCAAAGTTTGCATTTCTGTAGGAACAAGAGGGAAACTTCTTCGAGATTACCTGGTTGTTCTTTGGAAATTCTACTAACAAGATTTCTATTATAAAGAAAATAAAAAGGCTCTGGAAATCTTTATTTGTAAATCTGAGGATAAAGAAGACGCAGATACATTCTTTTTGTTTTTTATTTTCATAGCCAAAAACAAAATATATTAATGTATCATGAGAAGGAATCTAGCCTGCATATATGAACATCCTGGTATATATATATATTTTTAACCTATAAGGGAAGAATATACATATATTAATTCATTTGTTAAATGCCACTCAATAATGTGAAATTAATTTGTTTGGTTTCACTTAGATGTTGGATATGCTTCAACACTGTGTACAAATGTTCACACGGCACTGGTGTTATTGGTTAGATTCTATACCTATATAGAAGAGTCCATAAATCACCATAGTGATTTTTTACTAAAAGGTATTACACTCGAAGGTGCTAACACCTGTTCACCCGATACACTGTTGAGTCCCAAAAGAGTCCGCTGTTCATCGCAGCACTAGACGACAGGTTTTATGACACTATCTACTGCCACCACAAAGTGTTTTATCTCGTGCACTTGCTTCGCATAATGTTTATAGAAGACTCTGGATGATTTCCAATCCATATATGAGCGGAGCCTATCAAAGTTCATGTGTTGAAAGAAGTTCAACGAAGAAGCAACTTTTCTAGGATTGTGACCTGCGGGTGTACTGTCAGGATCTGCTCTGCGAATAAAGTAGGTGAGTTTCGTCCTCAGTTGTTTTAGGGATAGGTTTGATCCTGAGGTTTCGCCTCGGGAGAGCTGTCTCTCCTTGAAGTCTGAAGTTCTTCGAAGATAGACCTTAAGAACTCTACTGGACATCGAGAGACATCTTCCTTCAGAGGGCAGATTCTCCAAAGACCCCACCTTTTGGTGGGCAGCTCGTCTTTGGTGAGAAAGGTAGGATCAGGGAGAAGGTTCAGTTCTCCCTCTTCTGTGAACTGAATATGGCCTTTATTTCTGGATAAGGCCACTATTTCACTAACTCTAGCCCCTGAGGCTATAGCAAACAGAAATATCACTTTCTGTGTTAGATCCTTTAGGATGCAATCCTCGTTGTTCATGTTCGAAGCGTAGTGCAAGACTTTGTCCAATGACCATGATATGGGCTTTGGAAGGGTTGCTGGTTTGAGTCTAGCGCATCCTTTCGGTATCTTATTGAAGATTTCACTTGAAAGGCGTAAAGAAGAGGTCTTGTCAAAGCTGACTTACACACAGTTATTGTGGTGGAAGCCAGGCCTTGTTCATGTAGGTGGATGAAGGAGAGACAGAAATCTATTGATATTTCTGTCAGTTTCTTTGTTTTCATGAAGGAAACCCACTTCTTCCAAGACGATTCATATTGTCTCCTAGTTGAACTTGACTTGTATTCTTGTATAAAGTCGATGTTGTCTTTTGAGATCCCAAACCTTTTCTTGGGTGCTGAGGCGAGAAAATCAGGAGATGTAGATTGTTGGTTCTCGAGTATGAAGCGTAGACAGTCGACTTCCAAACCAGATGGGATAGAACTGGGTTCGGTAGAGGGAATAGCTTCAGTTTCAATTCTAGAACTAGAGGGGACCAATTGCTTCTGGGCCTTTTGGGGGCCACTACTGCTGCTGTTCCTCTGAAGGATCTTAGCTTGTTGAGGACCTTCAGCAGGAGATTGGTTGGTGGGAACAGATAGATTTGATTCCATCTGTTCCAATCGAGAGACATGGCGTTTGTCGCTTCTGCTTGAGGGTCCTCGTAAGGGGCTACATATCAAGGTAGTTTCTTGTTGTCGCTCGTTGCGAAGAGGTCGATCTGCAGTTCCGGGACTTTTTCCAAGATGAAGGAGAATGAGTCTGTGTCTAGGGACCATTTTGTCTCTATCGACTTTCGCCTGGATAGAGCATCCGCGTCACATTACAAAACCCTTGCAGGTGAACTGCTGATAAGTGCCATCTCCTATTATTTGCCAGTTGGAAATGACTAGCATCACTTGATTGATGTGAGGTGATCTCGAGCCTTATCGGTTTAGAAATTTTACTATAACCTCGTTGTCCAAGACCAGTCTGATGTGGACTGATCTGCGAGGGAATAGTTTCTTCAACGTTAGGAAGACTGCCATAGCTTTCAAGATGTTGATGTGAAAGGTTTTGAACTGGTGCGACCAATTCCCCTGCACTTTCCTTTGTTAGGAATCACCTCCCCATCCTTCTAGGGAGGCATCTGTGTGTATTAACACTGATGGTTGAGGTGGTTGTAAGGGAATTGTTTGTGTCAGGCTCTTGACTGTTGACCACGGCCTCAGAAGCGTGCGCAATAGGGTCGGTGTCAACCTTTGTTGATCTCTTCGAGCGTTTGATGCGTATCTTCTCCAGACTCCTGACGCATCCTTTAATTGCGCTTTTAGCACTGGTTCTGTCACTGCTGCAAACCGGAGAGAACCCAGTACTCTTTCCTGTTGGCATCTTGAAATCTTCTTGAGTTTCAGTAGTCTCTTGACAGATCCCGCTATCTCTCTCCTCTTCTTGGGTGGAATGGTGAGATGGTGTGACTGTAAGTTCCAGTGGATTCCTAACCATTAAAACTCCTGAGCTGGAGAAAGGCGAGACTTCTTGCGGTTAATCTTTAAGCCTAGGTGTTTCAGGAACTGGATCATTGTGGCTGCTTGTAGACAGGCTGTCTTGGATGCTGCCCACACCAGCCAATTGTCCAGGTATGCCACTACCTGAATTCCTTCTAAGTGTAGTTGTTGGACAATTGTATCCGCAAGTTTCGTGAATATCCTTTGGGCTATGTTTAGCCCAAAGGGCATGGCTTTGAAGGCATACTTTGTCTTCTGTAGCCTGAATCCTAGGTAGGAGGAGAGGGGGTGGCTGACTGGTAGGTGCAAGTATGCATCTGCCAGGTCTATTGAGACGGTGTATGCCCCTTTTGATAGAAGGGTCCTTATGTGTTGTAAGGTAAGCATCTGGAACTTGTTGTTCTCGATGAACTAGTTGAGTGGAGACAAGTCTAGAATGACTCAGAGTTTGTCCGAGTCCTTCTTGGGAACACAAAACAGCCTTCCCTGGAATTTGATGGACTTCATTTTTCTTATTACCTTTTTGTTCAAGAGTTCTGAGGTATATTCTTCCAATAAGGGGGTGGAGTGTTGGAAGAATTGCAGAAAAGGGAGTGGAATTTTGTTCCATTTCCATCCGAGTCCATTCTTAATAAGGCTGTGGGCCCAGGGATCGAAGGTCCAACGATCCCGAAAGGGAAAGAGTTTCCCTCCTACCTGGAGCCTCTCATTGCTGAGATGTTCCTGAGGATCTATTTCTGTGACCGCGTCCTCCTCTACCCCTTGAGGGGTTTCTTGAGGACCCTCTTTTCGAGCCTCTACCTTTGTGGGGGCGAAAGGTAGTTGTGTGCCTCTCAGCCTGGATTAAATGCAGGCGATTGACCTACTAGCTGTTGGGGGTACCATTTGAAAGGTGGTTTGCGACTGAGTTATCATTTGGGGCACTGTGGCCATGATCACGGTTGGAAGTTGTGCAGGTCTGCGTGGTTTCTTTGTCTTCCTGTTTTTAGGTTGGGGACCAGCGTCTGAGGATGATTTCCTCTTGGAAGACATGCCCCACTTCTGGAGAAGGTTCCTATTCACCGTGGCGGCTTTGGCGATGACCTCCTGAACCACATCTTGTGGAAAGAGGTCCTTGCCCCAGATACATGAAGTGATCAGCTTCCTGGGTTCGTGTTTGACCGTTGCTGAGACAAACACATGCTCTTTACAGGCCCTCCTGGACCTAATGAAGGCATCCAAGTCCTTCACAAGGGTACCCATGTGAGACTTGGCTAAGACCATGTACATGTCTGGGGCATTGTTAAGGCCTGCACACATTTCCATGCAGTTCTGAAGAGACAAAGAAGCGGCTAGTCTCTCTTTTGTCTCCTGTTCCCTTCTCAAAAGATGCTCCGGCAGTTTTGGAAGGTTCTCATTCAACTGCTGACCTGCTATCTCCGGATCCAGTTTAGAGACGGAGAAGGTTATATGAACCTCGTTCCACTTCTCCTCGCAGGTAGGCATGGCTAGAGATAATGGTCTGAATTCTTTTAGCACTGGGCATGGTTTGCCTGCATCGACAGCTCTCATGACACAGTCAAGAGCTTTCACCGAGAAGGGGAAAGCTCAGGAGGAAGGAGCAATGAAGGTAGGATGCCTCTTGCTCAATGCTGCGACTTTGGAGTTGGTGTATCCGGCTCCCTTTAGGGTTTTGGACAGGAGAGCCTGTGCCCTGTCATGCTCGAAGACGATGACTTCTTTCGGTTCTGTCTCCTCACGGGGTGCTGGTTCATCCCGCAGTCTATGTAACAGTCTGGGTATGCTATAAGGCTAGGCCAGAATTGAAGATCTTCAAGGGGTTTGGCCCCAATTTCTCGGAGATATAGAGCTTCTGGGAGTATCACTGTAGCAAATATCCATTAGAAAGCTACCTAAAGGAACCTTCCATCAGGACGACATGGCCCGAGCCCAAAAAAGTATTTTATGAGATTGTACAGCCAATTTTAACTCAGAAACTTGGAGCCTTACAAAACCATAGAACATAAGCTAGTTATTATTATTATCACCATTATTATTATTATTATTTGCTAAGCTACAACCCTAGTTGGACAACCAGGATGCTGAAAGCCCAGGGGCTCCAACAGGGAAAATAGCCCATTGAGGAGAGGAAACAGGGAAAAATGAAATACTTTAAGAGTAACAACATTAAAATAGATGTCTCCAATATAGATTATAAAGACTAAGATAGCATAGTGTGCCCGAGTGTACCCTCAAACAAGAGAACTCTAACACAAGACAGTGGAAGACCATGGTATAGAGACTATGGCACTACCAAAGACTAGGGAACAATGGTTTGATTTTGGAGCGTTCTAGAAGAGCTGCTTGCCATAGCTAAAGTCTCCTCTTCCCTTACCAAGAGGAAAGTGGCCACTGAACAATTACAGTGCAGTAACCCCTTGGGTGAAGAAGAATTGTTTGGTGATCTCAGTGTTGTCAGGTGTATGAGGACAGAAGAGAATATGTAAAGAATAGCCCCGACTATTCGGTGTGTGTGTGTGTGTGTGTGTGTGTGTGTGTGTGTGTGTGTGTGTAGGCAAAGGGAAAGTGAACCATAACCAGAGAGAAGGATTCATTGTGTAGTACTGTCTGGCCAGTCAAAAGACCCCATAACTCTCTAGTGGTTATATCTCAATTCAAAGAGCTATGGAAAGAATAATGATGGGAATAACACTGAGAGAAACATGGATACGAGAGCAAACTAAAGTAGAGGATATTCTAACAACTTGTAAGAAAAAGAAATGGACATGTGCAGGACATATAATGAGAATGACAGACAATAGATGGACATTAAGAATAACAGAATGGGTCCCTAGAGATTGCAAAAAAAGCAGGGAAAGGAAGAGAAGACGATGGATTGGTGAACTAAGAAAGTTTATGAGTGTGGACTGCCATAGAAATGCCACAAAGAGATGCGAATGGAAGGACATGTCTGAGGCCTTTACTCTCCACTGAACTAGTAATGGCTGATGAAACCATGATCAGCAAAGCTATACTAGTCAGGCCCACCCATACTAGTGGCCAGCATGGTGATGAAAATGGCCAAACTCCAGATATGACCAAGGAAATGTCTGAGGCCTTGTCTTGCAGTGAACTATAAATGGCTGCTTATATTATATACAGTATATATATATATATATATATATATATATATATATATATATATATATATATATATATATATATATAACGAAAAATTAGCTGTTTCTAATTCAATGCAGGACAAACAGAAACAGAAACCTTTGAAGTTAGTGTTGGATTACACCTGGGGTCAGCATTAAGCCTGATTTTATTTGTGTTTGGTCTTGTGTGTGTTCAGTAAAGAGGGTAAAAATGAAGAATTGTGAGAGTTGCTAAAAGCAGATGATTTGGTGATTACTGCTGAAATGAGGAAGATTTACAGAGAATGGTGGCAAGAGACCTTGGAAATGGGTGGTTTGAGGGTAAACGTGGATAAGACTGAAGCTATGGTGAACAGTAAGGAAAGTAGGGACAAGATAGTGTTATGCCGGGGAGAGTCAGGCCTTGGTTAAGGACTCTGGGCATGAACAAAAAGAACAAAGAAAAAGAAGGTTAAGGTTGCCAGCTGGCATTAAGACAATAGTTACCAGCAAAAAAGTTATATTTACAAAAATACTCTTTACTAAAATGTATGGAAAAAGGGGAGCACGACAGAGGAAGATATTCTTGGTGAATTGATCCCCAAGGTGCTTAACGTGGAGTTGGACAGACCGTGGACAACTTCAGAAACATGATCTCATTCCCTGGAAAGGGAAAATAAATAAAGTTATCAACTGATGACTTACACAATTTACTTCTATAGACTGAAAACACGATGAAGTTATGTTTATAACTTTTAAGTAGAAATGAATACCAAGTGCATAACTTATAAACTTGAACACTATCTCATGGAAATTAACTCTTTCACAGGGTGAGGTTATTAAGGTTCGGAGCAAATGGAACACGTTGTCGGGATGTAAGGATGGGTTAAATTCAATAAAGGTTCAGTGGGTATGATCTTTCATTTAGGATAAACGGAGAGGATGAGATGTGATAAAAAGGAGACGGAAGGCTGGGTAAGGGTTCTAAAGATATGAGGTTTTCATACAGACCCCTTACCTTGATGTTGTTGCCTCACGTGCGGAGGATGTATCACACGTGTCCTGCTTCCGAGGAGGTTGAAGAGCGAAAAAGGTGCCCAGCCTCTCTTACAGCGAGATACTTCTTTCAGCCCCTGAAGGGGAGGGGGGTGTCCAGTGTCAATAGCCCGACTGTATGTCCCATTGGTCATTGGCCTTGTCTCCTGACACCCCCACCAATAGGCCTCCGCTCAACTTCTTGTGGGCTTTTTTTTGTGGTGTCGTGGAACTGCAACATTGTTTTTGCAGATATCTGAAATGAGATACCTAAGGGGAGTAGACTAGGCTCTGGGTAGGGTCCCAATGCTTGTGGCATTCCAACATGTCCATGCTGGGAGTCTTTGTATAAAAAATGGCACAATGACCGTCATAAATAACAATAGCCATGCACGAAAGTAGGAGGCTAGTTATAAAACAGGTAGAACAATTAGGATACTTGGGATCTACTGTAAATCAGGAGGGAGGATGTGAGGCTAAAGTTGAGAATATGATAAAAACAGCCCAGGGGAAGTGGAGGAAGGTAACAGGAGTAGTTGGTGATAAGAAAATGCCACTCAAGGTAAAAGTCAAGACCTATAGCATAGTAATAAGACCTGTGTTATGTATGGATCACAAACTTGGGCTTCAAGACGAAAAGAAGAAGCAAAGCGTGAGAGAACAGAGATGAGAGTGTTAAGGTGGATTATGAGAATATCATTGTTTTAAAGATTGGAAAATGGTGAAATAAGAAGAATGGCAGGTGAAGTGAAGATTATTGAGGTGATAAAAGTGTTACGACTGAGATGGTGTGGGCACCTGTTGAGGATGGATGGGAGGGGGGGGGGGGAGTGAGGAGGGCTTAGGAGGAACCTGTTATGGGGAGAAGATCTAGAAGGAGGTAGAGAAATAGATGGCGAGATAAGGTGAAGGATGATATGGAGAGAAGAGGCTTGGTGGAAAAGGATGCCTTTGATAGAAGGCATCAGAGAGGGCGCATCAGGCAACTGACCCCTTAATGTAGGGATAACGGTGGGAAAGAAGATATATATATATATACATATATATATATATATATATATATATATATAGATAGATATACATTATTTTACCCAAAGGCACCCAAAACTCGACCAATGGAAATAATAAAACACCCGAGAACGTAACAAAAGTAACAGTGGGAGAAGTAAAGAAAACATTGAAGGGGATGAAAAGAGTGAAAGCAGCAGGAGAACTTGGCCTAACAACTGATTAAGTAATAGATGGAAGAGATTTCATAGTTGGTAAACCGGCTGTAGTCTACATACAGCTTGGAAAGACTTTTATCTTGATCTTGTGTTGGGACTTTTCCATTTATCTCTTTTGCCGATTCCAGTACAAATTTTCTTAAATTACTGAATCTGTACCGAGTGACAAGTGACAAAATGGCTGTCGTCTTCACGAATGGGTTTGCAGTTAACAAATTAGTTGTGCTCGTTGGCAATAGGTGCCACTGATAAGACACTGGTTGTACAGTATGGAGCAAGACTCGTGATACTTTTTTAACTTTGCCTCGGACAAGCGGTGTTCTTGAGTTACCACTTGGTATGAAATCTTATATTTCACTTTGTAAACATGAGGCAACGTTGGTCACTTGATATGGATAATTTTATCATTGAATAATGTTAGATCGTTCAAAAAACATTTCACGCTAATATGATATTTCAGAACCCAAATTAAATGTGTTAGTTCAGCACTAATCCTTTTATTTATCAACGTAATTTCGCGAGAGTTAGTGAGACTATGGTCAATTTTCTTTAATGAAGCGCATTTGCACCGACTCGCAGCGGTGCCCTTTTAGGTCGGAAAAGTTTCCTGCTATCTGATTGGTTAGAATTTTCTTTTCCAACCAATCAGCGATCAGGAAACTTTCCGAGCTAAAAGGGCACCGCTGCGTGTCGGTGCAATTCTGCCTCGCTAAAAAGAATTGACTATAGTCTTTGAGCTGTCTGTCTGTCTGGATAGAAGGATTCAAAGTGGGAAAGAGGGCGTCTACATGGAGAACAGTTTAAGCAGGGCGCTTTAGTCTAATGATAACAATTTATGCATTTGGGATATGATTTCAATGTTATTACTTATTTTTTGCTTATGTCGTTTTGTGTATAAAACAAACGTTAGTTAGGATCTGGATTTAAAAACTTGCAAAAAATTATAAGTCATAGTTTAGAGTCACTAAGGTCAACGCTACTTATGTAATTCTAGTCTTCCACTGGGTTTCTTCAGTTTTACGAAAAAATTACAATGAATTCTACCTTTCTATTATTTTACTTTTACTTTATAAACGGAAAACTATAATGAGGTTAGACATAATCAGCCACACTTGCTATGTGCAGATTCTACAGAAATACAATACAATGTATCTTAATTGATAATAATAATAATAATAATAATAATAATAATAATAATAATAATAATAATAATAATAATGGCTTTATAACTCTTCGGCGTTTAAATTGTTCTCTTTAATTATATCATTTAGCCATCTATAAACAGTTGTTTCGTTGATGTTAAGACGATTGCTTACATCTATTTTTTTTTCTATAGAGAATCTTGTTAAATAAGCTTAATTAGAGCTACAGTTATCCGGTAGCTGTTGTGTGAATACATAACTAAGGTGGCTAAAAAGTCAGACGCATTAAGTAGGGCTATTTATTTTATTTTTATTTTTATCATAATTAAAGATTATTGAGTTACTTTTTCCATTATGATCTAGCTGATATTTTGATAAGAAATATAGAATTAATTCTTTAAAATCAAGCTTAATGAATTGTATCTTTTATTGAGCCAAGTTTCAAAATGCTTCGTCCCGAGAACCTAGTTTCATTAGAAATAGGAAGGATGTGAGAGTTGCCAGTTAGTGACTTTCGAACGTAAATCACTGAAATCGGGTATCACCAGTTTTGCTGTATACTGTACTAGGAGTTTATAGGAAGGTTTCCGGTCTTCTGTTTATTGTCTTCGTATCCCAACGCTGCTGCGGCCCTGTTAAAAGGGGAAATCTTATCTCAAGGTGTTAGTTAACACTTCCTTTGCCTTGAGATACGTACATGCATTAGAATCATAAACCTTTGGTAGGTTAGGACGGTGGCGAGCAATTACATTAATACAGAGATATTTGTATAATATCTCTCTCTCTCTCTCTCTCTCTCTCTCTCTCTCTCTCTCTCTCTCTCTCTCTCTCTCTCTCTCTCTCTCTCTCTCTCTCTCTCTCTCTATATATATATATATATATATATATATATATATATATATATAAATCATTAA